>NC_143576.1:107121664-107434891 GCF_048544385.1 Mastigoproctus giganteus | reverse complement strand
ACTGATTTAAACAATTAATTTATTCTTTGAGGGAACAGATAATTTTCAAACATTTCATGGCAATTCCTGTACACTTATGTATTGCTACATTATTAGTATGGTACCATTTCCTTCATGGCCATATGGTCTAACTATTAACTATTACCTAAATACAACAACCGGTATAAAAGTAATGCCTGCCAATTTTTTTACTTTCGAATGTAGCGGCGTAGATCATTTCACATGCATGTCATTGAGTGGTTTTTCACCACACTGAGTGGCGCTGTGATCATGAGTCTGCACTCACAAGAATGATCACAGATAATTCAAAATGGTGGATGTTACAGATATATACCATATCAAGCAAAGAGTGGTGACTGAATTTCTTACTAAGGAAGAAGTGATGCCTATCGAAATCCATAAGCATCTCAAAAATGTTTATGGTGGCAATACTGTAGATGTGAGTATACTTAGACATTGGGTAAGACACTTGAAGAGTGGAGAAAGTGACGTTACTGACAAGCCCTGAAGCAGCCAGCCAGTAATGTCAATGACAACCAACAAGGGCTGGATTTGATGCACTGATCAAAGAGGGCTGCTGCATCACAACACGCGAATTGTGCAATGCAGTAGGTATAGGGAAACCTATACCTACCCAGTGGGCCCCTAAAATGCTGACACATGAGCACAAAGTAGCCCGGAAAACCATCTGTACAGAACTTCTCCAATGCTACGAGAGTGAAGGAGAGGCTTTTCTTTCACTGACGAAACCTGGATCCACTATTATGACCCCAAAATGAAGAGACAGTTGATGGAGTGGCACCATCAAAATTCACCACGCAAGAAGTTCAAAAGACAGCCTTCTGTCAGTAAAGTCATGGCAACAGTGGTTTGGAACAAAGATGGGATCTTGCTTTGTGGACTTCTTGGAGCATGGCACCACAATCAACTGCTCAGATTGATATGTGGAAACATTGAAAAATTTGAAAGTCTGCATCGAGTTCGACCAGACAAAAACAATGAGGGTGTTACTCACCATGATAACACAACCCCACAACAGTCTGGGCATGATGGAGGCCATTGCAAAACCAGGGTGCACTGTGTGCTTCCTCACCTCTCTCATAGTCCAGATCTTGCACCTTCCAACTATCAACTCGTTGGCCTGCTGATGGATGCACTCCGTGGAACCTATTTTGAGAATGACAACCAGCTCAAGCACAGTGTTAGCATAGCCCTCCAGAGTAAGAGTAAGAACTTTTACAGAATTGGAATACAGCATCTAACTCAGAGATGGCAGAGTGCATAGAAAATGACGATGACTTTGTGGAAAAATAACTGTGTTTATTAATGATTGAGGATTAATGGATGTAAAAGGCATAGTTACAGGAATTAAATTTTCTAAGGAAAAAAATAAGAGGCATTACTTTTATACCGCTCCTCATATTAAAGATTACGAATGATGCTTACAATGACATCTTTGAACGAACACACACACACAGTTTTAACTTGTTTTGCACCAGTGTACAGTTCATGAATATGGTGCTATAATGGGGGGGGGAGGATAAGTTTTCAACTGGTTTTTGGTGCAGATTTTTCACTTGAAGATAAAGAATTGCCGGCCACATTCTCTGGACCTATGGGGCGGTCCAACATTGCCCAAATATTGATATAACTATAGTAACTTCTGGCCTACGACACTACATCTATGATTGGCGAGTCATCTCTGACTGGACATCTATTGATCAGAGAGTTATCTCCTTTTATGTAAAAACTGTTACAACTTTAGTTAGTCAATATCGAGTGCCTGGATTGGTTCGGTTCTCACTGAAAACAATTGATTAGTCTGCTTTTAATGCATAAATTCTTATGGACTTTCTGTGATAAGGCAACGTCAGCTAATAGAATATTCAGCTCACTCTCTTGCTGTATTTATACAGATTCAATTATAAGAGAAGCGTACAAAGTTGGTAAGAAGAAAGTTGCTAGATTGAAATCCTGTCCTTGGTGGACTTCAGAGTTAAGAGTATTAAGGCGAGCAGTAAACAGGGTTAGAAGACAGTATCAATGCCACAGCATTGGTCCCCCTCTGAGGTTGCAAGGCTGCACGATGAGTATTTGTCCTTAAAAAAACAACTACAGTAGGAAGTACAGGTCATCTTTGAAAAAAAAAATTACGGTTGAATTTGAAAGTGTCTGCAATTCTGCCCAGACACGATAGGAGGGAGTATATGATGAGAGCCTTGTCGATCAATTTGGCCCTGGAAAGATTGTGCAAGGCTAAAGGGTAGAATTTTTTTCAGCCTGGTCTGTAATTGTTAACAAGAGAGACTGCTTCTACAGGGATGGGATACACTTAAATAGAAAGGTTGCAAGAATATTTGCTGATGCTATCGAGGCAGTGTTAGGTGGGTTGGAAAACTGCTAGCTTGGGGGGGTACAGGGACTAATATATTAAAAGTAGCCACTGGCAGAGGTGAAAGTGATTCTTGCACTGCTTCTATTAGAATGAGCAGAAGCCTGGAAAACAAGATGCAGGATATTTCAGAGACTGCTGGGAGTCATTGCATTACAAGTAAACACATGAGTTGTGTTAGGGTAGCTAAGAATAGCAACAGGTGCATGTATACTTGCTTGTACACCAATGCTAGGAGTTTGGTAAATAAATTTGATGAATTTGAGGTATTGCTCAAAGCATCAAAGGCGGATATTGTTGGGATATCAGAGACGTGGTTTCACACAGATATAAGGAATGAAGAACTAGAATTTGGGGAGTACAACGTCTACAGAAAGGATAGACAGGATAGGAAGGGAGGAGGAGTTATGCTATTAGTTAAGAAACACATAAAATCCGAGAAAGTGAAGCCAGTCGACATTGCTGGACAGTGCAGTCGAATCAGTTTGGTGTGACATAAGCATTGGAAGATCAAAATCGAGTAGGAGTATGCTATAGGCCTAATGACTCTGATGAGTATAATAAGAAACTGTACAGGGAAATAGAGTGGGCCAATAAATCAGAGAGTCTTAAATTGGAGGATTTTAATTTCCCAGATATTGACTGGAATTTGTGGGTTTTGTCACACACTAGCAAGGCTTTTGTGGATTTACTGGATGATTGTTTTCTATATCAGCATGTTTGGGAGGCAACTAGAGGGAGTAATACTCTCGAGTTGATTATCACTAGTGATGCTTCATGCATTAAGAATCTGCAGATAAAGGAACCACTGGGTGGCAGTGATCACAGTGTGCTGAAGTGGGATTTATTTAAAGAGGTAACTACCATCAGGAGTAAAGGGAAGGGTTAGTGCTTTCGTAAAGGCCTGAGACAGTATTTAAATGCCTACGTAAAGGCCTACGATGGTCTGAGATAGTATTTAAATTCTATATACAGTGGGACGAACTGATGATGTTACCAACAGCAAATTCGAAATGGGAAGCATTCAAAGAACTTATCTTGGAAGCTGCTAGGCTTTACATACCAACTAAGAAATATTGTTCAAGGTTTAGGCCTAAATGAATGTCAGATGAACTACTGAGACGCATGGCAGAGAAGAAAAATGCATGGGACATATAAATTAACACGTGACACAGAAGCCTATGATAGATATAAGCTGGTCTGTAACCAAATCACAAACGAGGTTAGGCAAGCAAAGGAAGATTATAAGAAATCTTTGGCAAAGGATGCAAAGAAAGACAGCAAAGAGTTCTTTACTTAAGTAAACACTAGAAGGAAGGGTATGAATCGGATTGGTCCACTTGATATCGATGGTTCAACTGTTGATAATCCTGCTCAGGTAGCTAACAAACTAAATGAATATTTTGCATCGACATTCACACATGAGGAGTTATTCAGCGAGGAGAATGCCAGAGGTGTATTCAACTCTGGCAGTAAGCTAGATAATCTTATGATAACTGAGAGTAAAGTGGAGGAGAAATTGTTGAAGTAAACACAAGAAAGGCACCTGGAGTGGATGGAATCGATCCATTTATATTAAAGGAGGCAGCAAAGGAAGTAAGCTAACTTCTGTTCCAGGGAAATTAATGGAGGCACTGGTTAAAGAAGCACTGCAGGATCATCTAGACAAGACTTCAGTTATAGCTTGGGCACAGCATGGTTTTGTTAAGGAGAAGTCTTGCCTGACAAATTTGATTGGATACTATGATGCAGTCACTAAAGAGCTGGATGCAGGGAATAACTTTGATATTTTATACTTGGATCTTAGAAAGGCTTTTGATACTGTTGCACATGGAAGACTGCTGCACAAATTGGAGCAGTGTGGCATTGGAGGCAAATTGTTGCTATGGATAAAGGGGCGGTTGAGGAGGAGAACACAGAGTGGTAATCAATAGATACTGCTCATCGTGGACTAATGTTATTATTGGAGTAAAGTCATCGTTAAGTGTTGGGTCCATTATTGTTTTCTGTATTTATAAATAATACTGATGATAGTATATCAAGCTTAATGTCCAAGTTTGCAGACGAAGATAAAAAGGTTGGCAGGGTTGTTCAGGACACTACTGATGTTATGCTGCTGCGACAGGATTTTTTTTTTTTTTTTTAAGCGAACTCCGAACACGACAGGTATTAGAATCTATACTACTTAGTACCGTGCTTGGGTTGCAGGTTGAGAAGACGAAAGAAGATATTTGTTGACATTGGACTTTAACTTCTGTAGATTGTAATTTTCAGGAAAGACGTATGAAGGAAGGTTGTTCCAGAAAACGGCAGTTCAATGAATAAATGAGGAAGATGAAAAGTTGGTTCTGTGGGTTTGAAGTTGGACAGTAAATGGATGTTGGCTGGTGGCGGCACATGTTCGGACTGTTCTGAAAGAGAGTGCGGGAATTATAGAAGCCAATTCAGAAGAACAGTGTCCATGGAAGTATCTGTAGAAGAGGCATGCAGCAGAAACAGTACATCTATGAGAAAGCGAGTGGAGAGACTCTGTTGGAGATGAATCATTAATTAACCTAACTGCCCTCTTCTGAATGGAATCAAGAAGCCTGAGGGAGGTTTTGGGGACACCAACCCAGATGTGGGAACAATATTCCATGTCAGGGCGGATTTGCGATTTATACAGAGTGAGCAGTTGTATGGAAGAAAAGTAATGCCGAGAGCGAAAGAGAAAACCAAGTTTTTTAGATGCAGAGGAAGCAACATTTGTAATGTGCTTGTGCCAAGAGAGATTAGAAGTCAGGGTAATCCCAAAAAGAGATATCATTTTGCCTAGAAATCAGAGTGTCACTAAAGATAAGCATAGGAGCGGAAGAATCCTTTTTGCGAGATATAAGACAAGACTGAGTTTTAGAAGGGTTCAAATCAACTAAGTTTTCTTTGCCCCACTGAAGAATTACCTGAAGATCGGCATTTAAGGAATTGGTAGAAGATTTTTGAGAAGTTGAAGCTGATTGAGCAGGACAAGGTTTCTCAAAATGGAAAGTGGAATGCAATGCGCTATAATCAGCAAAACTATGGATAGGATTTCTAGTCAATGGAAGAAGGTCATTAATATACAAGAGGAAAAGAGTGGGGGAAAGAACTGAACCTTGGGGGACACCGGTATTAGTGGAGAAGTTAGAAGACAGAGAGCCATCTACCATCACCCTCAGTGAGCAATCAGAGAGAAAACTGGATAACCAATGACAAAAACAGTTGGCAAACCATAAGATGGAAGCTTGTTTAGAAGACCTTTATACCAAACACGATTGAAAGCCTTAGAGATGTCAAGAGCAACTACTTGTGTTTTACCAAACCTTTCCATTGAATTAGTCCATAAATGGGTAACATAAGCCAGAATATCACCAGTGGATCGACACTGACGGAATCCATACTGGCGATCGTTGATCAGATGGAAGGTTTCTAGGTAGTTTAAGAGTTGGCGGTTAATTGATTTCTCCATTAGTTTAGAGAGAGTAGAAGTAATTCCAATGGGACAATAATTGGATGGGAGGGATTTGTCACCCTTTTTAGGAACTGGCTGGATATGAGCAAATTTCCAAGCAGAAGGATTGTTTGTTTTTGGTTTTTAGGAGCATTAGCAACTAAGGCCATATTGCTCTGGGAATGAGGTGGTCATTCCCTGACCTTTCCGCATCTTCCATATTTGGTGGTGACAGGCTCGAACCCCGGTCTAATCAAGAAGCGTGCGCTACGTACTGCTGCTCCTTCCCACCTGGCTACGGAAGTGCCCCAAGCAGAAGGAAAAGCACCTTTGGAATAAGAAAGTGAAAAAAGGCGGCAAAGAATAGGAGTAAATTCAGGAGCACAGGTTCTGAGAACAAGTGGAGAATCTGGAAAGGTTGAGCAGATGGGCTGAGAGGTGACAAATGAAGTTTAACATTGATAAATGTAAAGTACTACATATGGGAAACAGCAACCCCAGAGCAACTTATCAACTCTGTGATATTACACTGACAGTGGTAGAGAATGAAAAGGACCTGGGGGTAATTGTGGAGGCAGATATGAAGTTCTCTGAGCAGTGCAGACGGGCTGCAAGAATAGCTCATGGTGTCTTGCCAATGATATACAGGAATTTTTCTAGCAGGGATAAGAGCTGACCGGGTTAGCCGGGTGGGTAAAGTGCTTGCCCGGCAACCCAAAGGTTGAGGGTTCGAATCCCGTCTCGGGCTTGGATCAGAGTAGTGCAAAAACCTTGGGAGGTGAATTATGGCCACAGAAGCCGATGCGCCAACAACTAACAAAAAAAAAAAAAAAAAGCTGGGATAAGGAGGTGATTATTCCTTTGCATAAGGCAATGGTCAGGCCACACCTTGAGTACTGTATACAGGTCTGGAGGCCTCATTTTAAGAAGGATGTAGAGCTGCTGGAACGAGTACAGAGAAGGGCAACAAGATTAGTGAATGGAACAAAGGGTTGCTCTTATGAAGAAAGGCTCAAGTTTTGCAAATTACAGTGTCTGGAGACTAGGCACCGGCAAGGTGATCTGATAGAGGTATATAAAGCCTTGAATAGTTTGAGCATGCTCAATGCTGATGGGATTCTTCTTCTTGATCAGAATAATCACCTGAGAGTGCATAAATTCAAATTGAGGAACGACAGATGTAGGATAGACGTGCAGAAATTTGCCTTTAGCCAGCTGGTGGTTGGTTGGTGGAACAGACTTCCCTCCCTCGTTGTGGAAGTTGATAGCCTAAATAAATTTAAGGCTCAGCTGGACAGGTATTTCGAACGAATGGAGGGGTGAAGTGGAAGTTTTTTTTGTTTGTTTTTTTTTTTTGTCTGATGCTGTATAAGCTTGCTTTCTTGCATCATATGCCTCTACTAATGCTAAACAGGTGACATGGACACTTTTTGTGAATGAATCGGGAAATTCTAACCTGTGGGGTTTACTATATAAACTGTCACGTGACAAATTCAGGTATGGGGAAGTGTTTAATACTGTTACCACGGATACCAGTGAGACTATTGGTTGGAAGGACTCCATTGAGATAATTTTAATTAAGCTATTTCCAACTGACGATCCTCAGGAGGGTACTGAGTATCAAACTGGTATACGTAGAGATAATTGGCCCTGTGTAACTAGAGAATATACTGCGGAGTTTACGATGGAAGAACTTATAAAAGTTTTGAAGAAGCTTAATCTCACAAAATGCTCTGGAATTGATTTAGTTGAGAATATTTATTTATTTTTTTTTGGTAGTTGTTGGCACATCGACTTCTGTGGCCATAATGCACCTCCCAAGGTTTTTTTGCAGTACTTTGATCCAAGCCCGAGGCGGGATTCGAACCCGCGACCTTTGGGTTGCCATGCAGGCACTTTATCCACCCGGCTAGCCCGGTCAGCAGTCGAGAATATATTTATAACGAGGTTCTATAAAACGTTACCTAATATCCTTTTATTAATGTATAACAAATGTCTATCAGAAGGGCTGTTTCCAACACAGTGGAAGATTGCATTATTGGATTTAATGAGAAAACCTGGGAAGCCACTATCTGAACCTAAATCATATCACCCTATCACTCTTTTGGCAAACCTTGGTAAAATCCTTGAAAGGTTAATGGCATTACGGGTAACCGACCTGCTAGTGCAGCAGGAGATGATATCGCCTCAGCAATCTGGGTTCACTCCTGGGAAATCCTGTGAAGATTGTCTAGTGGCATTTCGAACGCATATATGAGAATTCTACATCAAAATATGAATTAGCAATCTACGTTTATTTCGAAGGGGCATTTGATACTGTTTGGTGGGAGGCAGCGATGGCTCAGTTAAGAAACATTGATTGTTCCAAGGAATTATATATGCTTTTCAACAGTTACTTTTCAAATAGATATGTTCTAGTGAAGTCCAAGCACTTTGAGCTACGAAAACAGGTCATGAGAGGGTGTCCTCAAGGCTCCATCTTGGGACCCCTTATTTGGAACATAGTCTTACAGAATTGGTTGGTTTGCACATTCCCTAATTGTAAGGTGCTGGCATTTGCAGATGATCTGACAATTATAATTTCAGAACGATCTCGCTCACTCTTACAACAGAAAGCTAGTAGTGTGCTGACAGACTTAAGTTCTTGGGCTCAAAGCTATAAGCTTGCTATTAGTCCTTACAAAACTAAAATGATGTTATTTAAAACAGCTTTATATATAAATCAACCTCCTCAGATCAAGTTGAATGGTGTACAGTTACCTATGGTCCTTGATACCAAATACCTGGGAATTATTGTGGACAGTAATTATCATTTCACCAGCACTTACTATATTTAAGCAATAAAATCAGGAAATTTTCTGGTGCTATCATTAGAATCTCAAAGTCTGACTGGGGCCTATCACATAAAACACTGTTTCTATGTGATAAACTAAACTAAATTTCATACAACACATCATGCTTCTTGGTATTCTAAGAGTGTGCAGAACGGTGTCCACTGCCGCGCTGCAGGTGTTGGCCGGAGCACTACCCTTGGATCTACATTTGTTGTATTGTGGTTTTTGCTACCATATTAAGAGGGAAATTCCTACAAAAATTTTTGGTATAGAGTTCAATATTCACTCTGACTGTAGAGGCAAAAAGAAAAGATGTATAAATGAAATAATCAATTTATGGCAGACAAGATGGGATACCATACCTACTGGAAGAGTGACCAACTTGTTTATCCCGAATGTGACTTTTCTGAATGATAAAAAAGTTCGCAATTGGTTTACACCTAGTTTACAGTCGTCATTTTTGTTAACAGGGCATGGGTTGATGAATGAGAAATTATATGCATTAGGACTAAGTAACACGGACCTTTGTTTTTGCGGGGCCAGGGAAGGCTGGCAGCACATACTATATGATTGTCGAATATATGACAATGCCAGGACAGCGATGCGTGAAATTCTTGAGTATAGTTGTTGAAGGAGCTATATTTTTAAGAGAGCTATATTTTTTAAGAGCTAAATATAGCCTCTTCCAGGAGAAGAGGCTATATTTAGCTATATTTTTAAGAGACTGTAGTAAGTTTCAGATGCTCCAGGTATTTGCTAAAGTGTTTGAACTAAGGGAAAGTATGATTCCAGTGATACAAGGTTGATCAAATCCATCTGGCTGGAGGCATCGAAGTGTTTTTATGCTGCCGTTTTTAATGGTTGCACAACTGGAAGATCTACTCTTCTTTTCTTTTCTTTATCTCTCTCTCTCTCTCTCTCTCCCCCTCCCCTTTGATTTTTTCCCCTTTCGCTTTTTGGTATATATATATATATATGTATATATATACTTAGTATATATATTCATTTATTTATTTTTATCTTAGTTAATTATTATTATTCTTTTCTTTCTCTTCCTTTCAGTGTCCCCCCTCCCTCTAGAGTGGGGCCCAGAGAAGGTTTTTTTTTTTTTTTTTTGTCTCATACTCTGAGACCATAGGTGTCCCATCTACTGGAACTGGCCCACCTTCCCATGGTGTGGATGAGTACCCAGAATCATCTGTCCAGGTGACTGCTGATGCTTCTGGGTAGCCAAGTGGCCAGAACATAACAGAACACACACAAACCTCCGTCTCACACACATATCTGGCCCATTTGTAGTGATACTATTCTTCACAGAGATACGAGGCAGATTTGAACTGATGTTCTAGGAACCGCCCCTTACATAAACACATGTCCACACGTCACTGATTTAGCACCGTCGGTTGTTACAGACACAAGTCTGTCAAGTGGAAGCTTACACTTTTCTAAAATGCTCCACACAGCAGCAAAAATATCTTCGCCAGTCGTAGTTCCAAGAAGAGGGATAACTTCCAACAATTCTTCGGTGATCCTCATGTTATTATCACAACCACATAAAAATACAGTAACTTGAGCAACATCTCATATATCTGTACTTTCATCAGTCGCAATTAAAAGAACAAGACTTCTGTAGATATATCCTGTAGTTGTGAACTGATGTTATCTGCCATTTCCCTAATTCTCTCTACCACTGTATTTCTTGATAATGAAATATCGCGAAATGATTGCACTTTTTCAGGACAGATGATTTTGAACGTTTTGCTAACAAATAGCTTATTTCGTAACTTGCTCTTAATACTGATTCATTAGTTTTCATGAATTTTGTAAATACTTGTTGTTGACTATAAAGTGTTTTCTTCATTGTTTTTAATTTTTCTTCTCTTATTTTTCCTTCGAAGCCCGAATATTGTTCCTTATGATTAGAGTTATAATGCTGCTTAATGTTGTATTCTTTAGCAATACTAATATTTTCCTTACAAATTAAGCATGTAATTTTACTGTTCACTTCCATACAAAAATAGTTCAGCTCCCACTTTTCTTGGAATTTTCTTCCCTCGTTATCAATTTTTCTTTTCTTGACTGATGTCGAAAGCGACATTTTCTATATAAATTCTATAATTAAAATTATAAAATTAAAAAAACGATTACTTAGGTATTTGTTAAATTATAGATAGCAAACAATGCACACAACACAACAGATCCCGACAAAGAAATTAGTATGAATGAAGTATCTTTTCAATAAAATTATAAAAAACGCTGCATTTGCAATATTGTAATATTACTTTAAATGTAAAAGAAATTTAGATTAAGATTTGTCCATTTAAAAAATATTTTAAAAAATAAAATGTAACTCTTTTATTTTTAAAGAAATAAACTAAAAAGTTACAATGTTATTTAAAGATAATAATTTCAATTTTCATTCATTTTAAATTTATATTTTTAGTTCTTTCTAATCCATCGATCCAGTCTTTTTTTTATATAATTATTAGCAATTAAAATGATTATTTTTATATTTATTACAGAGATTTTTTAATCCTTATATTCTAGAATTATAAATAGGTACTTTTTAATTGTTTACTTTAACATTTTATTTTTGGGCATCACGGGGCCCAAAAATTTTGTCGTGGGCCGATCCGGCATGCGGGCCGCAAGTTTGGCACCCAAAGCTAACCCCATCAACACGTAGGAGCTATAGTAAATTCCTCCTAAAACCAAGGCCCACTGATATCTACTAATATTATGAGTAGAGAATATGTTTAAAGGAATATTTGGCAAAATGCTTCATTCTCAGAATATTTTTTAGAAGATTATTCTAAAGAATTCTTCACCATTAGTTATATGTCCTTTGGTTTTAAATAATTTTTAAAAATTTTTTTTATTTCCTATGGCAATGGACTTTTTTAACAGCTCATATATCTGGATATAAGGTGACATTTATTTATGAAGAACAAGCCTCTGTTAATACTATAAAACATACCTTGTGCTTGCAAGCGAGTTCTTACTAATGCTAAAGGATAGCTAGCAATCTGTCCACACGTACTACTAACGGTTCCACATGCCAGAAGAATAAGGACACCAGGATCATCAACGCCATGTCTTCGTAAGTACATATTCTTCAAGCTCTAAACAAACAATTTTTTTTATTGATAATCCTAAATACAAAGGCAATAAAAATTACAAAAATGAAAGCTAAAAAAACAAAACTGCTGCATATGCTAGAACGAGTACAGAGAAGGGCAACAAGATTGGCAAGAGGAACAAAGGAGTGCCTTACGAAGAAAGGCTTAAGTTCTGCAAGTTGCAGCATCTGGAGACTAGGCACCCAAGGTGATCTGATCGAGATGTATAAGGCCTTATACAGATTTTATTTTGGCTGATGCTGTATAAGCTTGCTTGCTTTCTTGCATCATATGGCTCAACTAATGCTAATATTTCGCTGCCAATCAGTGAACTGTTAACAAATGTCTTTTAAGATATATCTTAGTAGCTTATTGATTTTGATTCAATGTTATATTGGTGCAAGGTGTGATATAAATAATAACTACATTTATACTATGATTTTTTAGTGTTTCTCACCAACCACTGAAGTAAAAACGAAAGACGAAAAACCAAATTCTTAAAATTTTAATATTTACAATAAATTTATTTACAAACAAAACAAAATACCATATTACTGATGATAGCAATTTTAAAATAAGACAACTGTGATATACAGTAAATATACAAGATGATAATACAAATACCGAATTTAAAATGCAATAAAATATACTAGGTTAAAAGCACTAAAATACTAACTGAAGCTTTCAAAGGCTTCTGCCCTCTTTCTCAACACTGTTGAGAAAGAAGGCAGAAGGCACTGCTTAGTTGTACTCTCGTTTATGTTCTCTGTAGTTATTTGCTTCACGTATATCCTCCATAAGCAGCTCTTGTAATAGGTTAGATATCTTAGACAGTAGGTCAAGTGAAACCTTGACAGCATTTAGTGTATTTATTTGATGTAATTCAACAATATCTTGAATTGTAATACTCACAGTTGTAACACATAATTCCTATGTCATGCTTTTCCGTATTAATTACAGTCTGTTGGTTATTCACATCCGGTACTTCTATTTGAGGTGCCTCCGTAGCCAGGTGGGCAGGAGCAGCAGTGCGTAGCACACGCTTCTTTATTAGACTGGGGTTCGAGCCCGTGACCACCAAATACGGAGGATGCGGAAAGGTCAGGGAATGACCACCGCTTATCCCCGGAGCAATGTGGCCTTAGTTGCTAATGCTCCTAAAAACCAAATAACAACAACTTCTATTTGATTAGTCCTACAGAGTTTAGCCCATTTTCTCATTTCCAATGTTTTCTGTCCGTTTTAGTAGTCATGGAGTCTTGTTTTGGTCTCTTAGATCTACCCTTTAATGTTTCATTAGCATTTCTTATACATTTTCTCAAATGTTTTTACACACTGTTCAGCCATTTTTACACTTCTTAAAACTTAGAATGGTTTATTAAAATTGAAGACAGATAAAATAAACATACATCAATAGCTTTCAGGTTGCTTTTCTTCAGTCGAAAAACATTAGTACAAAAATTAATAAAGAATGCCAGGTATGGTGGTCATGTGAGGTGAACCGCATGAACGAGTGCTGACAACAATTAGCAGGTGAAAAATTTGGGCAGCATACCTAAGCGTTTTAATATATATAAATGATATTGAAATTTCACATAATTATTTAGAGAAAAAACTTGAGCCTACAGGCCAGTAAGGCTCCTAGGGTTGATGGAATATACCCTATAATCTTAAAGGAGGTGGCAAGGCAGTGCACAGAACCATTGATGCTAATTATGAGAGCATAACTGGGCTCTGGAGTGATTCTGTTATATTAGAAAAGTGCCAATGTATCTCCAATATATAAAGGCGGTTCTAAGAATGAAGTGAGAAATTACAGACTGGTCAGTCTGACTTCAGTAGTAGGGAAAATCATGAAGGCAATGATCAAGGATGAATTCAGGATCATTAGATAGAAAGGAAAGTCTGAGGGATATGCAACATGGTTTTGTAAAGGGAAAATCACGTTTAACAAATCTGGTTAACTATTTTGGCAGAGTAATTCATGAGCAGGATTTAGGGAATAATTGACATTGTTTATTTGGATTTCAGCAAAGCATTTGACTCAGTCCCACAGAAGGAAAATCCTTAGATGATAGCCGGATTGCTTCAGGGCGGGGGGGCAGAGGGTTATCATAAATGGTTATTCCTCAGATTGGGTTGATGAAAGGGATTAGGACCACTCTCGTTTTTGATTTTCAAAAATGACATCGATGAAGGAATAGAGGGTGGAATGTCTAAATTTGCAAATGGAGTAGTTAATGATCACCTCCAAGGAGAGGTTCTTCAGAGTGACCTAGATAGACTTCAGGGATGGTCAGAAAAATGGCAGCTATGCTTTAATGCAGCAAAATGCAAGGTATTACACCTGGGGAAAGTAACAACAAAATAACTTATACACTTGGTGGAGTTGAACTAAAGCCAGTAGTGGAGGAAAGGGATTTGGGTGTTATGATATGGCCGAACATGAAGTTCTCCGAGCATTGTAGACAGGTTGCAAGGAAGGCCCATGGTGTCCTATCGATGATTTATCGAACATTTGCTAGTAGAGATAAGGACATCATAATCCCATTATATAAGGCTATTGTTAAACCACACTTGGAATACTGTATTCAAGTATATAGGTTCAAGCATTGCGCTGGTTTCCACAACGTTAAATTATGCAGTGAAGTTGCCAGTGCTGATTTTGCAGTTGCAGAGAAATTTTGTGATGTGTTGGAAAAAGTTATTGATGAAGGCAGCTATTCAATGCAGCAAATTTTTAATGTTGATGAGATTGCTCTGTATTGGAAAAAATGCCGGATTGAACATATCTTGCCAAAGAGGAAAATATAATGCCAGGTTTCAAGGTGTCAAAAGACAGTGCCACACTCTTGCTTGGGGCTAATGCTGTGGGAGATTACAGATTAAAACCACTGCTTGTGTACCATCCTGGAAATCCTTGTGCATTTAAGGGAATCAATAAAGCCACCCAACCCATGCATTTCCAATTGAACCAGAGAGCATGAATAACAATCTCTCTCTCTTTGAGGATTGGTTTAAATGCTGCTTCATTCCAGAGATTGAAAAATATTGTAAAGACAACAACACTCCTTTCAAGATTTTGCTTCTATTAGATAATGCTCCTAGACATCCTACACATCTAGATGATTTCAATTCGAACGCGAGAGTCATTTTTACCACAAAACACGACTGCACTCATTGAATCTATGGATCAGGGTGTTATTTTGAATTTAAAAAAGCATACTATTTACACACATTTGCTCAGGCATTGTCTGCAGTAGATGATGTGAAAAATTTTACGTTGAGACTTTTGGAAATCTTACAATATTTACCACGCCATCTTAAACATTAATAAGGCCTGTGCAGAAATTATTAAAAGTTGTTTAAATGGAACATAGAAGAAAATATGCCCACAGCACATGAAAGGTTTCGAAGGATTTGAAAAAGACAAATCATACAAAGAGGTTACAGATAAGATTGTAAAGGTTGCAGAGCTACTTCACAGTTGGAGGTTGATGCTAAAGGTGTGAAGGAATTAATAGAAGTAGAAGAGAAGGAATTATCTAACGAACAACTTATTGACTTGCAGGCAGCAATAGTGAAAGAAGAAAATGCTGACGAAGTTCAAGATGAACCAAATGAGGCGCTGAGACGCTTCATCACCAGAGAGAGAGAGATGGCAATGGCGAGGTCTGAGAAGATGGATCCTCACAACGAACGATTCTTAAAAGTTAACAGAGGGGTGATGATATGCTTGCTTGCTACAAAGAAATCTATGATGAAAAGAAAAAAGCCACCGTCCAGTCATCCATTAATATGTTCTTTTGTAAAGTTGAGTGGCCGACCCCTTCTAAATCTCCACAGCTCTCAACCTCGCAGTGACATACTTATCAGCTGAAGACGTTGATTCTGGCAACAATGCTCGAGGTAGAACTTATTGACGTTATGCCTGTCTCCTCTGTTTTTTTGTAATTTTATAATTTTGAAATTTTTCAAAATTGCATGCTTTTGTAATTTTTCCTGCACATGAGATAAAAAATTGATTAAATACAATAAATAATTTTATTTACATGTTCGTTGAACATTTCTTTTTTGATTCAATCAATTCAGCAAGCACAGTTGTGAATGCTGTACAAGCATGGGGGAAATTCTGACTTACGTAGCATCCCACAGAATGCAACCATTACTTAAGTCGGTGAGTTGCTGTACATGGAAAATCTTGCATATCAATCTTATTGAAAGATACTGTTATTAGCTTAGTAATACAAAAGCACTATGAAATAACCACACATAACAGAAAATCATGCTAGTATCCCAAGTTTTTATTTTTAATTTTTTTTTTTTTTTAAATAGAAAAAATAAATTATGATGAATAGAGAAAAACTGAGTAGAGATCATGGAACATATCCAATTGGTGATAGATATATTAGGAAGAACTATAACATCTGTTTGAATACTTACTGCCTGAAATGGTGAGTAGAGTAGCTAGCATATGCATGCTTTGGCTCTGATTTGAATATTTATCGTCTCGCCTCTGAATATGTGATTTTGTTTCTCCACTTTATATTTCTGTATTTTTTTCACCTTGCTTCCATAGTTCACATATTTCGGAGAAAGCTGGGTGGTTATCCTTGTAATTTGAGCAAGGAGGAATGGTAGCATTGCAATCAGGTTGATTGTGCTCCTTTGATCCATAATTAGGACATATTGCCTATCCTTGAGATGCAGGTTAAAACAACTAAACAACTCTGGCTAAACAACAAAGTTGTTTAGCCAGAGGAGAGCATCTGTCTGTTTGCAAGCCAGCAGGGTATGACGCTCAGGTTTGTCTGCATATATACGCTAGGCTTGGCAGTACTACATGCCATGATGTGATTAGGCTTAGAGGTTTGCAGATGAGCATTACTTAATTCCAAAATATTTACATAGTTTCATTGACAACTTACAGGGTATAAAACCATCATGGGTGCGCACTTCGATATATTTCGATTTTAACATAAATTCCACAGCCATCATCAGAAAACTGAAATAATTAGGATGATGGGACAGAGCACATAGAAAAGGCAGCCATAACAAACTAGCACTACAAGTTGTCCCATCAGATTTCTCCCGGTTTATCGGCTCTACTATTGGTGGAGTAGGGAAGAAGCAGTGCTGCAAGAGTGATCAAGAGGTATAAAAGTTAGTATGTTAGTTTAATGGAAAAAAGAAAGACTGTTTTCCTTTCCGAAACTTACAATTCATAACACTACATTTACTATTAATTAATGGAAATGTAACAAAACTTTTACAATGGATCGAAACTATAACTTTGAGAAAAACACTCTAGAAATCACTCAGAGAATCGTTGATCATTATAGATCGTGGCACTCGGGGCATGTTTCTTCAGGATTGTTTGGGTTTTTTTAGCATTAGCATAGGCATATGATGCAAGAAAGCAAGCTTATGCAGCATCAGCCAAAAAAAAAAAAAAAAAAAAAAAACACACTTCCATTTCATCCCTCAATTTGTTTGAAAAATACCTGTTCAGCTGAGTCTTAAATTTATTTAGGCTATCAACTTCCACAACAAGGGATGGAAGTCTGTTCCACCAACCAACTACCTGCTGGCTAAGGCAAATTTCCACACATCTTTCTTACATCTGTCTTTCCCCAATCTGAATTTATGCCCTCTCAGGTGATTATTCTGAGCAAGAGGAAGAATCCCATCAGCATTGAGCATGCTCAAACCATTCAAGGCTTTATACACCTCTATCAGATCCCTCGCCGGTGCCTAGTCTCCAGACACTGTAATTTGCAAAACTTAAGCCTTTCTTTGTAAGAGCAACCCTTTGTTCCATTCACTAATCTTTTTGCCCTTCTCTGTACTCGTGCCAGCAGCTCTACATCCTTCTTGAAATGAGACCTACAGACCTGTATACAGTACACAAGGTGTGGCCTGACTATTGCCTTATACAAGGGAATAATCACCTCCTTATCCCTGCTAGAAAAATTCCTGTATATCATTGACATGACACCATGAGCTACTCTTGCAGTCCGTCTGCACTGCTCAGAAAACTTCATATCTGCCTGCACAATTATGCCCAGGTCCTTTTCATTCTCTACCACTGTCAGTGTAGTACCACAGAGTTGATACATTGCCCTGGGATTATTGTTTCCCACATGTAGTACTTTACATTTGTCAATGTTAAACTTAATTTGCCACCTCTCAGCCCATCTGCTCAACCTTTCCAAATCCAGTTGCAGCACCATACTGCCAATTTTGTATCATCTGCAAACTTGGACATTATGCTTGATATACCATCATCAATATCATTTATAAATACAGAAAACAAGAATGGACCCAATACTGAACCCTGAGGGACTCCACTAATAACATTAGTCCACGATGAGCAGAGTCTATTGATTATCACTCTCTGTCTTCTCCCCCTCAACCATCCCTTTATCCATAGCAGCAATTTGCCTCCAATGCCACACTGCTCCAATTTGTACAGCAGTCTTCCATGTGCAACAGTATCAAAAGCCTTTCTAAGATCCAAATATAATATCGAAGTTATTCCCTGCACCTAGTTCTTTTGTGACTGCATCATAGTATCCAATCAAATTGGTCAGGCAAGACTTTCCCTTAACAAAACCATGCTGTGTTCGAGTTATAACTGAAGTCTTGTCTAGATGATCCTGCAGTGCTTCTTTAAACAGTGCTTCCATTAATTTTCTTGGAAGAGAAGTTAAACTCACAGGTCTATAATTACTTGTGTCAGCCTTTGATCCTCTTTTGTGAATTGGGATCACATTTGCACATCTCCAGTCTATGGGTACCTCCCCTGAGTCCAAAGAAGCTCTCATAATTATGGCTAAGGGTTTGCTTATTTCCTTTGCTGCCTCCTTTAATATAACTGGATAGATCCCATCCACCCCGGGTGGCTTTTTTATGTTTATCCTCAACAATTTCTCCTCCACTTTCCTCTCAGTTATTACAAAAACATCTAGCTCACTGCCAGAGTTTACTTTAACTCTGGCATTCCCCTTCCTGAATAACCCCTTATATGTGAATGTAGATGCAAAATATTCATTTAGTTTGTTAGCCACCTGAGCAGGATCATCAACAATTGAACCATCAATATCCAGTGGGCCAATCTGATTCATCCCTTTCCTTCTACAGTTTACATAGGTAAAGAATTATTAGGTAAAATATATTATTAGGGCTTTACAAGTTTCATTTGTAAAGTCCACTTAACTAAAATATACTGGTTTATGAGGAAAACAACCCTTGTGAAGATTATAACTGAAGCTATACCTCCCCTGAGTCCAAAGAAGCTCTTATAATTATGGCTAAGGGTTTACTTACCTCCTTTGCTGCCTCCTTTAATATAACTGGATAGATCCCATCCACCCCAGGTGCCTTTCTTGTGTTTATCTTCAACAATTTTTCCTCCACTTTACTCTCATTTATTACAAGATTACCTAGTTGTATGAATGATTGTTGTGCCTGTGGTTTGACAAATCCACATGAAAAACAGCTTGGGGGGGGAGAGATAGGAGGGAATCACCAAGAAAGATATATCCGGCTCAGGACCCTGGGTATGCCAAGCCCATACTAACCAGATGTGAACCCCTGGTGTACATAAAGTAACCTCAACACATGCAAAAAACAAATGCCACTTGTATATTGACTGCTTAAGAGCGACAGCATATGGCAATTGAGTGCTGTGCCATGACTTATAAGCAGCACTGCACACAGTTACTGTTGTATCCTTATACATGTCGACAAAGTGAATGTGTTAGGAAATCATTAAATAAGTGCTGCAAAAATAGAAGGAAATGAAATGAACCGCCTGATTCTGCTGGCACATTGACCAAACACTGGGCTATTAAACAACAATGCTTGGTTTTTGTTTATAGCCTGGTACACAGGTTTTTTTTGTTTTTTTTTGTTTTTATTGAGGATAGTTAATGTATATGGAATAAATGTTTGATAAAATTGAGGTTTGTTATTATTTGCAGTTCAGTTCAAACGTAAATGTTTGCTTTTAGCTATGAATTTTAGTCTTTTACTTTTCAGCCATTATTTAACAATTTTGAGAATAATGAGAAAAATAACATTCCAAAAATTACGACATACTTCAGCAAAGGCATACGATGCAAGAAAGCAAGCTTATACAGCATCAGCCAAAAAAAGAAAAAAATCCCTTACCATTTTACCCATCCATTTGCTCAAAACGTTTGTCCACTTCTTCCTTGAATCTATTTAAGCTATCAACTTCCATAAATGACCAATGGAAGTTTGTTCCAGCAATCAACTACCAGCTGGTTAAAGGCAAATTTCCAAACTTAATTCTACAAGTGTATTTCCTCAATTTCAGTTTATGCCCCCTCAGGTTTGTAATCTGAGCAAGAGAAAGAACCCCATCAGCATTGAATCTGTTCAATCCATTCAAGGCCTTATACACCTCAATCATATCACCTCACAGGTGCCTTGTCTCCAGAGGCTGCAATTTGCAGAACTTTCTTTGAGCCTTAATTTGAACCTTTCTTTGAGCCTTAATTTGAACCTTTCTTTGTAAGAGCACCCCTTTGTTCCCCTCCTCTGTACTCGTTCTAGCAACTCTACATCCTTCCTAAAATGAGGCGCACAGACCTGTACACAGTACTCAAGGTGTGGACTGACCACTGCCTTATATAAGGGGATAATCACCTCTTTGTCCCTGCTAGCAAAATTCCTGTACGTTATTGACAAGAACCCATTATCTACTCTGGCAGCCTGTCTACACTGTCAGAAAACTTCATATCTGACTGCACAATTATGCCAAGGTCTCTTTCATTCTTCACTACCATGAGTGTAACCCACTCAGTTGGTATTTTTCTCTGGGGGTTACTGCTACCCATATGCTGTACTTTGCATTTGTCAACGTTAAACTTCAGTTGCCACTTCTCAGCCCATCTGCCCAACTTTTCCAAATCCTGTTGCAACAGCACACTGCCATTACTGTTATTAAGAATCCTGCCAACCTTTGTATCATCTGCAAACTTTGACATTAAGCTTGACATACCTTCATCAGTATCATTGATAAATACAAAAAACAATAATGAACCTAACACTGAACTCTGGGGAACACCACTAATAAGATTAGTCCAACAAAGAGCAGAATCCATTCATTTCCACTCTCTATCTTCTCCCACTGAACCATCCTTTTATCCATTGTAGCAACTTGCCCTTAATGCGAAACTGATCCAATTTGTACAGTAATCTTCCATGTTTGTTTGTTTGTTATTTGATTTTTAGGAGCATTAGCAACTAAGGCCATATTGATTCGGGATATGCGGTGGTCATTCCCTGACCTTTCCGCATCCTCCATATTTGGTGGTGACGGGCTCAAACCCTGGTCTAATCAAGAAGCACGTGTAACGCACTGCTGCTCTTTCCCACCTGGCTACGGAGGCGCCAGTATTCCATGTGCAGTATCAAAAGCTCTCTGAAATCCAAGTATATGATATCAAAATTATTTTTTGCATCCAGTTCCTTTGTGACCACATCATAGTAGCCAATCAAATTGTCAGACAAGACCTGATGGTAGTTGCATCTTCTCCTAAATCCCATGCTGTGTCTGAATTATTACTGCAGTCTTGTCTAGATGATTCTGCAATGCTTCTTTAACCAGTAACTCCATTATTTTCCCTGGAACAGAAATCAAACCAACAGATCTGTAATTACTCTTGTCTCCCTTTATTCCCTTTTGTGAATTGGAGATAAATTTGCACAACTCCAGTCCATGAGGACTTCCCCTGAGTTCAAGGATGCTCTCATAATTATGGCTAAGGATTTGCTTACTTCCTTTGCTGCCTCCTTTAATATAACTGGATAGATTGTATCTACCCCAGGTGTCTTTCTTATGTTTACCTTCAACAATTTCCCCTCCACTTTGCTCTCAGTTATTACAAAATCATTTAACTCCTTGTTAGAGTTTGATAAACATCTGGCCTTTTCCTCTTTCAATAACTCATGTGCGAATGCAGATGCAAAATGCTCATTTAGTTTGGCAGCTATCTGAGAATGATAATCTACAGTCAAATGGATATCAAGTGGACCAATCTGATTCATCCCCTTTCTTTTAGAGTTTATGTAAGTAAAGGAGTTTTTGCTGTTTTTCTTTGCAGCCTTTGCCTAAGATTTCTCATAATCTGCCTTCGCTTGCCTAACGTCCTTGGTGACTTGAATACAGATTAGCTTATATCTAGCACAGGCTTCTGTGTCGCCTGATAATTTATATGCATCCAATGCATTTTTCTTCTCTGCCACAAGTCTTACTAGTTCATCTGACATCCATTTGGGCCTACACCTAAAACAGTATTTCTTAGTTGGAACAAAAAACCCAGTAGCTGCCAAGATTACTTCCTTGAATGCTTCCCATTTAGAATTTGCTGTTGGTCCCAGTGTATAGAATGTAAAAAAATCTCTGAGGCCACTATAGTCTAGCTATACCCTAGTTTCTTGCATGCCTCTCTGTACTTCCTCGACTCTTTTTTTTTTTTGTTTTTGTCTCCGTCCAGGAAGCTCTGGCGACCCTGGCAGAGACAAGCCAGAGAATAATGAGCAGTCTGGCTACCTCCTAGTGGTGTGTGTGGGCAACATGGAGTCCCACCAGGGTCCCTGCGGCCAAATGCTAGGACACAACAGAACCTAACACAATATGTCATATACAACACACAACACTTTTCTGACATTTACAGTAGTACTGTATTCCTTCAGAGTGAACATACGGCGTAGATGTCGGAAACCACAGGTGGCACCTGACCCTAATAATATGCCCACTATGTAGTCACCTTTACGAAAACAAAAACCCTTCCCTTTATCCCTGATGGTAGTTGCGTTTAAGTAAATCCCACATCAGTACACTGTGATCACTGCCACCTAGTGGCTCCTTTATCTGTAAATTCCTAATGCATGAATAATCTCTGCTGATAATGAGATCAAGAGTGTTACTCCCTCTGTTACTTGCCTCTCTAAAATGCCGCTGTAGAAAACAATCATCCAAGAAATCCACAAAAGCCTTGCTAGTGTGTGAGTGGCCAATCCACATTTGATTGATTTGGTAGTTGTTGGCGCATCGGCTTCTATGGCCATATTGCACCTCCCAAGGTTTTTGCAGTACTTTGATCCAAGCCCGAGGCGAGAATCGAACCCGCGACCTTGGGTTGCCGGGCAGGTACTTTACCCACTCGGCTAGCCCGGTCGGCCTGGCCAATCCACAAATTCCAGTCAATATCTGGGAAATTAAAATCTCGCATTATAAGACACTCTGATTTACTGGCCTACTATTTCTCTGTATAATTATTCATTGTACTTATCAGAGTCAGTAGGCCTATAATAAACTCCTACCCTCATTTTTGCTTTCCCAGTGCTTATGTCACACCACACTGACTCAATATTTTTCTATCCATCTATGTCAGATGGATGCACTTCCTTAGATTTTATGTGTTTCCTAACTAACAGCATAACCCCTCCTCCTTTCCTATCATGTCTATCTTACCTGTACACATTGTACTCACCAAATTCCAATACTGCATTCCTTATATCTGTGTGATACCACGTCTCTGATATCCCAACAATATCCACTTTTGATGTCTTGACCAGCACTTCAAATTCATCAAATTTATTTACTATACTCCTAGCATTGGTGTACATGCAAGTATACACACACCTGTTCTTTCTCTTAGTTACTCTAAAACAGTCCATGTATTTACTTGTTTCATGATTCCCAGCATTTCCTGAAATCCCCAGCAACTTCCTTTCTGGGCTGCTGCTCATTCTAATAGAAGCAGTGCAAGAAGCAAGAATCACTTTTGCCTCTGCCAGCCAGCGGCCACTTAACCTTTTAGTCTGTGTATCCCCCCCCCCCCGAAGCTAGTAGTTTTCCGACCCACCTAACACTGCCTCGATAGCATCAGCAAATATTCTTGCACCCTTTCCATTTAAGTGTATTCCATCTCTGCAGAAGCAATCTGTCCTGTTAACAAGCACAGACCATGTTGAGAAAAATTCTACCCCATGAGCCTTGCACAACCTCTCCATATTGAATGCACTGTCTCAAACATAAGTGAAAATGAATGTGTTGAATGAGCAGGGCAGTCCTCCACCCAGATGAGCACATTATTATTTATTTTTTTTATATTTCAAGAGCTTCCACAAACTCCTCTTAGGTATACCTCACACAAAGTGCAAACTATCTGTCACAGTTATGTTGACAGATTTGTAATGCAGTTTCTATAGTCTCCACTAGGATTTTTCATTAAAATCTTCTATGCAGCATATTTTATTTTGTTTCCACAGTATGGATTTTTCTGTGGCTTTACTGGAATGCCTTTTCAACTGTCTGAACATTTTCTTCAGATATGGATGTGGAGATGGTGTTGACTGCATTTAGCATCAATGACTGATATTGTTATTAATTTTCTATGGCATCTCTTAATGGTTTTGGATTGCATGTCATCTACTTACCAACACCTCCTGCTCAGACTATGTACATGAGGGACAAATTCAAATTGAGGAAGGATGGTTGTAGAAAGGATGTGCGGAAGTTTGCATTCAGCCAACAGGTGATTGATTGTTGGAACAAGCTTCCATCCATTGTTGTATAAGTAGACAGTTTCAATAAATTCAAGGAAGAACTAGACAAACTATATATATATATATATATTTTTAACCAATAACAAGATACACAACAGGTAACCATTAACAGTATATCTGAAAGCAAAACAATGAACACAGTTGATAAAAATAATAAGGAATCCAACAATAAGATAAGCATTGATATAGATCCAAACATTAAAATCATATGTACAAAAGAGGTATGCATTAAGTTAAGTTACTGGTAAAACAAATAATAATAATAAACTACAACTAGATGAGAGCTAGTCACTTTGCAGTTCAAGAGAAGAGGCAAACTTGTGGATGGAGTTCATCAGTGATTGGGAGTTGTCAAAAAAGTCAATAAGAGTAATTTGCTAATTTGCTGTATCTGTTCAATGGACTGAATTTCATAAAGTAAGTGGTAGCAGAGTAGAGGCAAAACAGCATAAGGTTTCTGATTTCTCTATAAGTCTTTATATGTGGATTCCAGATGGGATTGATCTGAATTCAAGAATTGGCAGAACAATAGTTTTATAAAGGATAACAGCATATCACTAGTTTTTGAACTTGTAGGTTATTGTTATTTGGTTTTTAGGAGCATTAGCGACTAAGGCCATATTGCTCCAAAGATGTGCGGTGGTCATTCCCTGACCTTTCTGCATCCTCTGTATTTGGTGGTCACGGGCTCGAATCCTGGTTTAATCAAGAAGCGTGTGCTACGCACTGCCGCTCCTGCCCACCTGGCTACGGAGGCACCTGAACTTGTAGGTGTTCTGTTTGATAAATTCCAGTGTTTTGAATGCTTTGCTGGTAATTTTAAGGGGGTCTGGCCCAAAATCCCAGTAGTATCTACTATATTGTAAAAATATATGAATAATTCTATATATTTATTAGTTTTAAAGTAAGTAAAAATTTACCTTATATGGTTGTTTTTTTTTGTATAGAAAGAATATAAAAAATAATTTTAATGACAAATACCTCTTTCAATTTGAAGATCATGTGTTTTCTGTTACAAAAACAAAGTTTTAAAATGTGATCAGCAAATAAAAACGACTTAATTTTACTCTGTTATACTGCATTTAATTGGTAATTTTTTAAGTCAAATTTCGGTACAGTATTTGTATAAGGCAATAATTACAGGAATAGCATTGAAATGCTAAAGTTAAAAAAACTTGAAATAAGAATACTTTCAGAATATGAAAATTTAGAGTAATGTATTTTGGCAGCTGCATAACTTTGTCATAAATATTATTAGCATAACTAAAACTGTAATTATATAGGTATTTATTTGTTATTAGCTGTACTTTTGCGAATTTCTTTGACAAGTACATTAGGCATGACCATGGTCGTTGGCATGATATTTTGAAAGGAGTAACAGGAAAAGATTCTTCCCCCCCCCCCAAATATCCATTTTCTTCTTATTATTATAATACTTAAGATTATTTCCCTGATTAATATCCCCATGAAAAAATATCCCAATTTCATATTATTATTATAATACTGAAGATTATTTAAGTATTATTATTAAGATTATTGAAGTATATTAAGATTATTAAAATACTTAAACGTTTGATTATAATTGTATGATGTTTTGCAAATTTTAATCTGTGACTGTCAGTAGGCTTATTGTGAACTCATTGTATACTGTTAGTGTGTGTATACAGGGTGTTTCAAAATTGATGGTCAATAATTTAAAGGTGAAAAGTACAAACTAAAATAGGCAAAAAAGTCCCAGTGAACATCGGCTGCAAATGAACCATTTGAGATAATGCACATTTTCTTTCAAGATCCGCCATTGACTATAGGAGCACTAGTTTTGGCTTTACTATACGTGAAGTGCATGCCCACATACTCTTCATTGCTGTAACCTCTTTCCATGTTGACTATCCTTTGACAAGTACTAGTATGCCTGCTACGTCTCAGAGCACTGAGAGAGGGAAAACGGAGAGAATGAGCATAACCTAACCTAAACAAACAAGTTATCAGTGATGGATCCCAACTCTGTACAGTTTACCTTGTCAGTGGTGGATCCCAACTAGAAATGTGCAATATCTGGCAAATGATTCACTTAAGGACCCATGTTTACTAGGCTTTTTTTGCATATTGTAATCTGTACAGTTCACCTTTAAATTATTGACCATAATTTTTGAAACACTGTGTGTGTGTGTGTGTGTGTGTGTGTGTGTGTGTGTGTGTGTGTGTGTGTGTGTGTGTGTGTGTAAAAACTTTAATAAAATGTAAGGTAAAAATAAAATAAAAAATAAATAAAATGTATGCCATTAGCCTGGCAAACCAGTAGAGTGAAGATGAATTTAGCATATAAAATGAAGAATAGGGTACTGTTGGAGAAACATTCCTAAATAATTTAGAAAATACGAGTCCAGATCAAAAGAAATTTAATGGCACCCCCCCCCCTTGTGCTAAGCACCTGTGAATCATGAGGCCATAATAGTCAGAGAACCACTGCATTTCGAACCATAAACAAATCCATGCCATGGCAGAATGATACTAAGATCAAACTGCCAATGTAATAGATATGCATAATGGTGGTCCATGATATATATATATATATATATATATATATATAGCTAGGCCTTGCATAACGCGAGTTCGATGCGATAATGCGATATTCAGTTAACGCTATTTGGAAAATAATACCACTTTTCACTTCACATGATGCAAATTTCCAGTTAATGCAATCTTTTTCTTTTTATGCAATAGTTGAAAAAGATTTGAATCACATGTTAAGCTTACCGTGAGTCGTACGGTCAATAAACAAACGTTTGCATGCTGCACGCCTCGGTGTGTTCCATCAACCATCGGAAGATGTGTTTGTCTCCTGCTAGTAAAGTCAATGCAGACTTGCATTTAAAAATTCAAATTTTTAAATGAGCCAGATGAAAATGTTACCACGAAGGAGATAAGGGCAAAAGAATTAGATGAAATCTTTCGTATCACATAGAACCTCAAACAAAGGGTTTGATGTTCTCTGCGATATTTATTTGCCCAGAGAAGATTGTTGTCAGCAATCTGAAATTTATTGATGAAAAGAGAAAGTCAACACTGTTCAAATATTTCTGCAACAGTAATTTCTTCATTGTGTATTTTATGTCAGAGGTTCCCAAAGTTTCTCGGTTCACGGCGCCTTTAAATGTCTCAGTAATTTTTTCAAGGCGCACCCAGACCAAAAGAAATACCTAACAGGTTCGTTTAGTAGTTAGGTCCAAACAACTTAATAAGAAATGCTGAAACTGTGAACTACCTGGAGCTAGTAGTTCACGCGGTGTCCGACAAATGTCGAGTATCGCTGTGTTTCCCTCGAAAATTTAAAATATTCCACAGCGCACAGTTTAAGAACTGCTGTTTTATGCAATAATCATTTAATTCCATAATTATTTTCATTATCTTTTACATTATATACAGTTAAAAAGTTATTTAAAAGGTAGTATTTTTAAAATTCTTTATGGACATTCCAGAAGGTCAAGGACCAATCAATTTTTCCTATTGGTTATGATATTCGATTAACGTGTTTCCGTTTTGCACGAGGCGCTCGCGGCATGAATTAATCGAGGCCTGCCTGTGTGTGTGTGTGTGTGTGTGTGTGTGTATATATATACAGGGTGTCTCAAAAATATTGGTACAAACATTTGGGGGAGGTAGGTAACATCTAAAAGGAATGTGAATCACATAGGAACCCATAACCAGAAATGTCACCGTAAGTTGGTAGACGGCACTGTTCATCAGTCTGCGAGAGGGAAAATTTCTGGTTTACTCATTCAAGCAGTAGTCGCCGCATGCATTGAATACAAACTGTAAGCTGGCAGACATGCACCTAGTGTATGGATTAACAGAGGGCAATGGACGAGCTGCTCAACGAATTTATGAAGAACGCTTCGCAGACAGACATGTACCGGGACCACCATTTGTTTGCGCATGTGCATCAAAATTTGTGCAATTATGGGTCATTAAAGGTAACAGGAGTAGTGCGGGCAGACCACATTTGACGAACTCCCCCCATGGAAGAAAGTGTGTTGAATGCCGTCCAGAATAATCCTACTAACAGCACACGTGCCGTTGCCACTGCCTTAGGAGTGTCTCGTTGCAGTGTACAGTGTGTCTGGCACGATGATTCCTTACATCCCTTTCATCTCCAAAGGGCTCAGTTACTGCTCCCCCAAGATCATCCTGCACATGTGGCTTTTGCACAGTGGTTTCTCCAAGAAAATGTTCAAGACTTGAATTTTCCAGCCTATGTTTTGTTCACGGATGAGGCTTATTTCACTTGGGAAGGCTTATTCAATCCGCACAATGCTCATGTGTGGGCTCAAGACAACCCACACGGTGTGCGCCCCCATGCGGCACAACATCACTTTGCAATAAATGTGTGGGCAGGTATGGTCGATGACTGCTTAGTCGGCCCATACCTGTTACCATCCCGCATGAACTCCACTAAATATCGGAACTTTCTTGAACAAGTTCTACCAGGGTTACTTGACGATGTTGCAGCAAATGTGAGATGCAACATTTGGTTTCAACATGACGGGGGGGGCTGCCCATTATGGAAGGTGTGTTCGTGACCATTTCAGACAACGGGTCCGTGGTGGACCCGTTGTCTGGCTCCCATGCTCACCTGATTTATCGAGCCTTTATTTCTTTCTGTGGGGGCCCTCAAATATATCGTGGCGAGACTCATCTGCGCTGCTGCTACTGTCAAAGAAACTCCAGGTGTGTTTGACCGTGTCCGCCAATCCATGCTGCGTCGGTGTCATGCATGCATCGCGTCTCATGGTGAAACCTTCGTGCATCTGTTGTAACATCATGAAATGCATTCATCTTGTACATCATTGTTAATATTATGTCAAATAAATGTTTGCCACTAATTACTGTCTTGTGTCATTTCTGCTTCTTGTGCCTCTGCTACTACTTTCCAGTTATGGATTCCTATGCGATTCGCATTCCTTTAGATGTTATCTATCTCCCCTAAACATTTGTACCAATATTTTTGAGACACCCTGTGTATGTATATATATATATATATATATATATATATATATATATATATATATATATATATATATAAAAGTGTGTGTTGTTTATTCATTAATATGAAATAAAACATTAACATTATCATATACTGTTTGCATAACTGCAATGTACATGTTCCATGAGTTCAAAGAAAATTTTAATGTTTATAGTGGCCGTTTGATTACATGAAAAACATTTTTTATTGCAAAAACAGTTTCTGAGATATAGACTAACTTTTTCTTTTTTTTTTTTAAATACAAATTGGTATGTCGGGATTTTGAGTGGAACCGATTTTAAGGACATTGGCATCAAATTTAGCCCTGCTGGCAAAGAGAATTCCCAAGTCGTTAATTTAATGACACCTTTTGATGATCACAGAGTTAGTGTACTCCATATTTATTAGTTGTGGAGATCTGCAGGATGAGAAAGAGATTACTTTGCACTTTGAGGTGTTAGCAGACAAGTCATTCAGAGGTAGCCAGAGAGAATTTACTGATGGCGCACTGAAGCTGTTGAGAATCGGTAATTTCCTTCACTGCTGAGTAGATCTTAAGATCATCTGCACAGAGAGCAACTTGAACATTGGAGATGCAGATAAAAGAAGGAAGATCATTTATGAAAACAATGAAAAGTAGAGGACCTAGGGGGAAGCTTTGAATGCTACACTTAGTGGTATTAAATTGTCCAAGTTTCTTTGATTGATGATAATGTTTGAGGAATCATGCGTAATACAGCTCCATAGCCATGAGAGCAAAGAGTCATGGATACCATATAGCTTAAGTTTTTTCCAGAAGTTGCTCGTGCTGCACTTTATCAAATACCTTAGATATATCTGTGTAGACTGCATCAACTTGAAGGTGGTTATCAAGAACTTCAAAGGTGTATTGCCAGAAAGGAAGCAAATTTGTGACTACTGACTTGCCACTGCAGAAACCATGTTGATTCTGATCAATGAAAGGCCTGAAGAATTCGAAGCAATGTTTGTGTACTGCTGTGTTGAAGAGTTTAGTCAGGCTGTTTTGCAAGGATATGGGTCTGTAATCAGTTGCATCCTTTTTATCACCTTTTTTGAAAATTGGAACTATATTGACCTGCTTAAACTGCTTAGGATACTTCCCCAGCCTGAGAGACAAGTTGAAGATCTGAAGTATGAGGTGTTTTGAGGTAGTGACAGTCAATTTCCAAAATAAGCCAGGAATGTTATCTGGACCTCTAGTATAGTCATTTTTCATGCTTTTTAATACTGTCTTTAAATATTCATCTGTTATAAATAGGTTCACGAGGATATCATCTTTAACAGGTGTCAAGTCAGGAAATGAGGCAAGTCTCAATGAATCATTTGTTTGGATTCTGGAAAAATGTTTGGCAAACTCTTGAGCAATACTGAATTCATTCGATAAGAGAATTCCACATGCATTATGGAGTTGTAACTTTCTACTGATTATATTCTTGTACTTTGTGAAATTTGAGAATGTCATAATATCTCTGTGAGTAAGCAGACTATCCTGACTGACTCTGTATACATGTTGTAAGATTTTAATATTCACTTCTTTGAGGAGTTGGCTGAATATTTCATAGTATCAACTGTCACCAGATTGCTTATACTTGTTTCTATAGAATTCTTTGGATTTAATTTTATGTATTAATTCACTGTTATACCAGTGTGGGTAGGTAGAGTGTGCAGTCAGATGGGATTGAGGAACAATGTTGGATATAACCGAGTGGACACAGTTAATCAGGTTATTGGTGAGCATACTCATCTATTGGATAAATGGGATTTTTTTTTGGCTGATGCTATATAAGCTTGCTTTCTTTGATAATTTGCCGTTACTAATACTAGCATAATTTTATTTTACTTATTTATTTTTAGCCTGGTGTAGCAAAAGCTTCCTTGCATCATATGGCTGATATTAATATTTCGGCACAGCTACCACAGAACCTGCATACTTCATACTTTGAAGCAATTTAGGCTATATTACTTATGATTAGCTTATCTGCTATTATTAATCTGGAATGAAACAAAAAAAGTTACCACTACAGTAATGGCTCTACCTTACAGACTAATCAAGTAATACAAGTTTCAAAATAGGCATGACCTTCCAATGACCACATATTAAGAAATATAATTTCCCATTTTTAATATAACACGGGAAGCAAAGAAAGAAGGAATGATCACTTTTATTTTAAAATTAAAATTACACAGAACAAAATGAATAATGGCAATTATCTCTTTCACACACACCCACACACCATTTCATTTGCTTCAGAATACCCTTGCAGTAAAAGTTTATATTTGTATTTCACACACAGAACCTTTCAAGTGCTTTATTATCATCATGTGAATCTTCAAAAGTCTGACCAAGTGAAAGACAAAACTACCACTGCCAAACTCTTGACTTTCAAAAAGCTGGAGATCAGGTAACTGTAAGCAGGAGGAAAGAAGGAGATCTTTTTTTCAAAAAAGCAAGCAATTTTTTCAAATCCAGACTCAGGACTAAGTTTCACTAATCTCATATGCATTTTATATTAAGATAATGCCACAGAATTGTTTACCATTACAATTAATTTGTTAGTCAACATGAGAACCACGGTAAACTTTTAGTGGTCAAACGTGTTTCCCGGTACCACAGCTTCTCCCTGCATTCTTGTTAAACAGATGGTGCATGTTATCGGTAATGGCAGTAGAAGTCGATAACAATGTAGTGATTAGTTTTTTCTCATTATTAAAAGCAGATTATTGGAGTTCATGAGTATAATGCCTTCGCGGCTGAAATTTACTTACAGGTACACCCTCCAGACTGCCTCAGTCTTAGAGTGTTTTAACCAGCTAGCAAAGATAAGTATTTCGTATCAGGTTAAAACAGCAGGTAGGAGGCGGGGATAAACACCCTAAGACTGAGGTAGTCTGGAGGGAGGGTTTACCCATAAGTAAATTTCAGCCCACTAATGAAATCCAATAATCTGCTTTTAATAATAAGAAAAAACTAATCAATACACTGTTATCGACTTCTACTGCCACTACCAATAACATGCACCATCTTGGTAAACCATCTGTTTACCAAGAATGCAGTACTGGGAAACTGTTTTTGACTGGTAAAAGTTTCCTGAACTTTCCCGTAGTTCTCATGTTGGCTTTCTTTACCTTATCCAATTTGTCTTCTTTCAAAACTTCTTTTGGTTCATAAACTGGATTTGGAAACAAGTCAATACCTCACTAGTGATCTTTCCATACCTCACTTTCCATTTTGATAACTCTGGAAAGTGCTCATATGGTTCCATTTGAAATTGAAAAATCACATGAACAGAGTACAGAAAGCATAGGTGTGTTACCTTTTTCCAGATTTCATAATACACTGAAAAAATTGTGCATGTTTTCTGCCTCCTTTTTAATGAAGAAAATGGTTAATTACCCTTGAGCCACACACAAAGCATAATAAAATGCTAGCAAAGATAAGTATTTCTTGAGTTCCATATAGTTATACAACAGACTGGCACACCTGACAGTAAATTCATTAACAAAAATAAGCAGAAATTTTTAAAAAGTTCAGAATTTAACAGTAAAGCCATACTTATACTCTGTGGCAAAGATATGGAATAAAACTACGTCAAAACAGTAAGACAGAATGGGTCGAAACAAATCAATAAGACAGATTCTCTGTCATAAATCTGAAGAGATGGCAAGTATGCAAAACAAAAACACCATCTACACCTGAAAAATTACGGGCACTGTTTCCTGGGATACCTACTCAATTTCCTGCCCACAATGAAGAGACCATCAAGACCCTCAAGAAATTATAGCCTTAACTTTGTGATTAGTCCTTGATGGAAAAATGTCATGTAACATGGCAATGCTAAACCTCAAACTGCACACTTCACAACACTAGAAGCACTGATGTAGAGCTGCAAACTATTCCCTTACTTGCTACACAGTGTGGCACTCCCATAGACTGCTATCTATTTGGATTATTAGAGGATTCTTGAGCAGGAAACACCATAAAGATGATAACATAAGTTTCAAACTGGCTAATTATGAAATGTGGCTATAGACTTCTACTGCAGTGGAGTTCTGAAATTTGCATTGTGCTATGTCGTGTGTTCTTTGGCCAGTACACCTTTGTTTTTAAAATAAATGTGAACATTACTTTTGCTACAAAAGTTGTAAATTGGAAAGTTTCAAAGACTGCATAAATAAGAAAAACTGATAATGTGAATAATGTTTTCTCTTACTTCATATGTTCCCAGATCAATACCAGCATATGGAATGATACCAATCAGATTAGGAATGTAACCCCGATAAAAGCACCGTAATCCTTCTTTCTTGTAGATTTTACAAGCTGCATCCCATAATCCTGAATACTGTCCAGTGGATCTAAGAGCTAGTCTAGTTTTTAGCACCTGGTAATTTGAAAAAGGAATTTAATTATAAGCAATACCATTAAATATCTAAAATTGTGCTCTCTTTGAATATATGAGAAAAAAATCATGACTTTATCCCCCTCCAATTCTGAGAGAGCAAATAATCCAACTTAAAAAAAAAAATTTTTTAACTCCACTCTTTCATTTGTAAGTTAATTTCATCACCAACAAACACATTTTATGTTAAGATACAGCCATAGTACTGTTTACCATTACAATATGCCTTCAAGCATTAGTATATTGGAGGCAAATTGCTGCTATAGATAAAGGGATGGTTGAGTGTGAGAAGACAGACAGTAGTAATCAATGGACACTGCTCTTCGTGAACTAATGTTATTAGTGGAGTCCCTCAGGGTTCAGTATTGGGTCCATTGTTGTTTTCTGTATTTATAAATGATATTGATGATGGTATATCAGGCTTAATGTCCAAGTCTGCAGACGATACGAAGGTTGGCAGGGTTGTTAATGACACTAATGGACAGTACACTGCTGCAAAAGGATCTAGAAAAGTTGAGCAGATGGGCTGAGAGGTGGCAAATGAAGTTTAACATTGACAAATGTAAAGTACTACATATGGGAAGCAGTAATCCCAGAGTAATGTATCAACTCTGTGATACCACACTGACAGTGGTAGAGAATGAAAAGGACCTGGGGGTAATTGTGCAGGCAGATTATGAAGTTTTCTGAGCAGTGCAGATGGTCTGCAAGAGTAGCTCATGGTGTCTTGTCAATGATATACAGGAATTTCAGAGACTAGGCACCTGTGAGGTGATCTGATTGAGGTGTATAAAGCCTTGAATGGTTTAAGCATGCTCAGTGCTGATGGGATTCTTCCTCTTGCTCAGAATAATCACCTGAGAGGGCATAAATTCAAATTGAGGAAAGACAGTTGTAGGATAGATGTGCAGAAGTTTGCCTTTAGCCAGCGGGTGGTTGATTGCTGGAACAAACTTCCATCTGTTGTTGTAGAAGTTGACAGCTTTAATAGATTCAAGGCAGAACTTGACAAACATTTGGAGCGAGTGGATGGGTGAAATAAGGGTGTGTTTTTTTTTTTGGTTGATGCTATATAAGCTTGCTTTCTTGCATCAAGTGCCTTCATTGCTAATGCTATATCCAGGATTGTCCAGAAACTAGCAACTGATTATCACTGCTTCAAGGAAGGAAGGAAGGAAGGAAGAAAGATACTGTTACAGAATTTGTCCTCCCTTCAGAAGTGATGAATAAAAGTTTTGTTTATAAAAATTAACAGTGACCTTCGTGTCTAAAAAAAAAAGCATTTGCAAAGTTTCATCAGAAAGAGAAATGTGAAGAGTGTGCATGTTTTTTTTTTTTTTTTTAAAGCTGGCCAAACATACCTTTTCACTGCTTTGGACAATGGCTATAATGCCAGACAGGAGGTCAGATAATTTATTTCAAATTTCTTTCTACAGCCAACCATTGGCTGGATATCACACACACACACACACTGACAATGACAAATTTGATACTGCAAACTTCTGCTGCTTCATCTGTTTATCTTAATAATACTAAGAAGTACTGGAAAGTTGTGCACAAAAATTTCAAATTTGAAAATAATGCACTGCCAATTAATGAAATTTGTGTTACCCTGGCATTTAACAGAACATCATTTTATAATGGGAACTTGTGCACATGCAGTCACATACAGCAATTTCACATGGAACAAAAGAATAGAATCTTCCCCTCTTGTGTTAGACTCTTCCACAACCTTGGCAATAGATATGCCCAGGGCCATTCCTGACTCCTTGGCCACCTAGTTCAGCAAGTATTTGGTGCCCCTTTATGTCACATTTTTAAAAGGAAAAAACATTTCCAAAAAACTTTTAGTTTTTATTAGTAATATGAACACTGAGACAAATTTAAATTACTGTAAAAGTAATTTAAATTTTTTTCAGTTTTACTGAAACTGATATACAAAACTACATAATAATCCTATCCTATACATAATTCTTAAAGTATCCTTCTGCCCATCTGTCCCCCATTCTATTTTAAAAATTGTTTGACTTACAGAAATACGGTAAACTTCGTTTCTACTCATTAGGAAAACTATTCTCATTTTTGACCCCAGAAGAAAATTGTGCTTCCAAAGTAATAAACATAAAATTTGATTTTTCAACTTGCAGCATCATTTTCTTTTGCAGAATTAAATTACTATTTATGAACTATCTACAATGGGACATGCATCATTTTAAAGAAAAGTCTATAAATATTTGTTCTAATTTTTACAGATTTCATACCATATTTATGACTTAGATCATGAGATACCATATTAAGAAATCATCAGATGAAGATATTACGTAATTTTTCTGTCAGGAAAACAGGCAACTTTTTTCATAAAGATAAGGGAACTACAAGCAGTGTATGCCTGCTGAGAGCTAAAACTGATATTACCAACAGGTTGTTGGGAGGATAAAGAGCATTATTAGTCATGTGAGAACCAACCATTAACTGCACATTCTTTTTTTAAGCTCATCCCTATAATGTGGTGAACACATATAGAGATAAGTCAAAAGAAATGCTATGCATTAGGTCAAAGTATGTGCCCAGTTATAGATGGGGATTAAACCCAGGCCTCTCCAAACAAGTGACAAAACCACTATACTGTTATGGAGGATAGTTCAGCTCAGGCATGATAGGAGGGGATGGGGAGGGACTCTTCAAGGCTTTTTGGAGGGGATGGGGAGAGATTTTTATTAGCATGATCCACATTAAATACAATTGAACAATGGTGAAGGAAGTCTCTGCCAGTGTCACTGAGGAGGCCTTAGGAATTCGGGGAAAATGTTAGAAGGGGCAAGACTTTAAATGAACTGGAGGTAATGTTAGTGCAATTAACTTAACTTTTAAGGAATGTGTTGGGTTACTAAACAAGAACACTTAGCCTGCACAATATCACCCAGTAATCTTGACTACAGCAATACCAGATTACTAGCCCTATTATATCAATGCTGACATAATAGGGCTAATGGAAATGCAGTGTCACCCAGAAATAGAGGATGCACAATTGTAATACAATATGTATAATGTATTTAGGCAGAACAAACAGGGGAGATGAGATGTGAAAAATGGTTTGGAGGTAATGTTATATCTCCAGTAAGTATGTAATAAGTAACCTGTATGTAATAAGAGCAATCCAAGATTCAAAATTAATTCATGCCAAGCATTGAGCATATGTTGTACGGAAGCAATGGAAAAATGAGAGTGAGGAATTCTCCAGACCAGATTGCCACAAGTATGATTGCAGCCTCTATATGGAGAGGGATTTCAATCTGCTCATCATTAACTAGAGTAACTACAAAGGAAATTCTGTATGGAAGACAAAATTTTAAAATCAACTTGATGCCTTATCTATACAAGCAAAAGTACTAGGGGGCAAGCATATTATGGACCTGGTCATCATGAGTCACAAAAAAGGGTTGATAATAGTGGGGAGTATTCATGAAGTCTAAGATGGAAAATGACAAGCAATGTCTAAAGTAAAAGGTAAATGCACGAGTTATAATTTCAGGGAAGAAGTCACTGTAATGGATGCATATATATTATAACGGAGGGAAAAAAAAAAATCCAGCCATCTTCTGGGATTTAGAAAAAATTAACTGACATTCACATATAAAAACAACTGCATTCATTATAAATAAGAAAAGAAAATCAACAAATACCATAAGTGGGATTGAGGTATTAAGCTTCCAATGGAAAGTCATCACAGGATGCCATATTACCAATCACTCTGATATGCCATTGCAACAAAACTACAGCACCCAAGGTTAGCCATTGTTGACCTCCAAATGGAAAGGTTAGGGTGCTATTAGGCCTGGAAATATTACAGCAGGCTGCCGAAATTGATGGAAGGAGACCAAAGGATTTTTAAAAGTGAAATTTTGTGGGGATTCTGTTACTCTCTGGTGTTGGGCTTGGACCCAGTGGTGAGCTGTGAATATTTTAACAATGGGCTCGCAGTTTTTCCGACTTTCTACTGAGTAAATTTGATCGGTCACGGAAATGACGTCATCCGCTGCTTCCACTACGCTTCCCATGCTCGCACTACTAATAGTGTGATTAGAGTGCGTGACGCATTTTTTGTGACTGGTATGATATCTCCAGTCAGGGGCGGATTTAGGGGGGTGGACAGATGCAACTTATTACCCCCTTAACCATCCGTATAAGTGAATGTGTAAAACTTTTCTTGGTCTATCTAAAAAAAAAAAAAAATTTAAAAACCTGGTCGTCATGCTTCGCCTTACGATGATAACTGGATACGACAGTGTCTGGAGTTCTAACTTTTTAGAATTTTTGAATACTATGACGTCGCAATCATGCTTCCTGAAGTTACTACTGCAATAAGCATGATTGCAACAATACAAATATTTGTCAATTTCTTTTTTCATCTCGCATTTTCGTTACATTCCATTGTTAGGTGTTCCTAACAGCTGCGTATGTCGCTTGAACTACAAGATCGGTACATCAATTGGTGCTATTTTACAGAGCTATTTTGATACATATGTTGCACTCGCAAGTATACATCTCTTACTTTAGTTATCATAAATCCATTGTATCTTGTCTTCCAGAAATTATGAAAATCTGTGAATGATCAATAAAATATTTACAATAAGAAAGCTCTTTTTATTTCATAATCGATATATACAAATCAAAATACCCAAAAGAAACACGAAAGATGTTTCGCATAAACCATCTACTGCGCGTGCTCGACACATTCGCAACTTTTTTATTCGTATTTTTTTTTTTTTTTTTTTTTAACAACTAGGGAAATATAATGGAAACCAGTAGCATAGTTACCCTTTTTCGGGCCTGGAGGCAAAGAACACGTTCGGGTCCCTACTTAATTAATGAAAATTGGAAAAACAGGAGATAGACAAAGATGCTGGGCCCCTAAAGTGCCCGGGCCCGGAGGCAATTGCCTTGCCCGCCTACATGGTAGCTACGCCACTGATGAATACATTTTTTTCATGATAAAATTTTAATATTGAGAATAAAAAATAACATGAAATATTTCCCATATCACAAATAACAAAAACTATCACAAAACATTCTACAATATAAAAACAAATATTACATAAAAAACAAACACTAGAAGAAGTACACAAAAATCATAGATTACATGAAAAAATATTTCACAAATATTCGAGAAAAATTTATTCTAAAAATTGCCAATTTACTTCTTTATTAATATTTGTTGTCGATCTTCTGCTTTGCTCAATAGCTGAGCGATGATTACAGAGGAATGATTTGACGTTACAATCGAGATCAAATTGAAGTAATGGTTTTCCATTTAGATGTATGGTCATCATAATCTGCAACGTGTTTAATTGTCACAATATTATTCATTATGCTGAAAGCTCACTCAGCTTCAGCACTGCGAATCACAATGGTTTCAAAGATATTTTCTGGCTTTCTTAATTGAAAAGGTAATTTCACTCGATTTTAAAGATAAACTTTCTTTGACAAAATCTCTAAAATCATTAATTTTTATTTCATATTTTATTAGGATTTCACCCTCTTGCCACCGAGATGAAGATTCATTCCACGATTTCGGGTAGTATATGTTTAAAATTTCATTCAATGGTATCATTATTTTCTTTATTTAATTTAAAATTGCCCTGTTGCATTAATAACTTATCCTTTAAGGATAACACAATGCATTTAATAACTTGTCACGAGATAATTTTTTTACTTTCGATTTTGATTCCTTCAAATTCTTTCCACTTCAACATGCTCTCAATTTCAGCTTCACTGATCTGAATTTCCTTCAGAATTTTTAAAATTAGCAATATCACCGATAGTTCGAAAAATTAATTTATATGCTTTTACCACTGTGATTCTGTAAAGCCTCTGAAAGGTAAGAGAGCTCCTGCAGGATGTCGATCATTACTGCAAAATTGTTAAGAAATTCCAAATTTAAAAGTCGATTTAATAATCCGGAATATTTAACTTCTGATTCAAAACGTTTGTACAAAGCAGAATGATTCCTCCAACCCACAATTGCCGTCCGCAAGCTAAAAGCTGCTCATCGTGGCCCGAACAAACGACCGATCTTTAGAGTTTCCACATCAAGTTCTTTAGCAATCATCCTTAATTTGCGCTAGTTTTTTGAAGACTGGTGATAGTCTTTTTTTTGTTTTTTTTAAATATGTTCTAAAATAAAATGTAAAAGAAAATGTTCTAAAATAATGGCCTGTATGTCATTATATTTTAGAACATTTTCTACACAGTGAAAGGCTAGACAAAGTTTCAAAATCTGCCAACAATTCATCTTCGTAAAGTTTATATATCTTAGTTGCCCCAATCTCCCCCCTCTACGTTGCTACTCTTACTAGTTCTTTGAATATTGTGCAAAACGTCGGAATCACATGGATATTCAGCTACTGTGACCATGTAAACATAGACAGGTGAAATTTACTGGAAGGTGTGGATCACTCACTTCTCCGAAAAAAAATATGCCCGTTTGTTGGAGTAAAGGGGAACTACAACACACGTTGACCAGAGGCTATAATCCGTGTCGAGAATCTTCTTAATCCTCTGACTGGCTATGGAAAGCATATTGACTAGCGCGACTTCTCGGTATGTGACTGCATAGATTTTATGGACACCACTAACATTGTGAAACAGTAATCACTTTCACCTTTAATTTGCACTTTGTAATTATCTAAATTGCCTAAACGCCAAAGGTCAGAACAATGCATACACAGTTGTCTCTCCTAATCCATTCTTTACATGGAAATTTTCTTCGTTCAACGGAAACTATTTTAAATGTAATTACCAAGGTGGAATAAAAAAAATTCAGCATAAAGAAGTTCGTTAAACAGAGGTCCGACTAATTAAATCAAAAATGAAGCAATTTTAAAATACATAACCGATCGATTGCACCACGAAAATGCTGGGAATGAGATCCCTCTTGCCCCACCGTAGTTTCGGCTCTGGATACTCAATAATTGCATTCAGGATTTCATTTGTAAAATAAATGATCGTCTCAACAAAGGGCTCGCAAATTTTCAAAAAAAATAACAATGGGCTCTCACGAGCCCACTATAGCTCACCACTACTTGGACCTGATAGTCATTCATGGAGCACAGAATGGCACATGGTACACTGATGTTCTGAATAGTTTCCATCTTCCTACACTCTAGTTGCAGTATGGGAGGGACCCTTTTAAGTTTCAGCATGGCAATGCATCATGTCATACTGCACAGCCAACTGTGATTTGGTTTTAAGACATGTAAAATCTTTCACTGGCCTGCCCAACCTTGACCTTAATCCCACCAAACACTTCCATTATTAACCACTATGTTGAAGGAGGAATGGTCAAAAAGACCACCTTCCTATTATCACAAATTGGTTTGGAGAATAAACACAGGTTAATTAAGGCCAAAGGTGGGTTGATACATGACGAACATGGAGGTGTGTAGTTAATTTTAGCAATAGAGTGCCATTATTAAGAAAATTTAATGGTATACACTGTATAACATTAAAGCACAAGGAGGATGAATGAGGAAGTTTCTAGTTTAACAGATCCAAAAAAGCAAAAAAAAAGAAAAAAAAAAAAGAAAAAAAAAAAAAAAAAAAAAAAGAAAAAAAAAAAAAGAAAAAAAAAGAAGACAGTATGGGAGGATTTTATAGAGCAATAATTGAAGAATTTTGAGCTACGGATAAGTTTTGAAATATTTTAACGTTTCATTGACTTAATTAGCACATTAAAATGTACTTTATGAAAAGCTTTATAGTCCTGGTCATGTTTATTACTTCATTTTTAAATTTAGCAAGAGATTTTGAAAGTTGCTACTTAATTTGGAACGAACAGAGGAGTGAAATGGGAGCAGTTTTTTTTTTTTTTTTTTGGCTGATGCTGCATAAGCTTGCTTTCTTGCATCATATGCCTCTACTAATGCTAATATATGTAGAACCTTTGTATCGATGATTTGGTACAAATATTGTCTGTATCGTGTAACTTCGTACTGTATTGCGTGTAGGGGAATTCTAGTATCTAATTCTAATTGTGGTAAACAGGTATCTCGAAAGTTCAAATCATTTAGGTTCGTGTAGGCAGTTTAAGATAATTTTATTAGCTATTATAATTAACTTATACTTTACAAGCATAATAGTATAGTTTAAACTTGATAACATAAAACATATAAACATAAACTTAACATTGTAATACATACTTAATAAAGTAAACTTGATATCGTAATATGTATTATCGCTGCATCACCAGTGTAAAGTGTTATTATTGCATTAAAGTATATTACTTTAGTGTAGTATTCTCATTTAAATTAAACAGAAATCATGCCTCAGACCAGAGCAGCAAAGCAGAGGGCTCAAAGAAGCAGGAGTGTTGTGGCTTGGGAGAGAACTAAGGGGAGGGGTGCAATTGCCCTCCAAATAACAGCCTCACAAAGTGCACAACTTTGATGTTTGCATACCTATCTGGAATGGGACAAAATACACACAAGGGGGATGTCTTTGTGAGTGCTCAATGTAAAAAAAAAAGTGGAGGATATTAGGCATCAACTCTGCATTCTCATGGGCATTTATGAGAGCTTGAAGAACAGGATAGATGCCATTGAAAAAATTAAGTTGGGAGTCCCATCAAGCTCTCAGCTGTTCACCCAAATGCCAGAGCTTGCATATCAGGCAACACAGCAGCAACCCCCAAGCCATAACTTTTCTAGGTCCTGTTGCAGTAGTTTTCTATCATTCTGTCATTAAAATACCTGCCAACCTTGTATTCTCTGCAAACTTAGACATTAACCCCGATATACCTTCATCAATGTTGTTGTTTGTTATTTGGTTTTTAGGAGCATTAGCAACTAAGGCCATATTGCTCTGGGATATGCGTAGTCATTCCCTGACCTTTCCTCATCCTCCGTATTTGGTGGTGACGGGCTCGAACCCCGGTCTAATCAACAAGCGTGTGCTAAGCACTGCGGCTCCTTTCCACCTGGCACCTTCATCAATATCATTGATAAATACAGAAAACAACACTGGGCCCAACACCAACCCTGGGAAACTCTACTAATAACATTCGTCCATGAAGAGCAGTGTCCATTAATTATCACTCTGTCTTCTCCCATTCAACCATCCTTTTATCCATTGCATAACTTGCCCTTCATGGTATACTGCTCCAATTTGTACAGTAATCTTCCATGTGCAACAGTATCAAAAGCTTTCCTAAAATCCAAGTATCGATATCAAAATTATTTTTTGCATCCAGTTCCTTTGTGACCACATCATAGTATCCAAAGAAATTTTTCAGACAAGACTTACCCGTAACAAATCCATGCTGTGTCTGAACTATAACTGCAGTCTTGTCCAGATGATCCTGCAGCACTTTTTTAACCAGTGACTCCATTATTTTCCCTGGAACAGAAATTAAAGTAACAGGTCTGTAATTACTCGTCTCACACCTTTGATCCCCCTTTGGGAACTGGGACACATTTGCAGATCACCAGTTCTGATTGTACTGATTGGTATAAAATCCATGTGTGGACAGGTTTTGCAGCTCCCACGAATGAAAAGTTTTTAATTATACTTAGCCGCTTTATTGACTTAATTGTTAATAAGGAAAAGTAGCTTATAGACCTAGACAAGCTCCGTGGTTTATTTTGAATTTAGATAGCGCGATTTAGAAAGTAAATAATACCTCATGTCCATAGATTAACCATTCGTAAGTTGCCACCATTGTTATACGATACGTGTGCTAGCGTAAGGTTTAAGGGAAAACTAGATAGCGAGTATAGCAGCATCAATTAATCAGTAAAATTTATTAATGTTATTAAATTTCATTGTCAATTGAATTTTACTTTGACTAAATAAATATACTGACCTAGTTATTACAAACGTAACATCATAAATTAACACATATAAGTTGACAGGGGATAAGAAAGTCATATAATGCAACTCGGAGATAATATTCGATACCGAAATACATATATATATAGTGCTATAACTGGCATTAGGTATAGGTTTTGGGTTATATTTTGTATTGGAATTTTATTGAACTTGAACAGAAATCATGACACAGATCAGAGCAGCAAAGCAAAAGGCTCAAACTAGTGGAAGTGCTGTGGTTCAGGGGAAAATTGAAGGGGGGATTGTCCTCTGAATCGCAGTCTATTGAAATGCACTGCTTGTTTGATGTTTGTGGAGCAATCAGGAACGTGACATGATATTGCCAAGGGGAATGTCTTTGTGTATGCACGATGTAAGGAGTGCGAGGAAATTAGGCGCCAACTCGGCATTGTTATGGGCTTATATGAGAGCTTGAAGGACAGGGTGGATGCCCTCGAAGGATTTAAATTAAGGAGCCCATCAAGCTCTCAGCAGCCCACATCAATGCCAGTGCTTGCACTTGAACGTCACGCAACACAGCGGCAACCCCCAAGGCAGAATGCACTGGTCCCAAAGGAACTAGCTGTTGTAGGTGACTATTGTCAAGGAAACGGGGAACATATTGTGCAAAAAAGGATAGATGGAACAGAACCAGTTATGTCTGCCAGGGGCAAAGGTTGATGACGTTGTAGGGCAGATATCATCCTTTAAGGGTACAAAGGGTGATATTGTTGTACACGTTGCCACTAATGATATTAAGAGTAGGAGACCGGCAGAATTACTTAACAAATACAAGACAATGCTGAAAAAAAGCAGTGATTAATTTCAAAGAATCTGCAATTCTGCCCAGACACGATAGCAGGAAGTATATGATGAGAGCCTTGTCGATCAATTCGGCCCTGGAGAGATTGTACAAGGCACAAGTGGTAGAATTTTTCTCAGCCTGGTGTGTGCTTGTTAACAGGAGAGACTGCATCTACAGGGCCGGAATACCCTTAATAAAAAAGAAAGGGTGCAAGGATATTTGCTGATGCTATCGAGGCAGAGTTAGGTTGGTCAGAAAACTGCTAGCTTGGGGGAATACGCGGACTAATAGATTAGCAGTAGGCGCTGGAAGAGGTAAAAGTGATTCTTGCACTACTTCTATTGAAATGCAATTGAGCAGCAGCCTGGAAAGCAAGGCAATGGAATTTCCAGGACTGCTGGGAGTCATAGTGGAACAAGTAAATACATGGGCTGTGTTAGGGTAACAAAGAGTAGAAACAGGTGCATATATACTTGCATGTACACCAATGCTAGGAGTATAGTTAATAAATTCGATGAGCTTGAAGTGCTAGTCAAGACATCAAAGGCAGATATTGTTGGGATATCAGAGACATGGTGTCACATAGACATAAGAAGTGCAGAACTGGAATTTGGGGAGTAGAATGTGTACAGAAAGGATAGACAGGACAGGAAGGGAGGAGGAGTTATGCTGTTAGTTAAGAAATACATAAAATCTAAGGAAGTGAATCCAATTGATGTGGGTGGACAATACAATGTTGAGTCTGTTTGGTGTGACATAAGCACTGGGAAAGGAAAAATGAGAGTAGGTCTCTGTTACAGGCCTAATGAATCTGATGAGTATAATGAGCAACTGTGCAGAGAAATAGAGTGGGCCAGTAAATTAGAGTGTCTTATAATGGGGGATTTTAATTTCCCGGATATTGACTGGAATTTGGGGGCTGGTCACTCACATACTAGCAGGGCTTTTGTGGATTTATTGGATGATTGTTTTCTACATCAGCATGTTTGGGAGGCAACTAGAGGGAGTAATACTCTTGATTTGATTATCAGCAGTGATTCTTCATGCATTAAGAATCTGCAGATAAATGAAACACTAGGTGGCAGTGATCACAGTGTGCTGAAGTGGGATTTACTCAAAGATGTAACTACCATCAAGGGTAAAGGGAGGGTTTTTACTTTCATAAAGGTAACTACGGTGGTCTGAGACAGTATTTAAATTCTATATGGTGGAACCAACTGATGATGTTACCAACAGCAAATTCAAAATGGGAAGCATTCAAAGAATTAATCTTGGAAGCTACTAGGCTTTTCATACCAAAAAAGAAATATTGTTCAAGACTTAGGCCTAAATGGATGTCAGATGAACTAATAAGACATATGACAGAGAAAAAAAATGCATGGGATACATATAAATTAATATGTGACACAGTAGCCTTTGATAGATATAAGCTGGTCTGTAACCAAGTTAGAAAGGAGGTTAGGCAGGCAAAGGCAGATTACGAGAAATCTTTGGCAAAGGATGCAAAGAAAAACAGCAAAGAGTTCTTTACTTATGTAAACTCTAGAACAGGGCTTCTTAAACTTTTTTCATTCACGACCCCATTTATGATTGAGAGTTCCTTGGCGACCCCATATAAATATAAAAGAAAGATAAATTAATATTTTTTGATGATTTATTTATTAGGTAACAATATACATATAAAAATATATATGTTTTAGAATTCGTTTTGAAACATACAAAAATCTAAAATTAAAAATTGCACAAAAAATTGTAAAATTGTATTTATTATAGTTACAAAAATTATATGCCCTATTTTTCATCAAAATTGCATTTTTTGCAATAACATAAATAAAAGGGGATTCTGACCGTCTTAGTTCGCTTGAATATATTCGAACGCAGTCGTTGAGTGGTAAGTATTAAATTAAAATTAAAGTAAAAAATTTAATGAGATGGATGTGCCTGTTTTTTATTGCATAACAAATTAAATCTTGGTGGAATGTTTGACACTGCTGGACGTAAGACCTCTTCAACATTTTTTAGCGCTGAACGATACTGGGATTTAATATGTATTAAAGCTGAGAAAGTAACTTCACATAAATATGTGGTGTTGAATGGCAGAAGTACATTTAACGCCATATCAGCGATTGTGGGAAATTCAGTTCTAGTTCCGATCCAGAATTCAGTCAAGGACTTTTTTTGAAATTGTAGTTTTAAGTTTGAGTCACTCGAAAGCTCAGCAAATTCCTCTTGAGCTTTAAGTGGCAGGTGATCAATCTCACTTAAGCCAATCCAAAACGGCTTTTGAATCCAAACTATTTTTTGAAAATCAATATTTAATATAAAATATGTACGGAACTGTGTTTCTAGCGCTTTTAAGTGATCTACAATAATTTTTGCAATAAAAGTTTTACAATGAATTTTCTCGATTATAAAATTGTTGACACTGGAAAACATTTCTAATGAATTTTTTTCTACCCTACTTTTCCAAATGTTGATCTTTTTGATAAAACTTTCAATTTTATCATTCGAAGTAAATATATCGCAATTTTTTCCTTGGAGAGACAAGTTGAGATCGTTTAATTTCACAAAAATATCTGACAAATAACACAGCTTGGATAGCCATAAGTCATTTTGAAAAAAAGGAGCAAGTTCACATTTTCGTTCGGTTAAAAATATTTCGATCTCGTCCTTTAATAGCAATAATCTTCTTAAACTTTGACCTCTTGACAACCATCTTACTTCTGCATGTAACAATAAAGTTGTGTAGTTGGAATCTGTATCCTTACAGAGATTTGAAAATAAGCGGCTGTTAAGGGCATGGCTCTTAATAAAATTTATAATCTTAACAGCATCCTGAAGCACATCGTTCAATTCTGGTGCTAATTTTTTTGCTGCAAGGGCCTCTCGGTGAATAAGGCAGTGAGTAAAAGTTATATGATCATAATGAGCAGCTTGAAAAAATGATTTAAAACCAAAATTTTTGCCGGTCATCGCTCTTGCACCATCTGTGCATATTCCACAGCAATTTTTCCATTCTAAACCTTCAGTTTTTAAAAATTCGTCAACTTTACAATATATGTCTTTCCCTGTAGTATGGTCTTCCATAGGACGACAAAATAACAATTCTTCCTCCACGCTTTCTTTATAAACGTACCTGACATATACTAACAACTGAGCCAATTTAGTAATATCAGTTGTTTCGTCCAACTGAATTGAAAATTTTGGGCTTTCTTTAATTCTTGTAATAAGTTGCACTAATTGGTCCTTGTTAATATCAGAAATTCTATTTGAGAGAGTGTCGTTCGACAAAGGAATTTTTCGAATATCATCGCCATATTTACTTCCATGTAGTATTTCTACCATTTTAATAGCAGCAGGTAATACAAGATCTTCTCCAATGGTGAATGGCTTTTTATTTTTAGCAATACAGTATGAAACTTCATATGACGCTAGTAAACATTTTTCACTAACGGTTATAAATTTTTCAAAGGATTTTTTTTCTTTATTTAAAGATTTATACAGTTTTTCAAAATATTCTTTTGGTTTATTGACATACGAAACATGCTTTGATTCAAGATGTCTTTTTAATTTTGATAGTTTCATACTCTCCGGAGCCAATAATTCATTGCAGATCAAACAAAGAGGTTGTTCATTACCCTTACAATTTTGAAATGTAAAGCCAAATTGAAGAAAAGACTCATCATATTTTCTTTTTCGCACATAAGATGCCTGTTTTTCAATATTTTGTCCTGCCTGAGAAGAGTTTGTAGCATTATTATCTGCGTCATTGCTATTCTTATTTAAGTTCAGCCATTTATCCATGGCCAAAAATTATTTTGATCCTAAAATACAATAAATATATAAAAATAACATATTGCATATAATAATTGATTTATTAATTACCGAATAAATAAAAAAAACTAAAATCTCGTTACGGCGGAACACTGACAATTGACTACACTAGAAGAGCGTCAATACTACACTAGTTCACATTACAGTCAGTGTTATTGAATCATAGTCTCGCTGCACGTGTGCGCACGCATTCCTCCCTTTGTTTGTGTGCAGGTGTGTGAGTGTGACTCTGCACAAATACACATCTAGATGTTATAAAATCATGTATTTAAATATTTGACATTAAAATCTCTCGCGACCCCAGAATTTTGCTACGCGACCCCAAATGGGGTCGCGACCCATAGTTTAAGAAGGCCTGCTCTAGAAGGAAGGAGATGAATCAGATTGGTCCACTTGATATCGATGGGTCAACTGTTGATGATCCTGCTCAGGAAGCTAACAAACTAAATGAATATTTTGCATCAACATTCACACATGAGGAGTCATTCAGCAAGTGGAATGCCAAAGGTGTATTCAACTCTGGCAATAAGCTAGAGAATCTTGTAATAACTAAGAGTAAAGTGGAGGAGAAATTGTTGAAGATAAACACAAGAAAGGCACCTGGGTTGGATGGGATCTATCCAGTTATATTAAAGGAGGCAGCAAAGGGAGTAAGCAAACCCATAGCCATAATTATGAGAGTTTCCTTGGACTCAGGGGAGGTACCCATGGACTGGAGATGTGCAAATGTGGCCCCAATTCACAAAGGAGGATCAAAGGCTGACACAAGTAATTATAAACCTGTGAGTTTAACTTGTGTTCCCGGAAAATTAATGGAGGCACTGGTTAAAGAAGCACTGCAGGATCATCTAGACAAGACTTCAGTTATAGCTCGGACACAGCATGGTTTTGTTAAGGGGAAGTCTTGCCTGACCAATTTGATTGGATACTATGATGCAGTCACAAAAGAACTGGATGCAGGGAATAACTTTGATATTATACACTTGGATCTTAGAAAGGCTTTTGATACTGTTGCACATAGAAGACTGCTGCACAAATTGGAGCAGTTGGCACTGGAGGCAAATTGCTGCTAGGGATAAAGGGGTGGTTGTGGGGGAGAAGACAGAGAGTGGTAATCAATGGACACTGCTCATCGTGGACTAATGTTATTAGTGGAGTCCCTCGGGGTTCAGTATTGGGTCCATTATTGTTTTCTGTATTTATAAATGATATTGATGATGGTATATCAAGTTTAATGTCCAAGTTTGCAGACGATACGAAGGTTGGCAGGGTTGTCAAGGACACTACTGACACTATGCTGCTGCAACAGGATCTGGAAAGGTTGAGCAGATGGGCTGAGAGGAAGCAAATGAAGTTTAACATTGACAAATGTAAAGTACTATATATGGGAAACAGCAACCCCCAGAGCAACGTATCAACTCTGTGGTACTACACTGACAGTGGTAGAGAATGAAAGGGCCTGGGAGTGGTTGTGCAGGCAGATATGAAGTTCTCTGAGCAGTTCAGACAGGCTGCAAGAGTAGCTCATGGTGTATTGTCAATGATATATAGGAATTTTTCTAGCAGGGATAAGGAGGTGATTATTCCCTTGTATAAGGCAGTGGTCAGGCCACCCCCTAGAGTACTGTATACAGGTCTGGAGGCCTCATTTGAAGAAGGATGTAGAGCTGCTGGAACGAGTACACAGAAGGGCAACAAGATTAGTGAATGGAACAAAGGAGTGCTCTTACGAAGAAAGGCTTAAGTTCTGCAAATTACAGTGTCTGGAGACTAGGCACCAGCGAGGTGATCTGATTGAGGTGTATAAAGCCTTGAATGGTTTGAGCATGCCCAATGCTGATGGGATTCTTCCTCTTGCTCAGAATAATCACCCGAGAGGGCATAAATTCAAATTGAGGAAAGACGGTTGTAGGATAGATGTGCGGAAGTTTGCCTTTAGTCAGTGGGTTGTTGATTGCTGGAACAAACTTTGATCTGTTGTAGAAGTTGATAGCTTAAATAGATTCAAGGCAGAACTTACAAACATTTGAAGCGAGTGGATGGGTTTCCCAAAATTCCTTCCCAAAAGAATTCCTCATGTGTGAATGTAGATGCAAAATACCTATTCAATTTGTCTGCAACCTGTGCAGGGTCATCAACATTTAACCCATAGACATCAATTGGCCCAATGTGATTCAACTCCTTCTAGAATAGAAGTTTTTGCTGTTTTTCTTTGCCAAAGACTTGATTACAGACTAATTTATATATCTACCTTTCACCTCCGTAGCCAGGTGGGCAGGAGCAACAGTGCATAGCACACGCTTCTTAATTAGACCAGGGTTCGAGCCCGTGACTACCATATACGGAGGATGCGGAAAGGTCAGGGGAATGACCACCGCATATCCCCGGAGCAATATGGCCTTAGATACTAATGCTCCTAAAAAAAACCCAAATAACAATATATCTACCATAGGCTTTTGCATCACCTGATAATTTATATTCATCCCATGCACTTTTTTTTTCTTCAATAGTTCATCTGACATATATTAAGCTTAAGACTTGAACGATATTTCTTTGGTAGTATGAAAAGACTAGCAGCTTCTTCTGATTACTTCCCTGAATACTTCCCCATTTAGAATTTGCTGTTGGTAACACCATCAGTTGGTCCCACTGCACACAATTTAAAAACTGTCTGAGAGTCTTAGTCACTCTTACGAAAGCCTTTCCATTTACCCTTGACAATAATTGTCTTAAATTGAATACCACATTAGTACACTGTGATCACTTCCACCTAGTGGTTTTTTACCTGCTAATTTTTAATGAATGAAGACATCGCTGCTGATAACCAGATCAAGCACACTGCTTCCTCTTGTTGCCTCTCTAAATGCTGCTGTAGAAAACAGTCATCCAAGAAATCCATATAAGTGTTGCTAGTGTGCGAGTGACCAAACCACAAGTTTTAGTCAACATCTGGAAAGTTGTATAAAATCATGCATTATAAGATTTTCTGATTTGTTGGCCCTCTATTTCCCTGTACAGCTGTTTGGTATACTCATCACAATCATTAGGCCTATAACATACTCCTATTTTAAATTTTGTTTAACTCAGAGCATAATCCCTCCACCTCTCCTGTCTGTCCTACATGTATACATTGTACTCCCCATATTCAAATTCAGCAATACTTATGTCTGAGTGACACCACATCTCTGCTATTCCCATGTCTGCATTTGATGACTTAATCAGCACTTCAAATTCATCAAATTTATTTGCAATGCTCCTAAAGCATTTATTTTCACTTTTTCACTTAGAGGGGCTTTGTATGAAATAAAGAATTTAAATATAAAGAACTAACTCAGAAATAACAATCTGTTGTAAGAGTTTAAATATTCTTTGGAATTGCTTCATCACTAATGCTTGGCATATGGAGCCTGGGCTCTGCCCATCAGTACTTGAGGTCAATGGAATTTAAAATTTCATTTTTTTTTTAATCTGGTGCAGCAAAAGCCTCTGACTTTCTTGCACTGTATGACCAATGCCAAGTCTCTCTGAACTGCTCATTGAGTTCAGTTGACATTTAGGAACTTTGCAGGGCCAAGGCTGTAATTATCTCACTACATAAAGCAATGGTTAGATCACATCTGGAATATTACATATATAGGTTTATAAACCTCATTTTATAAAGGATAGATCTGATGAAAGGAATGCAGAGTTGTTGTTGTTTGTTAGTTATTGGTGCATCGGCTTCTGTGGCCATAATGCACCTCTCATGGTTTTGTAATTTTTAAGTGTGGTCTCTTGCAATAGTAGTTCACATTAATGCCCAACTTTACTTGGAGATGAAGTTCAATTGTATTAATTTTTTTATATCTGATTATATAAGCCTATTAATCTTAGGTAATGAAAGATTTCTTGTATATTACTTTCTTCACTTAAAATGTTTTCCAAAACAAAAGCATTTTCAATATTAGTTTTGGACTTAAAGGCTATTTTTCTTTGGTTTATAAAAGCCAGACAATCTACTAGTAAATGCTTAACTGTTTGTTGTACATGGCATTGATTATAATGAGGCAGTTCTTCGGCTCTAAATAGATAGGAATGAGTAAGATGCGAGTGTCCTATCCTTAACCTGGAAAGGGTTACTACTTCTTTTCGGACCTGTCTTTCACTGGTTTTAAAAATGGTTTAATATGAAAAAGTTTATTATTGGTTTTGTTTGTTCCATATTTTTTGCCACTGTTCCTTGCTATTCACTTTGACGCGACATCTGTAGTCTGTAAATGGACTTCGGTGGTTGATGGTATGATGCCTGTTGCCGTTTCTGCTGCATGGTCAGCTTGTTCATTTCCTTTAATTCCGCTTTCCGTTTTTGCTGCATGGTCAGCTTGTTCATTTCCTTTAATTCTGGTATGTCCAGGAATCCAACAAAAGGTAACATTTTGTTTTCTTTTAATCAGTTTGTTTAGGGTGACTTGAATTTGTCTCAAAGTCAGATGGAAATTCATTGAGTTGCACTGTATTGCTTGTATTACACTGAGGGAGTCCGTGAAGATCAAACTATGGGTTAACCTTTGGTGCCATATTCGGCCATTGCTAACTTCACTGCCTCTAGTTCAGCTGTAAAGATGTTACATTCTGTTGGGAGAACTTGGGTTATTGTAGTATCAGAGAAAACTGCTGCCGTGCCTACTTTTGTATCAGTTTTCGATCCATCCGTATATATTTGAGTATAGTGTGGGCATTTCTCGTGATAGTCATCATGTAGTTGTTGAAAGCTGTTTCCTGGTAGGGAATGTCTTCCCCAGTTATGGAAGTAGGTATCACAGACTGGTGATATTGTATCCCAAGGAGGTCTTGGTGCATTTTGTACAACAGCTATTTTTTTGAAATCAAGAGACCAAATTGGAAGTAGCTCCTTGATACGTATATTTGCTGGTTTGTTTGTTGTTGGATGAATTCTGTACATATTTTCCCATATTGGCACATATAATGTTTTGTATACAGGATGATTTGGGATACACTTTATTTTAGCAGCATAAGATAAAAATAGTACCTGTCTTCTGAGGTGGGGGTGGTGGTTCTTAGGCTTCAGCATAGAGACTTTGGACCGGAGAAGTATGATACGCTCCTAGGGCTGTACGTAGTGCATTATGGTGTATAGGATCTAACCATTTTAAGGCACTGGGTCTTGCAGAGCTGTAAACTGGTGCTCCGTAATAGCGTCTGGATCTTATCAAGGTTCTATACAGATGTAACAAAGTGTACCTGTCTGCTCCCCACGTCGTTGCAGATATGACTCTCAGGATATTCAATTTCTTTAGACAGTTTGTTCTAAGGCGCTTGATATGATCTAAAAAGGTCAGTTTCTTATCAAGGGTTAGTTCAAGAAAAGTTGTGCTGGATGTTATTGGGATTAGTTGTTCTCCTAGCTTTAGTTCTGGGTCTAAGTTTCTTTTCTGACAAAAGTGTATTCCAACTTTTGTTTAGAGAGTCGGAAGCCATTGTTTTGGGTCCTTGCTATTACTTTGATTGTTGATTGCAGTTGGCGTTCTATTGTTCGCATATTTTGTGAGTGACAAGAAATGCTGAAATCACTAACATAAAGTGCTGCATCTACGGTACTCGGTATTTGTTTAGCTATTGTTGATTTTTATGGCAAACAGGGTAGCACTGAGTACTGATCCCTGTGGTACTCCTTGTATAAAGACCTGCGATAGAATGGTTACCATCCTAACTTGAAAGATTCGTTGTTGCAAAAAATTTCGGATATATATTGGAAGGTGTCCTCTCATTCCAAAATCATAAATGTCTTTGAATATTCCATATCTCCATGCAGTGTCATATGCCTTTTCTAGATCAAAACATATCATTACTAGATGTTGTTTTCTTATGAAAGCATTTCTTATATTGTTTTCTGCTTTAATCATTAAGTCTAAAGTGGACCTGTTCTTTCTGAAACCACATTGAGCTGTATTTAATAAGCTATGGGTTTCTAAAAACCACATTAATTGGGCATTTACCATTTTTTCCAAGGCAGCTAGTTAAGGCTATTGGGCGATAGTGGTTTGGATTTGTGGGATCTTTATTTGGTTTTGGAAAGGCTAAGACTATTGCATGATGCCATTGCTTCGGAAAGGAATTTTCTAGACATATCCTGTTATACAACAAGAGTAACGATATCAATGATTTCTCATCTAATTGTTGTACCATCATGTACACTATTTCATTTGGACCCGCTGCACTTTGCCTCGTCTCTGAAATGGCTTTATTAAGTTCTCTGAAGTAGGACATTTTTTCAAATGTCCTACCAAGAGCATTGGCTATGTCTTCAGGTTTTGATATATCTTTTCCATTCCATTTTATAAAAGGAGGAGAAATTCTTTGGTATTTGTTGTTTATTTTATTTATTTTGTCCGAAACCTTCCTGCTGTCTGTTTTTCTAGTAATTGTAGATGCAAAACGAATCCAAGATTCTTTTTTACTGATCTTAGTAACGTGTTTAAAATTTGCCCTTGCTTTTTTCAATTGAATCAGGTTAGTTGTGGTAGGGTATCTTCGGAAATTATTCCATGCTTTGATATTTCTCTCATTTCGCTAGAGCACATTCATCGTTCCACCACAGCTTTGGATGCATGGGAAACTTTGCAGAGGTTTCTGGTATTGTTAGTTTTGCAACCTGGAGGAGTTTATCAGTCACATATTTCACCGCAATGTCAATTGACACCTGATGGATTTGCTGTTCTTCTAATATGGCCAGCTGCTTATATCTTGCCCAGTTTGCCTTTTCTAATCTCCACTTTGGAGTTCTTTCCGGTTGACAAGAGGTCAGTTGGTTTAAAGTAATCTTTACTGGAAAATGATCACTACCTAGTGGATTACTATGAGCTGCCCACTCCAGTAGAGGGTACAGTGGTGGAGCACATACAGAAAAGTCTATTGCTGTGCTAGTTCCTGTGGACAGATGTATATATGTGGGTGTCCTGTCATTTAAGAGTGTTAGGTTCAGCTTATCTATTAGTTTTTCTAGAATTTGACCTCTTTTATCAATGTTTACGTTTCCCCATAGAGGATGATGGCCATGCATATCTCCCATGATACATAAGGGAGGGGGTAGTTGGACTATCAGGTCTTCAAGTTTTGTATAACTTATATCTTGGTTTGGTGGCAGGTACATGGAGGCAACCGTTACATGAAAGTTTACTGCAATGCATTATGCTGTGACCTCTAAATTGGTCTGCAAGGGAACCTGTTGGGTAGGTATACTGGAATTTACTAAGATTGCTACTCCATCATGTGCTGCACTGCTGGTAATCCTGTCCTTTCTGTATATATTATAATGTTTTAGTGTTATTTTATTCTGAGGTTTAAGATATGTTTCTTGCAAACATAGATTAATCGGATTGTACTGCGATAGGAGATCGTGGATATTTTCAAAATTGCTGCAGAATCCACTACAGTTCCAATGTAAAAATGCATTCATTATTTGGTTTTGTTAGTATTTTCAGCTTGTTTTCTTGTGGTTGTTGGCTTAGGGTTCTCTGATTTTTGTCTTTTTTTTTTTTTAGGGACGTATGGCTTTCCAGTATTCATCTCTTCTTCCTCTGCAAAAATTTCTAGTATTGTTTCTTCCGTCTGATTCTTTTCTTCTACTTCCATGTTGTCCATTTTATTCCCATTTACTTCAGTGGTTCTGTCTTGTTTTGTGGATTTGCTGGTTTCTCTGGTCGGTGGTATCGTAATGGGCGTATTTACTGCCTGTTCTGCTTTTTGTTTTGGGTCAATGAGCAGTGAGCGTGCCCAATCTGACATGGACTTTTTTGGTGGGATTATTACTTCTGTCTGTTTCTATTGTTTTATAAGTTTATGTTACTTGTGCATAAGATGGTCTATTTGTTCTTTGTGGTTTTATAGTTCTTTTAGCTTCTTGATATGTTACATTGTTTTCCACTTTATATTTCTGTATTCTCTTTTCTCTCTTCCACTCTTCACATTCTTTCGAGTAGGCATTATGTTCTTCTCTGCAGTTGGGACATCTTGAATTTTGTGCTGTACGTTCTTGTTGGGTATGTTCTCGTGACCCGCATTTTGCACAGATAGCGAAACTTCTGCATACTGCTTGAGAGTGTCCATACTTCTGACACTTAAAACATAGGACAGGATTTGGTATGTATGGTCTCAGTGGGCAGTTTAGATATCCAGCTTTTACAGTTTTTGGTGGTTTTGGAGTGTTGAAGGTCAGAATTATATTTCTCGTTGGGATAATTTCTCCGTCTCTTTTAATTGTTATTCTTTTGACTTGTATAACCCCTTGATCTTTCAGCTCTTCTTTGATTTCATCTTCGGGAACGTTGAGGAGGTCCCATTCAGTAATTACTCCTCTCAAGGTATTCAGAGTGGAATGGGGAGTAACTGTTATTGGAATATCTCCAAAATTTTTGCTTTCATTAGATGTTCAGCTTGTTATTGGTTTGTCATCTCCACTAGCAGATCCCCTGACTTTAATCTTCTGACTGTTTTAGGGAAACTAGCTATGCTTTCGAGAGATTTTTGGTTTCAAAATGGTGACACACTTCCTATTGATTGTTCATTCTTGGAATGAATAATTAAGAACAGCGGTGCAAATAGAGGAAGAGTCTCTGTCTTTTGTCACTTAGCTGTACCTGAACATATTTCGTCTAATTTTCTGCTAATTTGAGTAGCAGAAACATAGTCTGTGCCTGCCATGTTTACTCCTTTTGGCCCTTGGCTGGAGGACTTTTCTGCCAAGAGTCCGGCCCTGCCACGGAGAGGCAGGAGCAGTGCTGCTAGGAGGCCAAGCAGTTAAAGTGTTAGTTGGTTAGTGCTACAAAAAATATATGTAAAAGGAAAAGAAAGGTGAATTTCCTTTCTGTGTTCTGGCCTAAAGTTTTCAAGTACGGAACTGTTTTTAAATGAAACTGTTGAGAGAAAGACGGGTACTGAAAAATAATGTAGTAGTAGTGGCATGTGATGCAAAAAAGCAAGTGTATGAGCTTATGCAGCATCGGCCAAAAAAAAAAAAAAAAAAAAAAATCACACCATTCCCTCCCCAAATGCCTATCCAGTTCTTCCTTAAATTTATTTAACCTATCAACTTCCACAACGACAGATGGAAGTTTGTTCCAGCAATTAACCACCCGCTGGCTAAAGGCAAATTTCCACACATCAATTCTACATGTGTCTTTTCTTAATTTGAATTTATGCCCCCTTAGGTTCGTAATTTGAACACCTCAATTAGATCACTGATCACTTATACACCTCAATTAGATCACTGATCACTTATACACCTCAATTAGATCACTGCGCAGGTGTCTAGTCTCCAGCCACTGCAATTTGCAGAACTTAAGCCTCTCTTAGTAAAACGATCCCTTCATTCCCCTCACCAATCTTGTTGCCCTTCTCTGTACACGCTCAAGCAAATCTACATCCTTCCTAAAATGAGGTCTCCAGACCTGTACGCAAGGCAAGGCCTGACCTTTGCCTTATACAGAGGGATAATCACCTCCTTTTCCCTGCTAGCAAAATTCTTATATATCATTGACAAAACCCCCATGACCTGCCCTGGCAGCCTGTCTGCATTGTTCAGAAAACTTCATATCTGACTGCACAATTACTCCCAGGTCTTTTTCATTTTCTACCATCTTAAGTTTAGTTCCACACAGTTGGTACGTTTCTCTGGGGTTACTTCTACCCATATGCAGTACTTTGCATTTGTCAAGGTTAAACTTCAGTTGCCACTTCTTAGCCCATCTGCCCAAATTATCTAGATCCTGTTGCAGTAGCACACTGCCATTACTGTCATTAACAACCCTGCCAACCTTTGTATCATCTGCAAACTTCGACACTAAGCCGGATATACCTTCATCAATATCATTGATAAATATACAAAACAACAGAGGGCCCAACACCGAACCCTGTGGGACTCCACTAATAACATTAGTCCACTAAGAGCAGCACCCATTAATTACCACCCTCTGTCTTCTCCCACTCAACCATCCTTTTGTCCATTGTAGCAACTTACCATTAATACCATTCTGCTCCAATTTGTACAGTAGTCTTCCATGCGCAACAGTGTCAAAAGCTTTCCTGAAATCCAAATATATGATATCAAAATTATTTTTTGCATCTAGTTACTTTGTAACCACATCATAATATTCTATCGAATTTGTCAGACAAGACCTTCCCTTAACAAATCCATGCTGTGTCTGAATTATTGCTGCAGTCTTGTCTAGATGATCCTGCAATACATCTTTAACCAGGGACTCCATTATTTTACCCGGAACAGAAGTTACACTAACTGGTTAAACGTTATTCACTTATCAAAAGCACTCTAAGTCGCAGTAATGTCGCTTGGCCTCGAAAAACGCTTGGCACCCGGGACCAGGGATGCAGAGAAGAGCAATAGTTTAGTTAGGCTGGGTACAAAAGGATATTCTTACTAAGAAAGGGTGATTTCAATGAATTTCCTCTTCAGTTAGATCAACTGTGCTGATGACTAGTTTCCAGTATCTGGATTGTGCTGGTGTGAAACAACAGTTTCACATCAGCACAGTCCGGTTTCCAATCCAGATATGGCTTCTGATATGATCAGTGGTGGTATAAGTTCTTTATCATAATCTGCATCTTCTTCTTGGACTTAGTCCAGCAGTTGTATTTACTAGGATTTCAGCATCACTGATAAGGATCAATGATAGACATGCATAAGTAATATTTGCCCTGTCAATAAAATCACCTTGTATAGCAAGTCTTTGTTCAAAAGTCATTTCAGCCTTTTCTGTTCCTTCATAAGTGGAGCCTTGCCATTTCTCCTCTTTGGTAACACCACTACATGAATGTAGTGATGATAATGAAGAGGAGAAATTTATTCTCAGCAGCTTCACATGTATTTTGTTCAGAACTAGGGAAAGCTTTGGCAAGTCCTTTTAAAATAACACTTTTTGATATCACCAAAGCAGAGGAATACCACCCACTGTGTTACCAGCAAATACTAACTAGGTGGTAGATGACTCTCATCAACCAAGCAATACTGTTGCTTTGCTTATTGGAAGCTTGAAACCGTGAAACCTATGTTTAGTCTCGAGAGCAAAGTTCCAATAATCCTCCATCTCTTCCATCCTAGTATGATTAACGTCTTTTGAGGTTGTGATGGGCATCACGGAAAGATCCAATCTTCCTTCTGTTTTGCAAGTACAGCTCTAAAACAGTGTTTGCAAGCCCAAAGAGTCCACCAGACAAACTATAGATAACTCTCTAGGAGGCATCTGGATCAGCCAGTGTATAATCTCACTGCGTCTACTCTGCCAGATGGTGATTGGAGGGTGTCCAAGTATATCAAGGAACCGAGTATATTCTTGCTATGTGTATATCATATCCAAAAATTATTATTTCACGAGTGTCATTTCCCATTTTCTGTACTACCAAATACATCATGAATATCCAAACTAATAAAACAAGCTTATCTGTGAAAAAATATAAACTTCCCAAATACAGGGCGTCTCAAAAATATTGGTACAAAAGTTTAGGGGAGGTAGGTAACATCTAAAGGAATGTGAATTGCATAGGAACCCATAACTGGAAACATCACGGGAAAGTAGTAGCAGAGGCACAAGAAGCAGAAATGACACGTTATTTGTTATTTGGTTTTTAGGAGCATTAGCAACTAAGGCCATATTGCTCCTGGATATACGGTGGTCATTCCCTGACCTTTCCGCATCCTCCGTATTTGGTGGTGACGGGCTCGAACCCCGGTCTAATCAAGAAGCGTGTGCTACGCACTGCTGCTCCTTCCCACCTGGCTACGGAGACGCCTACAGAAGTGACACAAGACGGTAATTAGTGGCAAACATTTATTTGACATAATATTAAAAATGGAGTATGAGAAGAATGCATTTCATGATTACATACAAAATAAAATTATTTATCTTTATCTTTTACACATTAATAAATAAAATAAAAATATAAATGTGGCACTATTTGTTTATATTTAGTGCCATCTGGCACCCTGTGGTGTCCCTTTAGACTAACGTGCATGGAAAATGCTCCCTACTGGCCTTCCATCACTATGCCACTGTTCAAACTAATCTTAAACTACCACTTATTAAGCATAAATGTAAAAATCATACCCTCCACTGGCCCCATCATCCTATTTGTTTGATAAGGAAACAGCTTTGTAATAATACATTCAACACATAGCAGTCACTGTTGAATATAAACATATGGCAAAAATTTGGGCACTGTAATTGTTAAAACAAAGAGCTTTGGTTAAATTACGAGACACTGCATAATACCAAGAATTCACAGTATGAATTTTGAAAATGGATACCATACTGTACTGGATACTGCATTTTAAAGGGGGGGGGGGAGGGAGAGAGAGAGAGAGAGTAGTACAGTGGAGTTTACCCATAGTACAGCTGCAAAACGATGCAAGCAAGCAGACTTTTTTTTTTTACTGCACCTGTATTTAAAAAAATAAAAAAAAAGCTTTCCCGATCAATAAAAAGTGACTACCCAATACTACTTTATCAAACTCTCTAACCTCGACCACCATGTCAGATCATTTATGAGATCTAGTGTTTTCATGAAATCACTCCCTCAGATTTTATATTTCTGGCTCCCAGTTCTTGTTTCTCCTGCCAGTGAAAATATACATCCCTTGGTTATTTTACTGATCATCCTTGACAGCTTATATACTTCAGTTATATTATCCCCCCCACAACCAAATGTCTAGTTGCCAAGTTTTGTGGTCCACACATTCTAAGCCACTGACATAGATATCAATAAGTGGTATTGCTCAAAACATCAAAGGCAGATATTGTTGGGATATCAGAGACGTGGTGTCACACAGATATAAGGAATGCATAACTGGAATTTGGGGAGTACAATGTGTACAGAAAGGAAAGGACAGGATAGGAAGGGAGGAGGGGTTATGCTATTAGTTAAGAAACACAAAATCCAAGGAAGTGAAGCCAGTCGACATTGCTGGACAGTGCAGTGTCGAGTCAGTTTGCAGTTTGGAGTGACATAAGCATTGGAAGATCAAAAATTAAGAGTAGGAGTGTGCTATAGGCCTAATGACTCTGATGAGTATAATAAGACACTGTACAGGGAAATAGAGTGGGCCAGTAAATAAGAGAGTCTTATAATGGGGGATTTTAATTTCCCAGATATTGACTGCAATTTGTGGGTTGGTCACTCACACACTAGCAAGGCTTTTGTGGATTTAATGGATGATTGTTTTCTACATCAGCATGTTCAGAAGGCAACTAGAAAGCGAGTAATTCTCTTGATCTGATTATCAGCAGTGATTCTTCATGCATTAAGAATCTGCAGATAAAGGAACGACTAAGTGGCAGTGATCAACAGTGTGCTGAAGTGGGATTTACTCAAAGAGGTAACTATCATCAAGGGTAAAGGGAAGGGTTTTGGCTATCGTAAAGGCGACTACAATGGTCTGAGACAGTATTTAAATTCTATACAGTGGGACCAACTGATGATGTTACCAACAGCAAATTCAAAATGGGAAGCATTCAAAGAACTTATCTTGGAAGCTACTAGGCTTTACATACCAATTAGAAATTGTTCAAGGTTTAGGCCTAAATGGATGTCAGATGAACTAATAAGACATGTGACAGAGAAGAAAAATGCATGGGATACATATAAATTAACATGTGACACAGTAGCCTTTGATGGATATAAGCTGGTCTGTAACCAAGTTACAAAGGAGGTTAAGGCAGGTGAAGGCAGATTATGAGAAATCTTTGGCAAGGAAAGGAAAGAAAAACAGCAAAAGAGTTCTTTACTTATGTAAAGTCTAGAAGGAAGGGGATGAATCAGATTGGTCCACTTGATATCGATGGTTCAACAGTTGATGATCCTGCTCAGGTAGCTAACAAACTAAATGAATATTTTGCATCGACATTCACACATGAGGAGTTATTCAGTGAGGGGAATGCCACAGGTGTATTGAACTCTGGCAGTAAGCTAGATAATCTTGTAATAACTGAGTAAAGTGGAGGAGAAATTGTTGAAGATAAACACAAGAAAGGCACCTGGGGTGGATGGGATCTATCCGGTTATATTAAAGGAGGCAGCAAACCCTTAGCCATAATTATGAGAGCTTCCCTGGACCCGGGGGGAGGTACCCATAGACTGGAGATGTGCAAATTTGATCCCACCGACCGGGTTAGCGGGGTGGGTAAAGCGCTTGCCTGGCAACCAAAGGTTGCGGGTTCGAATCCCGCCTCGGGCTTGGATCAAAGTACTGCAAAAAACCTTGGGAGGTGCACTATGGCCACAGAAGCCGATGCGCCAATAAATACAAAAAAAAAAAAAAAAAAAAAAAAAAATGTGATCCCAATTCACAAAGGTGGATTAAAGGCTGACACAAGTAATTATAGACCTGTTAGTTTAACTTCTGTTCACAGAAAATTAATGGAGGCACTGGTTAAAGAAGCACTGCAGGATCATCTAGACAAGACTTCAGTTATAGCTCTGACACAGCATGGTTTTGTTAAGGGGAAGTCTTGCCTGACCAATTTGATTGGATACTATGATGCAGTCACAAAAGAACTGGATGCAGGGAATAACTTTGATATTATATACTTGGATCTTAGAAAAGCTTTTGATACTGTTGTACATGGAAGACTGCTGCACAAATTGGAGCAGTGTGGCATTGGAGGAAAATTGCTGCTATGGATAAAGGGATGGTTGACGGGGAGAAGACAGAGAGTGGTAATCAATGGAAATTGCTCATCGTGGACTAATGTTATTAGTGGAGTCCCTCAGGGTTCAGTGTTGGGTCCATTATTGTTTTCTGTATTTATAAATGATATTGATGATGGTATATCAAGCTTAATGTCCAAGTTTGCAGATGATACAAAGGTTGGCAGGGCTGTTAAGGAACACTACTGATGCTATGCTGCTGCAACAGGATCTGGAATTGTTGAGCAGATGGGCTGAGAGGTGGCAAATGAAGTTCAACGTTGACAAATGTAAAGTACTACATATGGGAAACAGCAACCCTAGAGCAACGTATGAACTCTGTGGTACTACACTGACGGTGGTAGAGAATGAAAGGGACCTGGGAGTGGTTGTGCAGGCAGATATGAAGTTTTATGAGCAGTGCAGACTGGCTGCAAGAGTAGCTCATGGTGTATTGTCGATGATATATAGGAATTTTTCTAGCAGGGATAAGGAGGTGATTATTCCCTTGTATAAGGCAATGGTCAGGCTACACCTAGAGTACTGTACATAGGTCTGGAGGCCTCATTTCAAGAAGGATGTAGAGATGCTGGAACGAGTACAGAGAAGGGCAACAAGATTAGTGAATGGAACAAAGGGTTGCTCTTAAAAGAAAAGCTAAAGTTTTGCAAATTACAGTGTCTGGAGACTAGGCACCGGCGAGGTGATCTGATAGAGGTGTATAAAGCCTTGAATAGTTTGAGCATGCTCAATGCCAATGGGATTCTTCCTCTTGCTCAGAATAATCACCTGAGAGTGCATAAATTCAAATTGTGGAAAGACAGATGTAGGATAGATGTGCGGAAATTTGCTTTTAGCCAGCAGGTAGTTGGTTGGTGGAACAGACTTCCATCCCTTGTTGTGGAAGTTGATAGCCTAAATAAATTTAAGGCTCAGCTGGACAGGTATTTCGAACGAACGGAGGGATAAAATGGAAGTGGTTTTTTTTTTTGGCTGATGCTGCATAAGCTTGCTTTCTTGCATCATATGCCTCTACTAATGTTAAGAGCCTGGTGGTGGTCACCTGCTGAACATAAACATTTGGTAAAAATTTTAACACTGTAATTGTACTTGTAACTGAGCACTGCTCTAACCTCTAAGAGCTGAATGTTGTGTTCAGGGCGTCTAAGACTTGAATAATTGAACGTTCTAAATGCAGCCACACCATATACAGATGGCCAATGACATCCTTCTCCCTACTTGCAAAAGTTCTGTAAAATCATAGACAGGATATAACATTCTTTCCTAACTACTTGTTGACACTATCTGCATGGTAAATTTCATATCTGATACCATTACCCTTAAGTCTTCTTTGGTTTTGAACCACTTTTAACTACCCCCCCCAGCTCATAACTCCTGGATTTCTGTTTTCCAGGTGCAAAACATTAACATTTGGAAGCAATAATTGTCGAGTGCCATATTTCACACCTTTTGTGCAACTGATCTAAATCATTTTGAAGCAAAATCACCTGATCATTAATCACCCTTCCAACCTTTTAATCTAAGCACACTTTGACAAATTTCCCCTGCTCTTCCTCAATGTCATTAAGGAGTGGGGGTCTCCTCCTTGCTACTCTGGAATATCTATTTATGACTACTTTCTGTCTTCTAGCTTTTATCCAGCCCTTGTTCCAATGAAGGAGCTTACCGGTATTTCCAATTTGCTATGGTTTGTATAATAGCATTTCATGCAGAACCATATCAAAAGCTTTAATAGTGATTAAAGAAGTCAAGATAAATAATTTCACAGTTGTTTTTTTACAACCAACTGTTTTATGACTTTATCAATAATTAACTAGATTGGTTGGGAAGACTTCTTCTTCACAAACATATGCTATGATCCCTGTCTAGTTTGAAAGAAAAGAAAATCACTCACTTTTCCAACTTCAAACTCTTCACCTCAACCACCATGTTAGAGAATTTATTTCAGTGATCAATAACATGCAGACCACAATTCCTAACAAGATGGTCCTATAATATATCTTTAACCACAGACTATGATTTTTCCCACTAGTGAAGTGTACTGGTGCCCGTTACATCTTTCACTGGGCAGACATCTTTACAACTAATTCTGGCAACTGGAAATGTTTCCCCTCACAGATCCTTCTTTAACTTTGGAAATTAATAAAAAAAAAAAAAAAAAAAAAAAAAAAAAACACAATAAAAAAAAATTGCATAGTCCAAGTTCAGGGTTGTAGGGAGGATGACAAATATGTTTGACATTGATGCTGACTAAGTGCTTGATGACAGTATGAGCAATGTGAGGTCTCGCATTGTCATGATGCAGTATCCAACCACACACCTGCATGCAGTTTTGATCGTTTGAGACAAATGTGATCCTGCAAAGCATGCAGTACATTTTAGTAGTAAGGTCCCATAAGTTGTATGAATGGCACAACATGTGGTAAGCTATTCCTTGAATGCCAAAAAAAAAAAAAAAGATGACCATAAGCTTTCCTGCAGAAGCCAAAATTTTACTTTTTTCAGTGTTGGTGATGATGTAGACTTCCAAACAGTGCTTCACTGATTACTCAGTTGGTCGAAACGATGTAGCCATGTCTTATTTGCCATTATCACTTTGTGCAGAACCTCACCATCTTCAGTAACCATCCATTGCAGCTTCTAACAAACCCCCATGCAAACTTGTTGTTGCTCAGGTGTGAGCAGCCTTGAAACCCAGCATGCACAAACACATCACATACAAATAGTCATGGAAAATATCATGCGTGCTTCTTATTGATATTCTCATCATCTATGCCATTTGCCTTACTGTTATCTGACGAACTTCTCTCATGATTAAAGAAGCAATGGCGCCTCCGTAGCCAGGTGGGCAGGCTACGGAGGCGCCATTGCTTCTTTTGCAAGCAGCAGTGGGTAGCACACGCTTCTTGATCAGACAGGGATTCGAGCCCATGACCACCAAATACAGAGGATGCAGAAAGGTCAGGGAATGACCATCACATATCCCCGGAGCAATATGGCCTTAGTTGCTAATGCTCCTAAAAACCAAATAACAAACAAACAAACAAAGAAGCAATGTATATGGTTTCTGCAGTGACAGCAGTGGCTGGAGTTCCAGTACCGCCAATTTTTGTGATTGAATCATATCCATCTTTAAACATTCTAAACCACCTGCAAGCTGTGCTTTATGGAAGAGTAGATTCACCATAAGCCTAAAATTTCATATGCTTTAGCTGATGTTTTCTTGAGATAGAAACAAAATTTGAGAGCAGCGTACTGTTCCTCATGTGTCATGTAGGTAAAACTGAACAGACATAAACTTCACCAACTGCCAAGTTCATGCCATGTGCACAAGTCAACTGTGTAATTGTTATGTGATGCAGCGGTTTTATTCGGTTTTAAATTCTGCAGCTCAGCTATAAATAGCAAACAGTACAGTTGTTCATGAAAAAGTATGATCATTCTTTATCGAACAGCCCTTGTATAACAGGATGTATACTGTCCACTCCTGGACCTTTTTACTTTCAGTAGTTTTTTTTTCATAGATTCTCTGGTATGGTGGGATAAATAAGTTTTGATCAAAATGGTTTGTAGATAAAAAAAAATTTTTTCCATGTGGTGCTGCTAGTCAACAATTTATAATCTTTCTATTGGAAACTGTACAGTAAGTTGAAATCTCCCACAATGAAGGCAATCACTTACTCTAAACTGCATTAAATGCACTGTAACACTCATGTACTTTAGTCATGTCCACATGCAAAGTTTGTAGTTTTGCAATGCATAAAATTATCATTCTCAATTAGAAATATTACTTAGTGAGATTCTACTGAAATGAAAAAGTTGTCAGAAACCAGGTAAAGCTTCCATCAAGACATTTCTCACATTAATTTTAAAAATTACTCTATTCATCCTTAGTTATATCTGTTATGAATTATAAACCAATAAACATAACTAATATTCTCTAAGCCATGCAACTTGATTATTTATTTTACAACTGAAGAGTTTATCATAATTACATGTAAATTTTGGCATTTTCTGTAAATGTTAATTTATAGTTTTTCACTTCTGATATTCTACTTTCAGATGTTGAATTTTCACTTGTCTTCCCTTTTGTTTTAAAATATAACTAAATCTATCTCTGTATGTCTACATACATTTACTAATTGGTATACCCTATATATTTATGTCTTAACTTACAAATAATAATAAAAAAAAAAAAGTTAAGTAAGAAAAATCTCACCTCCATAGGGTAAATCAAAGTCTGAGATATTCCTCCTGCTATTGATCCGGCTAGAAGCCTTTCATAAATTTCTAAATCCCTGTCACTGTTTTGTCGAAGTATTCGTTTAGCCTACAAAAGCAAAACTGATTTCAACCTATAAAAATCTGAGAGACTTCTAAATAAATATTGCTGACTTCGATATTTTGGTGGGCATTTTAAGGAATTGTCAAGATGTAACAAATTAAACTATGCTATTCAAGTACATAAGGAGAGGCAACTATTCATCTGATTTAGGAAACACAAGGTGGTCAAAAATGACCACGGGAAAGCAAATGACCTATAATTGGTTAATTACTACATTATTATAAGAAATAGAATATAGGAAACAACCACCATGCTCCAACCACAGCTAAGCAGCTATAACTTAAGGGTACAATGTCATTTATTAAGACTAAAATGAACATAATTCAAATGAAATTAATATAAACCACTGCACATACTATGTTTTCAAGAAGCCACAGCATGGCCATAGTTTATTGAAGAACAATGTATTTTGATAGCCAGAAAACCCAGTTTTATTAACTCAAAAAAATTAAGTACTTTTCCATTTTGTTCCACTTAACAGTCACTACCCTCAATGTTTTTCTGTAAATACAGTCAATACCCTCAATGTTTTTCTGTAAAATTTTTAATAACATACAGTCAAACTCTGTTATGGCAACACTGCCTATAGCAACAACTCTGCTATGTCACATTTAAGTGAGTAAAGAAAAATCTTTATATAAATTGGGCCATTTTACCCAGGTTACGTCATTTCAAAATTGCGACACCTTCACTATTAATGTCACGTTTCCAATGAATCAACCAGCAATATGTGCTTGCCATATAAGAATTTTTTTTTTTTTTTTTTCCCTTTTGCATTTTGTGTAGTGAGTAAAATCTGCATTAAGAACCACTGTCCATTTCCAAATTCAATTATTTCTGCTCTGTCTTTTAAAAGTTCACATTGTGACATTTTATTACACTGTAAACTGTGAAGGAAGCGGCAGCATCTTAAATTATATTTGTTCATCAATGGGACAAGGAAAACTCAATCATTTAGCTCTAACTTCAGTCGGAAGTGAAATCAAAATTTTGGACATAAAAAAAAAAAAAAAAAAACCATGTGTGTACTCTGCATGCAAAAGATGTTTTATGTGTAAACATCTTTCATGACACATACTAAATTCTGAACAGCTAGAACCGAAATCACGAACGATGTAACGTTTTGTGCTAACGCCAACTACTTACTCTACTGAATCAACGTTAGTGACATTAGCGTCATACTCCCTTCAGCCCGAAATATTTAGTATCAACGATGCAATGTTTTATGCACACACCTGCTGCTTACCCTACTGAATCAACGTTCGGAAGAAATTAGGCCAATAGTCTAATTATCCATTTGATTGTAGCCATTTGTTGAATAGTATAATTGCAACGATACAAGTATTTGTATTGTTACAATCCGCATTTTCATTACATTCCATTGTTAGGTGCCTAGATGTTTTCACATCAATAATTTTCTGAGTAGTGAAAGGGACTGAATGCCACAATGCTACAATCTTTCGATGCTGAAGTCAAGTACAGAGCGTTGTCGAGAGTATTGAGCAAGCCAACATAAGAAAATAAAGATGGAGGTAAAAATGAGTGTGCGAGAATGACAAAGGCTATCGAGAGTGTGTAAAAGACAAAACAGAAAATCAAACATTGGATTTAGCAGTGCCTTCAACCAGCAATTCCGCTCCATCTAACAATGTACCCACAGTGAGTACTAATTATGTACAGCAGAACAGTTTCTCCAATTGCAGAGCAGATGAGTTTAAATGATTAAGCTCCTTTTCTTTACACAGACTACTATTTACATAAGAAAGCCCATCGAGAGTTTGAAAGGATATTTATGAGAAATGATTTCTGTTCTGTATGCTACATTTGTGATCATCTATGGTTTGAAAACGACCCAAAGAAACCAGCTGCTAAAGATGTACCACTGATATGCACTGCACTTCCCAATGTTGATGGGATTCCTGTGTGTAATAGTTGCAGAGGATCACTTAAGAACAACACCATTCCAGTGCTATGTAAGTCGAATGGCTTTGTCCCAGCAATTCCATCGCATTTACCGAACTTGGATTTAGTGACCGTGGTTTTTTTCAGTACAAAGCATCAGGGCAAAAAGATGCTCCATTCTTTTTGCCTGTTCCATGATGCTTTGCACTGGTTGAATCATGTTATTTATTTTTTTTATTTTAAATTTTGCTTTACTTTAAATTTTGCAAGATATCCTTTCTTTGGTTACCAAAAGGTTTCTGCCATGGGTGGTAATGGTTAGCCGAAAGCCACCTAAGTGGTATGCCCCGAATCAAACATTTTTCTGCAACCAGCTGGTTTATGCCAGCTCTGAGCACATCCAAGATCGCCTCCCATGATCCTTGGTGTGATCTCCTCTCCTGACTCCGTGCTTTTTGCCTTTCCCATGATGCTTTGTGCTGGTTGAACCATGGGGAAAGGCAAAAAGAATGGAAATGGAATTACAGAAAGTAGCTGAGTTATTGTCAGACTCTATACAGAAAGTAACTGATGCCATTTCTGTTTCATAAAATCATGACAAACTGGTTTTAAAATTTGTTTAAAATCTGAATTGGTTATTTTATTCTATGAAATTTATTTACATTTTTATCTAAAATACAGTAATAAATATTCTAAATACCTATTTGTTTTATGTTAATGTTTGTAGTTTTGTGTTTGTTTTGTTTCTGTTAATAAAATATCAAACATTATGCAAAGAGTATTTATTAGTACAGTCAGTTCTGCTATAATGCGAATTTTCTCCAACGCAATTTTCGCGTTTTATGTGCGATTTTGTCTGCGAGTAACACCAGGTGAACCCAAAACTCGGCACCAAGCTGAATGTAGCTCAGCTTGGTGCCAGCAATATATAGAAGTTTACGAAGCTTAAAATATGTCAAACGTCAAATGTGTGAGATCTATATTTCCCATTTACTATAACTGTATTGGTTGGAGACACAGTTGTCATTCGCTGTATTCACAAGAATTTTTGTTCGAACAGAAATTTCGTGAGAGGGGATAGCATAAGCGGAGCAGCACATTTCTGGAGGTCACTACCATAAAACAATTTGCAGGTTCTGGTTTATTGGGCTTTTCTGTTAGTGCAGTCTAATTATAAATGGGTAGTAAACTTGATCTTACAGCATTTGCAATAGCAATAGCTGAATTCTGTGGGTTTTCACATTATGGTGAGATGTGCTTCCCCTTCCTCTTCAATCATATAAAAAACAAATAAATTTTCAGAATCTTCTCTTTTGTGTGTGCCATGTTCGTTGTTATTAATTGCTTATCCTTTTTACTGTTTTAAATTTTACAATAAAAAAAAACCCAAATCTGAACAAACAGAAATATTAATTAGTATGTATAAATTACAGTAATAATTAAGCTATGTATTTAAGCGTACACAAAAAAAAAAAAAAAGTAAAGTGCAGCCATTATCAACCCACTGCAGGGTGGAAGCCTCCTCAACAATTCATGCTGAGGGAAATGGACCATAATCTGCCACGCTGGTCCAGTGCGGGTTGGCAGATCGACCGTATTCAGCAGTCAGGGGCTTGAACCCCGGTCTACTCAAAGAGCGTGTGCTACTGCACTCCCACTCCTGTTGGAGTCTGTGTAAGCGTACACAGACTCCAACCAATACAACAAAATGGGAAATATAGCTCTCACACATTTGAAATATGACATACTTACATGCGAATTCAATGTATGAGGTGATAATAGTGTGTTTCTGCCTTAAAAACAGAAACGTACTATATATTCTCACCTTACACACACACACACACACACACACACACATGAACCTCATGTATCTCTTACCTCAGTTCACCCACGTGTGCTATCATACAATTGTATCTTGGACTGTTCTCCCGGATTTGTTAACTTTTCTTTATAAAAAGTATACTCACACAGCATCTCAGATATGGGTAAGCATCCTGGTTCTAAGAAGCCAAGTAGTGAGTGCAAGAAGAAAGCATTAAGTATAGAAGAGAAACTTGAAATAATAACACGTTTTGAAAGAAATGAAAGAACGTGATATCTCAAGAGCAATAGGCTTAAGTGACTCTACATTGCACACGATTAGAGACAATGCGGCAAAAATAAAAGCTACGTGTATACCTGGAACAATTTCAAGTGCCAGAAAGTTAATTAGAACAAGGCCTAAAGAAATAGAAGAAATGGAAAGACTGCTAAGCATATGGATTGAACACCAAACCAAATAAATAAAAAAAATAATAAAAAAAAAAAAAAAAAAAAAAAAAAAAAATCAGGAGCAAGCTTTCTCACAATGAAAGAGAAAGCACTAACTATATGTGAAGACCTTAAAAATAAATCACAAAATCCTGCAGAAGTGGCTCCTTTTAATGCTAGTAGTGGCTGGTTTAGTGGCTTCAAACACCGCAATTGCAGATGAGGAAGCAGCAAAGGCATTTTCTCTTGTGGTACAGAAAATAACTGAAGGCTGTGGCTACGCATTGGATCATCAGATTTTCAACCTGGATGAAACAGGCCTCTATTGTAAACTTCTTCTCTAAGGCCTCTATTGTAAACTTCTTCTCTTCTGCCTTAAAGAAAATCTTCTCTAAGGCAGAAGAGCATGCATCAGGATTTAAGACTGCAAAAGATCGCTTAACTGTGATGTTCGCTGCCAACGCCAGCAGAGACTTGAAGTTAAAACCAGTAGTGGTTTATCACTCTGCCTATCTGAAAGCTTTAAAAGGAATTGTGAAATCCAGCCTTGGTGTTCACTACAGGTCTAGCAAGAAAGGTTGGATGACTCGCAAAATATTCACTGATATTTTAGTTGAAGCTTACCATGATGTTTTCAAGAATTATTGCAAGAAAAAGAACTTAGATTTTAAAATTCTAATAATTCCTGATAATGCAACAAGCTATCCTCAGACTTGCTGAAATCTCTCTGAATATCAAATTCATCTTTTTACCTCCAAACACAACCTCTCTACTAAGGCCCTTGACCAGGGTGTGATAGCAGCATTTAAGGAGAACGTTCAAGATGTTAATTGCTGCTACTGAAGGTGACAATGCACAAAATGTTATAGAATTTTGGAAGAGATTTAACATCAAAGTTGCCATTGATATGATTGTAGAAGCCTGGAATGATGTAACAAAAGACTGTTTGAATCGTGTGGCAGAAACTTATCCCTCACTTAATTCGTGATTTTGAAGGCTTTGAACCTTCACAGCAACTAAAACAAATCAAAGCAGGTTGTGTTGCTCTTGCAAAAGAAGTTGAAGTAGAAAATTAAAATGTAGAAAAGCATCTAGAGTCTCACAATGAGGATCTATCTACTGAAGACTTGCAACAACCTTTTTGCAGCCAGTCAAGTGGAAAGTCAATATGAGGATGACGACAAAGTCCATGAGAATTTAAAACAGCAGAGTTATCAGCTGCTTTAAGTGGAATTGAAAAGCACCTGCAGTGGATTGAAGATAATGATTATAGTGCTGAACATAGTAGGATAGTGCTTGGTGGCATTCAGACCCATTTGGAACCATACAGGCAGTTCCTATATGAAAGACTGAGACAGGAAGAGCAACAAAAGCTAAATAGCTATTTTAGAAGAAAGAAAAGCAGGACAGTGAATCACACCCTTCCACATCGTGTATAACAACATTTTGTTCTAAGAATGATAGCCCTCCTCCTATCTCTTCGCCGCCGACCGGGCTAGCTGGGTGGGTAAAGTAACTGCCTGGCAACCCTAAGGTCGTGGGATCGAATCCCGCCTCTGGCTTGGATCAAAGTACTGCAAAAACCTTGGGAGGTGCATATGGCCAAAGATGCCGATGAGCCAACAACTACCAAAAAAAAAAAAAAAAAAAAAACCCAACCCCTCTTCGCTATAACTCACCGGCTACAGCCCTTCACGACACCCACTTGAAACAAGCAAACTTCATATTTTTTCAAGGTAAAGTGCTATATTTACTGTAATATTTATTTAGTTATTAGAAATTTAAGATGTTTCAACCTGTGTCAGCAATTTCATTGGGTTTCTAGATTTTTTTTTAGTGTTTTACTTACCAGACTGAACATTTTCTTTGAGTGCTCCACCCCTATCTCTATTTTTCCCATATGTCTTGTTGTTTTTTAATGTGCAAAATACCATAATGTGGAGATTTTCAGGAACACATGTACCATGTTACAGCAGAACTGACTGTATCCACAATGGTTGATCCGAAATATTTTTACGAGTCATAATTAAAACATGATGACATAGATGGAAAGTGCAATGTTGAGTCAGTTTGGTGTGACAGAAGCACTGGAAAAGCAAAAATTAGAGTAGGAATGTGTTATAGGGTTAATGACTCTAATGTGTACAATGAACAATTGCACAGAGAATAGAATGGGGAAGTAAATCAGAATGTCTTATAATGAGGGATTTTAACTTGCCAGATATTGACTGGACCTTGTGGGTTTGTCACTCACACACTAGCAAGGCTTTTGTGTATTTATTGGATGACTGTTTTCTACAGCAGCATGTTAGAGAGGCATTAGAGGAAATAATACTTCTTGATCTGGTTATCAGCAGTGATTATTAGTGCATTAAGAATTTGCAGATAAAGGAACCACTAGGTGGCAGTGATCATAGTGTACTGATGTGAGATTTACTTAAAGATATAATTACCATCAGGAGTAAAGGTTTTTACTTCCTGAAAGGTGACTACAATGGTCTCAGACAGTTTTAAACTTTGTACAGTGAGACCAACTGATAATGTTACTGACAGAAAATTCTAAGTGGGAAGAATTCAAGGAATTAATCGTGGAAGATACAATGCTTTTCATACCGAATAAGAAATATTGTTCAAGATATAGGCCTAAATGGATGTCAGATGAACTAATAAGAATCATGGCAGAGAAGAAAATGCATGGGATGCATATAAAGTATCAGGCAACACTATGACAGATATAAGCTAGTTTTTAATCAAATCACACAAAGGAAATTAGGCAAGCGAAGGCAGGTTATGAGAAATCTTTGGAAAAGGATGCTAAGAAAAACATTAAGGACTTCTTTACTTATATAAACTCTAGAAGGAAGGGAATGAATCAGATTGGTCCACTTGATATCAATGGTTTGACTGTTGATGATCCTACTCAGATAGCAAACAAATTGAATGAGTATTTTGCATCTATATTCACACATGAGGTAAAGGAGAAAAATGCCAGACATCACACATAAGAAATTATCACAAAATTATTAAGCACCCTGTTACAATTTATCAAACTGAAACAGGTTGTTTAATAATTTTGTAATAACCAAGAGCAAAGTGGAAGAGAAATCGTTGAAGTTAAACATAAGAAAGGCATCTGGGGAGGATGGGATCTATCCAGTTATATTAAAGGAGGCAAAGGAAGTAAGCAAACCCTTAGCCATAATTATGAGAGCATCCTTGAACTCAAGGGGAGTCTCCTTGGACTGGAAATGGCAAATGTATCCCCAATTCATAAAGGGGGATCTAAAGGTGACAGAAGTAATTACTGAAGATGTGCAAATGTATCTCCAATTCACATAGAGGTTTCAAAGGGTGATGCAAATAATTATAGATCTGTTAGTTTAACTTCTGTTCTGGGGAAAATAATGGAATTGCTGGTTAAAGAGGTAATGGTTTAAGATGCAATACAGGATCATCTAGACAAGACTGCAGCAATAATTCAGACAGAGCATGAGTTTGTTAAGGGAAAGTCTTGTCTGACAAATTTGAATGGATACTATTATGTGGTTACAAAGGAACTGGAAGAAAAAAAAAAAATTTTGATATCATATACACTTGGTCGTCGACTTACGACCGGCCCCACTTACGACCACAAAAAAAATAATAATAAATAAATAAATTAATAATAAATCAGGAAATCAGTACTGGTGACACCCATAACCCAGGTGAGGAGGCACATAAACCAATTAAAATGTAGAGAACGTTTGAATTTAACCTCATAGAGAGAGAGATAGCCTAGGCATAGAAACGAAGGTATATTCAGTATCACTAAGTAAAAGATAAAAACATTACTGTATTTAAAATGAAAAATAAAAGATTATAAAACTAAATCATAAAGATGATAAAAAGATTAGAAAGGTTAAAAAATATATGGCCGACATATGACCAGATCGACTTACGACCTGTCAGTCAGAACGGAAGTCGGTCGTAAGTCGACGAACAACTGTACTTGGATTTCAGGAAAGCTTTTGACACTGTTGCACATAGAAGATTACTGTATAAATTGGAGCAGCATGGTATTAAGGGTAAGTTGCTACAACAGATAAAAGGGTGGTTGAGTGGGAGAAGACAGAGTGGTAATCAATGGATGCTGCTCTTCATGGACTAATGTTATTAGTGGAGTCCCACAGGGATTGGTGTTGGGCCCACTGTTGTTTTGTATATTTATGAATGATATTGATGAAGGTATATCAGGCATAATGTTGAAGTTTGCAGATGATACAAAGGTTGGCAGGGTTGTTAACTGTTAATTAGTTAAACCAGTTAGTTTAACTTCTGTTCCGGGTAAAATTATGGAGTCACTGGTTAAAGATGCATTGCAGGATCATCTAGACAAGACTGCAGTAATAATTCAGACACAGCATGGGTTTGTTAAGAGAAAGTCTTGTCTGACAAATTTGATAGGATATTATGATGTGGTTACAAAGGAACTGGATGCAAAAAATAATTTTGATATCATATACTTGGATTTCAGGAAAGCTTTTGACACTGTTGCGCATGGAAGACTACTGTACAAATTGGAGCAGAATGGTATTAAGGGTAAGTTGCTACAATGGATAAAAGGATGGTTAAGTGGGAGAAGACAGAGGGTGGTAATCAATGGGTGCTGCTCTTCGTGGACTAATGTTATTAATGGAATCCCACAGGGTTCGGTGTTGGGTCCACTGTTGTTTTGTGTATTTATCAATGATATTGATGAAGGTATATCAGGCTTAATTTCGAAGTTTGCAGATGATACAAAGGTTGGCAGGGTTGTTAATGACAGTAATGGCAGTGTGCTACTGCAACAGGATCTAGATGATAATTTAGGCAGATGGGCTAAGAAGTGGCAACTGAAGTTTAACCTTGACAAATGCAAAGTACTGCATATGGGTAGAAGTAACCCCAGAGAAACGTACCACTTAAGGTGGTAGAAAATGAAAAAGACCTGGGAGTAATTGTGCAGTCAGATATGAAGTTTTCTGAGCAATGCAGACAGGCTGCCAGGGCAGGTTATGGGGTTTTGTCAATGATATATAGGAATTTTGCTAACAGGGAGAAGGAGGTGATTGTCCCTCTGTATAAGGCAATGGTCAGGCCACACCAGACCTGTACTGCGTACAGGTCTGGAGGCCTCATTTTAGGAAGAATGTAGATTTACTTGAGCATGTACAGAGAAGGGCAACAAGACTGGTGAGGAGAATGAAGGGATCCTCTTACCAAGAGAGGTTTAAGTTCTGCAACTTGCAGTGGCTGGAGACTAGGCACCTTCGTGGTGATCTGATTGAGGTGTATAAGGCTTTGAATGGGTTGAGCATGCTGAATTCTGATAGGATCCTTCCAATTGTTCAGATTATGAACCTAAGGGGCATAAATTCAAATTAAGAAAAGACAGATGCAAAATTGATGTGTGGAAATTTGCCTTTAGCCAGCGGGTGGTTAATTGCTGGAACAAACTTCCATCTGTCGTTGTGGAAGTTAATAGGTTAAATAAATTTAAGGAGGAACTGGACAGGCACTTGGAGGGAATGGTGTGATTTTTTTTTTTTTTTTTTTGGCTGCTGCTGTATAGGCTCATAACACTTGCTTTCTTGCATCACATGCCACTACTACTACTTTCTTTGCTGCCTCTAATATAACTGGATAGACTCCCATCCACCACAGGGTTGAATGTGAACCAAACTTCAACAATTTCTTCTCCACTTTGCTCTCAGTTATTACAAAATCACTTAGCTCTCTGTTAGAATTTGATAAACGTCTGGCATTCCTCTTGTTGAATAACTCCTCATGTGTGAATGAGGATGCAAAATACTCATTCAGTTTACCAGCTACATGAGCATGATCATCAATAGTTAACCCATCTATGTTAAGTGGTCAAATCTGATTTATCCCTTTCCTTCTAGAGCAGAGGTGGGCAACTTTTTTCGTCAGCAGGCCGAATGAAATTTTCGCATCATGATGCGGGCCGGAATAGATTGAACGATTTAATAAAAAAAAAAATCAAACCTAAAAATGTTATATTACTTGAATTACCAAATTATTAATGTATTTTAAAAAAAATATCTGAATGTCCAATTATCATTGAAAATGCGGCATTCGGCATCAATTTTTCTTTTTTTTTTTTAATTGGCTCATTTTATGGGCTATAAATTATATTAAATTAAAAATTGTAATAATTAGAAAAGGCATAAAACATAAAATATCTCGCACCAATATTATTTTTTTCAATAAGAAGTCAAACCCCAAAGGAACTTCGTTCGATCGATGCTACAATAATATTTAGGAAATAACTCTTTGACGCTGCGTAGAATCACTTGGTTACTGTTGTACTGGCCGCGATTCCCGATTGAACCGAATTAAGCTGAATGTTTACGGCGAGTGTAGTCAGGTATGGATTTTCTATATTTATGCATTTACCGAGGGGGCCGGATTCAACATCATCACGAGCCGGATGTGGCCCGCGGCCGGCTGTTGCCCACCCCTGTTCTAGAGTTTACACATCAGACACATAAGTAAAGAACTCTTTGCTGTTTTGTTTTTCTTCGCATCCAAAGGTTTCTCATAATTTGCCTTTGCCTACCTAACCTCCTTTGTAACTTGATTATAGACAAGCTTATATCTGCCATAGGCTTCTGTGTAATTTGATAATTTATATGCATCCCATACAATTTTCTTTTCTGCCACAAGCCTCATTAATTCATCTGACATCTATTTAGGCTTGAACAGTATTTCTTAGTTGGAATGAAAAGCCTAGTAGCTTCCAAGATTAAGTCCAAGAAGGCTTCCCATTTAGAATTTAACGTTGGTAACCTCATCAGTTGATCCTACTGTACAGAATTAAAAATCTGTCTGAGACCCCTGTAGTCTCCTTTATGAAAGCAAATGCCCTTCCCTTTAGCCTGGTTTTGTTATTTGTTTTGTTATTTGATTTTTAGGAGCATTAGCAACTAAGGCCATACTGCTCCGGGATATGTGGTGGTCATTTCGTGACCTTTCCGCATCCTTCGTATTTGGTGGTGACGGGCTCGAACCCCGGTCTAATCAAGAAGCGTGTGCTACGCACTGCTGCTCCTTCCCACCTGGCTACGGAGGCAGCTCCCTTTAGCCTGGATAGTAGTTACATCTTTAAGTAATTTCCATATCAGTACATTGTGATCACTGTCACCCAGTAGTTCCTTTATCTGCAAATTCTTAATGCGTGAATAATCACTGCTGATAATCAGATCAAGAGTATTACTCCCTCTGGTTGCCTCTCGAACATGCTGCTGTAGAAAACTGTCATCCAATAAATCCAAAAAAGTCTTGCTAGTGTGCAAGTGACCAAACCACAAGTTCCAGTCAATATCTGCAAAGTTAAAATTCCCCATTATAAGACTTTCTGATTTATTGGAACTGAACACTGCATTGTCCACCAACATCAATTGGATGCACTTCCTTAGATTTTACGTGTTTCTTAACTAACAGCAGAACCCTTCCTCCCTTTCTGTCCTATCTATACTTTCTGCACACACTGTACTCCCCAACTCTGATATCCCAACAATATCTGCCTTTGATGTCTTGACTTGCACTTCAGGCTCAAATTTATTAACTATATTCCTAGCATTGGTGTACATGCAAGTGTACATGCACCTGTTTCTACTCTTAGTTACCTTCACACAGTCCATGTATTTATTTGTTCCATTATGACTTCCAAGAGTCCTGGAAATCATCATTTGCCTTGCTTTCCATGCTACTGCTCATTCTAATAGAAGCAGTGCAAGAATCACTTTTGCCTCTGCCAGCCACCACTGTTAACCTTTTAGTCTGTGTATCCCCCCAAGCTAGTAGTTTTCTGACCCACCTAACACTGCCTCGATAACATCAGCAAATATTCTTGTTCCCTTTCTATTTAAGTGTACCCCATCTCTGTAGAAGCAGTCTCTCCTGTTAACAAGCACAGACCAGGCTGAAAAAAAAAAAAAAAAAAAATTCTACCGCTTGAGCCTTGCACAATCTCTCCAGGGCCGAATTGATCGACAAGGCTCTCATCATATACTTCCTCCTATTGTGTCTGGGCAGAATTGCAGACACTTTCACATTGAACCGTAACTCGCGACTTTTTTTCATCACTGACCTGTACTTGTTGAGAACTTGTTGATTTTGACTGGTTGCAGCATGGGTTCAGAAGTGAGAAGAATTGCAGAACCCAATTCAAAAGAAGAATTGCTTATGTAAGTATCTATAGAAAAGCATGCAGCAGTAACAGAATGCCTATAAGCCAGAGAACAGAGAGACAGGTGTTTCCACTTAATTAGCCTGACTGCCCTGTTTTGAATGGAGACTGGTGGCCTGAGAGAAGTTGTGGGCAACACTCTAAATGTGAGAACAATATTTCATAGCAGGATGGCTTTAATATTTATACAGAGTGATAAGTTGTTTAGAGGAAAAGTAATGCTGAGAGCAAAAAAGAAAATCCACTTTTTTTAAATGATGAAGAAGCAGCAATATTTATGATGTGCTTATGCCAAGAAAGATTACGTCAGAGTGATCCTAATAGAAATATGTGATCTTATCTAGCAATCTGAGTGTCATCAAAGATAAGCATAAGGGCAGTAGACTCCTTTTTGAGAGATGCAATACATAACCGAGTTTTAACAGCCCAAAATTAACTACTTTATCATTGTTCTCATTGGAGAATTACATGGAGATCAGCATTTAAAGAACTGGTGGTGGATATTTGAAAAGGTGATGTTTGTGCAAGGCAAGGTTTCTCAAACTGGAAGGTGGATTGTAACTTGCTGTCATTAACAATATGGACAGCATTTAACATCAATGGAAGACGGTCATTAATATACAAGAGGGAAAATAGTGGGAAAAAGAACTGAACCTTGGGGAACACCAGCAGAAGTTAGAAGATCATCTACCACCACTCACAGTGAGTGGTCAGGGAGAAAACTGGATATCTAATTATAAAAAAACAGTCAGCAATCCATAGGATGGAAGATTGTTTAGAAGACCTTTATGCCAATTGTGATCAAGACTGTCAAGAGCAACTGATTGAGTTTCATCAAAATCTTCCATTTAATTTGTCCATAGATGGATAACATAAGCCAGTATATCACCAGTGGATCGACACTGATTGAATTCACATTGGTGATAATTGATCAGATGGCAGGTTTTGGGATAATTTAGGAAGTTGCTGTTTCTATGGATTTCTCCATTGCTTTGGAAAGAGTAGAGGTAAGTGCAATAGGATAATCACTGGATGGAAAAGATTTGTTGCCCTTTTTAGGAACTGACTGGATATCAGCAAATGAATTGTAGGAGAGAAAACACCAGAAGAATAAGTCTAAAAAGGTGACACAAAACAGGAGTAAGTTCAAAATAAAAGTTGTGGGGAGGGAAGACAATTTTTTTGTGGAAACTTGTCTACAAAAAACTTAAATTATGTACTGCCAGTTATCATTATTCTTTATATTACTTCTTCCTGATTTGGGGTTTCACCTCGTGACAGGTATTGTTACCAAGTACACAGGGTGGTTGTTGTTATGTCTGATGTTACTGTTGGTCAAGGGTGGTTGTTGTTATGTCTGGTGTTACTGTTGGTCAAGGGTGGTTGTTGTTATGTCTGGTGTTACTGTTGGTCGAGGAACTCTGACTACCCTACAGGTGTTCAGGATTGTGACTTTCTGGAGTTCCTTATAGTGTTCACTGGAAGACCTATTGCTGCTAGGCTGTTGTGTGGGGTCTTTGATACTATACAGGTGAATTTATTATTATTATTAGCCATATGGTGCAAGACATACTAACACGTTGACACGATGAATTTATTATTATTATTATTAGCCTTAGGGTGCAAGGAAGCCTGAGGCTTATGCTGCACCAGCCAAAAAAAATTTCCAAGTTACCCATCTTTGGAGTGAGAGAAGTAGAAAGGAGTTACCAAGAAACAGAAGAATGATGATATCCAGCTCACGACTCTGGGTGTTCCAAGTCCATACTCACCAGATGTGAGCGCTTGATGAAATTTGTTCTACACAGCATTTATAAGACTATTTTCAATGGGAAGTTGTGAACATATAAGTCACATACTGCCATAAAGTAGTTCCTCATTGAGCAAAAGAACAAAATATTTTCCTCTTATTTCACACTCTCTAAGCATAAAAATGTCTTAGCATTTTTACGCTTAGAAAAAATTGGCAGCAGAAATTAAATAAAAATTGGCAGCAGAAATGCCTAGGATAGTGTCAGAATCATCGTTCTGGTTTAGTCTGCTATGGTAACCAATTTCCAAATGGTAGTGGAAGCCAATTTTGCTTTTTAACAAAAGACTACTCCAAAGTAATATACTAAAAGTCTACATAATATTTAATAATGCACCATGCAATGAGCTATTATTTGAAGCTTACCTGCTCATATGACATAAACTTTATAGCACTTTCAGGGGCAATCTTCATTACATTAATGCCATTCCCTCGCCAAAGTGACTTTATGCTACCTTCTTTTAACATAAACCTAAAACACGATAACATTGACGAAAATTCGTGCCCTTTTACCTGCAAAAAGATGTTTTAATTTTTTTTTTCACCCTATAAAAATCAATAAAAATAAGCTTACTTTATTTCAATTCACAGTCCAGGTGTTAAATAAACTGGTGAATAAGACCAACACATTTAACCCACTGACTCAGAAATGAAATAGAAAGCTACAGCTCATAAAACATAAAATTTTTAGGTTAAAGTACCATGAAATACTTATCTAAGATTATAATCTCTTAGATTTAAAAGCTAAAAACAATCAATTAAAAAATAATAATTTCCAAATTTATTCCAATTAATTTTAACTTATTTCCTTTCACCTATAACATATGACCAAATCCTGACAATAAGACAACCAGCAGAATATAACTTGTTTCTCATGTCATGTAATAGTCAAGCTTACCATACAGAAGACTGATGATGAGTTGTACATAGTCATTTTTATTCCAGTCAATGGAGATTTCTTGAATTTTTAATAGAAAAATAGGGGCAAAAACTTTATTTGAAAGTGTATTATAGGTAATTGCTGGGTAAACATGGATTTTAGGGCACAAAGGAAGAGTTGAAGCATGCTGCATGCACTGACTAATACTTTAAGTATTTTTTATATTTAAACATATGGTTTGTTTGGCGTAACTAGGCTACTTCTATATCTGGGTCTATTGTGCTACTCATGAAATTAGTCTGTAAATAACAAATATTCTGTTAGTTACCTATTTGGAAAATTAAAACTTGTTTCTAGAAAAAAAAAAAAAAAAAAAAAAACTCTACTGGAAACCTTGAAAATTATGCATTACTAATTGATGGAACTTGGGCAACCTCATTATTTATTAAAACTCCATTTTTCAAAGTTAACTTGCACTCTGCCTATCATCCATTGGGGCAGTAAGATATTTCAGTTCCCCATCAAACAAGAAAAGTCTTCTTACTTCAAATAATCTACAACTTCAGAATAAAACTGTCAAATAATCTGGGTCAAATATTTTGTCCAACTGTTTAAACTGAGTGAGCAGCTTTTTACTGAAATACTCAAATCATGGCAACATAGGGTGTGCTATCAAAAGGTTTTCAGACTAATAAAAATAACTAATGTATAAGTTAGTACAATTGCATCATTTCAGTACATAGTCAACTACTTAAGTAGTTATAAATTGGCATCATTAAATATATCTCATATTGTGAATACCTTCACGAGTTGCCATGATATTGCACTACTTCGATTAAGTAACACTTCGCCATAGGAGAAGACTATTCTTACTTATTCTCAGCAGATACCATCACCCATACGGCACCATTTCGGAGCTTATTGGCTCCTCATCAGTGGGTGGGCAGGTACCCTGGTGTGAAGGCATTCACAATATGAGATATACTTAATGATGCCAATTTATAACTACTTAAGTAGTTGGCTATGTACTGAAATGATGCAATTGCACTAACTTGTACATTAGTTAAACCCTTTACATAACATGTGGCTTTAGCCCTAAGCCATACCGTAATCTAAATTACTCCACACCATCAGGCATCTCTCATATTGTAGATTTATACTTTGCAACTGGGTTGTCATCATTGCAACACCAGGGTACCTGCCTACCCACTGATGAGGAGCCAATAATCCGAAATGGTGCTGTATGGGTGATGGTGTCCACTGAGAATAAGTAACAAGTCTTCTCCTATGGCAAAGTGTTACTTATTCGAGGTAGTGCAATATCATGGAAACTCGTTGTGAAGGTATTCACAATATGAGATATACTTAATACTACTTAAGGAGTTGGCTATGTACTGAAATGATGCAATTGCATAACTTGTACATTAGTTAAACTCCTTACATAACCTGAGGCTTTAGCCCTAAACTAATAAAAATAATATATATATATATTTTTTTTTTTTTCCCAACAACTCAATTAATTTCCGTTATATCTTTTTTTTTTTTATCACTCCAGAGGAGGATTTATTATTATACGTGTGGATAGGCACATAACGTGCCTTTTGAAAAAAAAGTTCCTGTGTGAAGTAATACACCTTATCCAGTGATTCTGCAATTGTTGGAAACATATCTGAAATCCATGTTTTATCGCTTGTAGTGCTGCTTTCAATTTTGGTTGGAATTCCTCCCTTTCGATTCAAATTTTAGCCTTGATGTTGTTGTTGGAATGGAGGTTTATATGGAACAAGGGATACTATGGACATTTGTGCCTCTAACTTTAAAATGACAATCAGCATTACAAAGAAAAGAATTTAAAAGTAGTGGCATAAATTTCAAATTTACTGCTTTTAGATAAGTGAACATTCACTGATCTAAAAGAACATTCAAATCTATGATATTGGCACCATTGCCAATGTCATAGATTAGGCTTAATGGTTCTATTAAGGTAGCAAGGAAGAGATTCTAGCAGTAGATAAGGAGCACATTCCAGAAGGATATGTTTTATAGTAAATGGCAATGTAAACAGTGTGATTGATCATCTGCACATTCTAGATTTCTATAATTGTAGTTTATTTGTAAAAATTTATTACAAGTTTGGGTGCTCCAGAATAGAACCAACTGTTCATTACATAGTCCTTGTATGATCGACTAATAATCAATGGAGGGAATCAGAATGGAGTCAATGTCTACAGGATTTCTTGCTACTTAATCTGCATGTTTATTTCTGGGAATTCCAATGTGCCTTTGAATCCAACAAAATGTAATGGTCTGTTTATTGTCACTGAGTTGAAATATTTGTGATGATTTATATTACAGTGGATCTGAATGTTTAAAATTGTTTTCTAGCACCATCACTGCATTCATGGAGTCTGTATAAATTATGGTCTTTGGCTGAAAAGGTTAGTTAAGTTAAGTAGAGTTAACTAAGGTCTCACATTTAACCATCCCTTCATCCATAGCAGTAGCTTGCCTTAATACCAAACTGCTCTAATTTGTATAGAAGTCTTTTATGGGCAACAATATCAAAAGCTTTTCTGAAATCTAAGTATACGATGTCAAAATTATTATTATTATTTTTTTTTGCATCCAGTTCCTTTGCAACTCTTTCAGAGTATCCAATCATACTGACCAGGCAAGATCGCCATTAACAAATCCATGCTGTGACTGCAGTAAAACTGCACTCCTGTCTAGATAATCCCACATTACTTCTTTAACTACTTATTCCATTCATTTCCCTAGAAGAGAAATTTAATAGATCAGTAATTACTCATATCACCATTGTGAATATCTTCACACATCTCCAGTCCGTAGAGATCTCCCCCTGAATCGAAAGATGTTTTTGCCTAGGGGGGGGGGAAATTTTAGTTTTACAGTTTTGTATTTAATTATGCCTAAGGGTTTGCTTAACCCCTTTTCTGCCTCCCTTAATATCAGATAGATCCCATCCAATGCAGGTGCCTTTTTTTGTTTAACTTTGACAATTTCTCTTTTATTTTCATCGCAGTTATTACAAAATCATTTAGCTCCCTGTTAGAGTTTGATAAACTTCTGACATCCGCTTCCCTAAAGAATTCCTCATGTGTGAATGCGGGTGCAAAATACCGATTCAGTTTGTCAGCAATCTGAACAGGATCATCAACAGTTAAATCATCAATATCATGTGGACCAGTGTGATTCAGCCCCATGCTTCTACTGTTACTATAAATAAAGAAGTCTTCACCATTAATTTATAAATGCAAAATACTGCATATGGGTAGCAGTAACCTAAGAATAATAGACCAACTGAGTGGTTTCACACTGAAGTCTGTGGAGAGCAGAAAAGGTCTATTAGCAATTGTACAATCCAATAGGAAGCTCTCTTAGCAGTGCAAATAAGCTGCTAGGACAGCTCATTGCATTCTGTCACTGATATACAAGAATTTTTTCAAGCAGAGAAAAGGGGGTAATTATCCAACTGTATATGGCAAGGGTTAGGCTCATCTTGGATATTGCACACAAGTCAGGAAGTCTCATTGTAGGGAAGGATATAGAACTGTTGGAATGGGTGCAAAGAGGAACAAGTTTAGTCAGGGAAATAAAAGGTACTCTTGCCAAGAAATTCTTCCTTTCTGCAAATTGCAATAACTGGAAACTAAGGACCTGCAAGGAGACCTGACCAAAGTGTTAAATGGATTGAGTAAATTAAATGCTGATGAAATTCTTACTCTAGAACAACAGACAAAGGATATTTATTTCATTTAATAGTAAAAATTGGCCTATTTTAAATCTTGTCCAAATAGATCTTTGTTTATGTGGAGGCACAGTAGATTGGACACTATTTTAATGCACTCAATATTCTGACTTTACAGATAGTCTCTTTTCCACCACTGGCCCAATTCAACCTGGACAAGCTATTTTTTTGGGCAACCATAACCATTTATGCCCTACAAAATTTTGTGAATTCGAACTCATAAGGTATCTTAAGTTATAATGTATGCCTAAGAAAGTATAAAACTTTGTTATATTCAGATCTGGAATGTACATAGCCTAGTAAATCTTACATTACACATTGACCAATTCTGTACATGTAATGTTTTCTCTAAATTGTGCTGTTTCACTGATACTATCTTGCTGTATATTAGATCATCTCTCTCTCTCTCTCTCTCTCTCTCTCTCTCTCTCTCTCATATTTGAGACGTTAATTATATCAAAACTTACTTCCTCTTAAATAAACACTGCGGAAATTTCTTATGTATATTGGATCGGTACGACAATCTTGAAAATTATTGGGATAGCAACAGAAACTGTATACCTTGATTCCTTATGTCTGATATCGCCTTGGGGACTTTTGTAATTTCAACTTAAATTACAACCTAGGAACACTGTTTTTTTGATGGCTATATTTATATAGTCCTATTTTTCACTAATGAATCATTTGTGTTTTTTACAGTTTTGTATTTAATTCTGTTACATTAGCTACAGGAGACAAGAGGATGTGTAAGCAGAATACACGAACCCACCAATGAGTTCACAGAGCCTCTACATCCCAATTCCACTCTCACCTCCACGGGGTGGCCCCTGGGACCTGAGCATCCTAGAGGAAGGTTGGGTTTCAACTCCAGTGGGAATCTAGGTCAGGTGCAGACGAGAGAAGGAAGGAAGGAAGGAAGGAAGGATATGTAGGGCCTTCCCTTCAACATGCTATGAAGACAGGGCCTACATATCTGGTTACCAGTAGGTAGGCTGGTAATCCGAGTTTTGGTGGCAGAGGAACCTAAACAGGTTAATGGCAGCAAACGCAGCTTCAATTAGAGGAAGCTACTACCAACAGCAATGGAAGACTACCCTGTAAAGTAATCCCAAGAAATCAAATGATGAGCGAGAAAGAGAAGACTGAACGAACTGGAAAAGACAAAGGTGAAGACAGCTCATCAGAGGAAGTGACCATTCACAAGACTGAATTACTGGATGATGACATTAGCTAGTTTAAGCAACCTCAACTGCCTTTCAGATCTTAATTTAACTGATTTGGGACTATTTTATAAATAATTAATCACTCTAAATTTTTAGTCTAATATTTGGAAAAAAAATGCATGTTATAGAGGGCCCCATAAATAACTTATTTTGGCTGCTCCCTTTGCAGTCTATTTTTATATAAATTTTAATATTTTAGAAATAATTGTTGTCTTGACACTGGCCAAGTTGATCATTGTTGACATTTTATTATTTCTCATTTTAAGTGCTGTTATTACAAAATATTAATTCTAAATATAAACTGATGATTGCTCACCTTATTTCAGTTCTGGCCTCATGACAATTGTCATGCAGTATCAAATTATTTATTATTATACAATTATTTTGTGTGCTAATGCTAATTTAGCATTAGTAATTAGTGGTGTGTATATATGTATATACAGGAGGGAGTATATGATGGAGTTTAGGAGGGAGTATATGATGAGAGCCTTGTCGATCAATTCGGCCCTGGAAAGATTGTGCAAGGCTCAAGAGGTAGAATTTTTTTCAGCCTGGACTGTACTTGTTAACAGGAGGGACTGCTTCTACAGGGATGGGATACACTTAAATAGAAAGGGTGCAAGAATATTTGCTGATGCTATCGAGGCAGTGTTAGGTGGGTCGGAAAACTGCTAGCTTGGCGGGATACAAAGACAAATAGATTAACAGTAGCCACTGGCAGAGGTGAAAGAGATTCTTGCATTGCTTCTATTGGAATGAGCAGAAGCCTGAAAAACAAGATTCAGGATATTTCAGAGACTGCTGGGAGTCATTGCGGTACAAGTAAACACATGGGTTGTGTTAGGGTAGCTAAGAATAGAAATAGGTGCATGTATACTTGCGTGTACACCAATGCTAGGAGTTTAGTAAATAAATTTGATGAATTTGAGGTATTGCTCAAAACATCAAAGGCAGATATTGTTGGGATATCAGAGACTTGGTGTCACACAGATATAAGGAATGCAGAACTGGAATTTGGGGAGTACAACGTCTACAGAAAAGATAGACTGGATAGGAAGGGAGGAGGGGTTATGCTATTAGTTAAGAAATACATAAAATCCAAAGAAGTGAAGCCAGTGGACATCGCTGGACAGTGCAGTGTCGAGTCAGTTTGGTGTGACATAAGCATTGGGAGATCAAAATTGAGAGTAGGAGTGTGCTATAGGCCTAATGACTCTGATGAGTATAATAAGAAACTGTACAGGGAAATAGAGTGGGCCAGTAAATCAGAGAGTCTTATAATGGGAGATTTTAATTTCCCAGATATTGACTGGAATTTGTGGGCTGGTCACTCACACACTAGCAAGGCTTTTGTGGATTTATTGGATGATTGTTTTCTACATCAGCATGTTCGGGAGGCAACTAGAGGGAGGAATACTCTTGATTTGATTATCAGCAGTGATTCTTCATGCATTAAGAATCTGCAGATAAACGAACCACTACGTGGCAGTGATCACAGTGTGCTGAAGTGGGATTTACTCAAAGAGGTAACTACCATTAGGGGTAAAGGGAAGGGTTATTGCTTTCATAAAGGCGACTACGATGGACTGAGACAGTATTTAAATTCTATACAGTGGGACCAACTGATGATGTTACCAACAGTAAATGCAAAATGGGAAGCATTCAAAGAACTTATCTTGGAAGCTACTAGACTTTACATACCAACTAAGAAATATTGTTCAAGGTTTAGGCCTAAATGGATGTCAGATGAACTGATGAGGCATATGGCAGAGAAGAAACATGCATGGGATACATACAATTTAACACATGACACAGAAGCCTATGATAGATACAAGTTGATCTGTAACCAAGTTACAAAAGGAGGTTAGGCAGGTGAAGGCAGATTACGAGAAATCTTTGGCAAGGGATGCAAAGAAAAACAGCAAAGAGTTCTTTACTTATGTAAACTCTAGAAGGAAGGGGATGAATCAGATTGGTCCACTTGATATCGATGGGTCAACTGTTGATGATCCTGCTCAGGTAGCTAACAAACTAAATGAATATTTTGCATCGACATTCACACATGAGGAGTTATTTAGCGAGGGGAAAGCCAGAGGTGTATTCAACTCTAGCAGTAAGCTAGAGAATCTTGTAATAACTGAGAGTAAAGTGGAGGAGAAATTGTTGAAGATAAACACAAGAAAGGCACCTGGGGTGGATGTGATCTATCCAGTTATATTAAAGGAGGCAGCAAAGGGAGTAAGCAAACCCTTAGCCATAATTATGAGAGCTTCCTTGGACTCAGGGGAGGTACCCATAGACTGGAGATGTGCAAATGTGACCCCAATTCACAAAGGAGGATCAAAAGCTGACACAAGCAATTATAGACCTGTGAGTTTAACTTCTGTTCCAGGAAAATTAATGGAGGCACTAGTTAAAGAAGCACTGCAGGATCATTTAGACAAGACTTCAGTTATAGCTCGGACACAGCATGGTTTTGTTAAGGGGAAGTCTTGCCTGACCAATTTGATTGGATACTATGATGCAGTCACAAAGGAACTGGATGCAGAGAATAACTTTGATATTATATACTTGGATCTTAGAAAGGCTTTTGATACTGTTGCACATGGAAGACTGCTGCACAAATTGGAGCAGTGTAACATTGGAGGCAAATTGCTGCTATGGGTAAAGGGGTGGCTGAGGGGGAGAAGACAGAGAGTGGTAATCAATGGACACTGCTCGTCGTGGACTAATGTTATTAGTGGAGTCCCTCAGGGCTCAGTGTTGGGTCCATTATTGTTTTCTGTATTCATAAATGATATTGATGATGGTATATCAAGCTTAATGTCGAAGTTTGCAGACGATACAAAGGTAGGCAGGGTTGTCAAGGACACTACTGACACTATGCTGCTGCAACAGGATCTGGAAAGGTTGAGCAGATGGGCTGAGAGGTGGCAAATGAAGTTTAACATTGACAAATGTAAAGTACTACACATGGGAAACAGCAATCCCAGAGCAACATATCAACTCTTTGGTACTACACTGACAGTGGTTAGAGAATGAAAGGGAATTGGGGGTGGTTGTGCAGGCAGATATGAAGTTCTCTGAGCAGTGCAGATGGGCTGCAAGAGTAGCTCATGGTGTATTGTCAATGATATATAGGAATTTTTCTAGCAGGGATAAGGAGATGATTATTCCCTTGTATAAGGCAATGGTCAGGCCACACCTAGAGTACTGTATACAGGCCTGGAGGCCTCATTTCAAGAAGGATGTAGAGCTGCTGGAACGAATACAGAGAAGGGCAACAAGATTAGTGAATGGAACAAAGGGGTGCTCTTACGAAGAAAGGCTTAAGATTTGCAAATTACAGTGTTTGGAGACTAGGCACCAGCGAGGTGATCTGATAGAGGTGTATAAAGCATTGAATGATTTGAGCATGCTCAATGCTGATGGGATTCTTCCTCTAGCTCAGAATAATCACCTGAGAGGGCATAAATTCAAATTGAGGAAAGACAGATGTAGGATAGACGTGCGGAAATTTGCCTTTAGCCAGCGAGTGGTTGGTTGGTGGAACAGACTTCCATCCCTTGTCGTGGAAGTTGATAGCCTAAATAAGTTTAAGGCTCAGCTGGACAGGTATTTTGAACGAACAGAGGGGTGAAGTGGGAGTGGTTTTTTTTTTTTTTTCTTTTTTGGCTGATGCTGCATAAGCTTGCTTTCTTGCATCAAATGCCTCTACTAATGCTAATGCTACACAGCACAAATGTATATAACATTTTATTAACGTGTCTGTCTCTCTCTCTCTCACCCTCCCCGGCACCTCCGTAGCCAGGTGGGAAGGAGCAGCAGTGCATAGCACACGCTTCTTGATTAGACCGGGGTTCAAGCCCGTCACCACCAAATACGGAGGATGCAGAAAGGTCAAGGAATGACCACCGCATATCCCCGGAGCAATATGGCCTTATTTGCTAATGCTCCTAAAAACCAAATAACAAACAATCTTCTCCCACTTCACATACCTCCAAGTCCAAGCACTGGTGATACGGGATGGCACCCACTGGTATAGCATTATCTCCAGTGGGTGTAAGATTTTGCCCTTCTCTGGACAGTTATCGATAGGGCCAGGCATTGGGAAGCAGCTTTCCAGTTGATTGCTGTTTCCTAGTGGTAAAGAGGCCAAACAACAACAGAAACAAACATAATTCATACACACATTGCCGTTTTTAAAGAGTTTGTATCTTTAGAGTTAATCATGGCTGAGCTCAATTTATGTTCCTGGTGCTGCCATACGTTAAAAACCACATACATACCAAGGGTTTAGTGTCAAACAACGTTACCTACAAAACTGCATTTTTTCTTTGAGATGACTTTAGTTTTACTTTATACAAATAATAATGCATATCACATCATAGAACTGCATCTCTCTAGTAATTTAAAGTTAGCTTGGGCTGTAAGTACATTTCTGGTAAACTACGAAAATGTCAAATTACTTTTTCTTGGTTAATTACAAAAATGTTCCCTACAAAATGATTTTGTAGTTAACATTGTTTGACACTAAACCCTTGAGACAATTGGGGACATTTAAACTGAACAAGAAATTGGTTGCAGGATAGACGTGCAAAAATTTGCTTTATTCAGGGAATAATTGACTGTTGGAACAAACTTCCATCTGGAGTGGTGGAAGTGGGGAGTTTGAATAAATTTATTTAAGGATTAGAAGAATTGTTAGAGGTATGAATTAGTATTAGTAATGGCTGCATGGGGCAAGAAAGCCTATGGCTTATGCTGCACCAGCCAAGAAAAAAAAAAAACAAAAAAAAAAAACTAATAATTAATAAAATAAAAGGAAATTAAACCTGTCATCCTATGTGTTTCCCTCACGTGGAGGTACTATCCAGATGACCTTTGAATTTCCCCAAACTGTCAGCCTCTACCACCCATGTAGGCAACTTATCGCAGTAATTTATAACTTGCTGGCTAAAATAAAACTTCCTGCAGTCCAATTAAACATCCCCTCCCCCTTACTTTAATTTATGTCCCCTAATTCTGGCATCATTTGTAATCTTGAAAATTTCGTCCTCATTCATTTTACTGATGCCTCTCAGAGCCTTAAACACCTCAATCAAATCTCCTCTAAGGTGTCTAGTTTCCAAACTCTGCAACCCACATATATGAAGTCTTTCTTCATAAGGACGCCCTTTTACCGATCTCACCAGGCGAGTTACCCATCTTTGCACCCTTTCAAGAAGCTCGATGTCTTTCTTTAGGTGCAGTCTCCATACTTGAACACTGTATTCCAAGTGTGGTCTAACAAAAGCCTTATGCAGGGTGTCTCAAAAATACATGGCATAATTTCAGGAATGAGTTCCTCATATGTAGACAAAAATATTTTATATCAACATAGTTCCGGAAATGCTAGGTTTCCGAGTTTTGAAGGTCTGTCGATGACACTTAACTGTTCACATCACCTTATAGTAATTGTTCAAAATGTCCACCTTCTGCCTGAATACAGGCCTCACATCGACGTCTCATGGACTTGCAAAGACGATGCCAAATTTCTGGCATGTTTCGTATTGTCTCACAACCTGCCACAATTCAATTGCGGAGAGTTTCCACATCAGCTACCGAAGTCGAATACACCAATGACTTTAAATGGCCCCACAAGAAGAAACCTAGTGGATTTAAATCAAATGAGCATGGAGGCCGGGCAGTTGGTCCACCTCTACCTATCCCCCGATTGCTCCTGATTTGGTCGGAATGGAAAACCACCAGATTCTGTCAGTACCTTGTGATGAAGGAAATCATCTGCGGGAGATAAGACATTCCAGTTAATAACTTGGCAACCAACCATTTCCGGAACTATATTGATATAAAATATTTTTATTGTCTACATATGAGGAACTCATTTCTGAAGTAATGCTGTGTATTTCTGAGACACCCTGTATAATGGGATTTTCACGTCCCTATCTCTACTTGCAAAAGTTCGATAGATAATCGATAGGACACCACGGGCCTTCCTTGCAACCTGTTTACAATGCTCGGAGAATTTCATGTCTGACCGTATCATAACACCCAAGTCCCTTTCCTCCAGTACTGGGTTTAGTTGAACTCCACCAAGTGAATAAGTTATTTTGGGATTAGTGTTATTTTGGTGAAATACCTTACATTTTGTTGAATTAAAGCATAGCTGCCATTTTTCCGACCATTCCTGAAGTCTATCTAGGTCTCTCTGAAGAAGCTCAGCTTGACAGTGATCATTAACTACTCTACCAAATTTAACATCATCTGCAAATTTAGGCATCACGCCCTCTAGGCCATCATCAATGTTGTTTATGAAAATTAAAAAAGACAGTAGTCCTAATACTGATCCTTGGGGAACCCCACTTCTTACATCAACCCAATCTGAGGAATAGCCATTTATCACAACCCTCTGCCTCCTGCCCTGAAGCCATCCTGCTATCCATCTAAGGATTTTTTCCAGTGATTCCAATCTGTTCCAGCTTATAAAGCAACCGCTCATGTGGGACTGAGTCAAAAGCTTTGCTGAAATCTAAATAAACAATGTCGAAATTATTCCCTAAATTCAGCTCTTGAGTGACCCTTTCAAAATAGTGAACCAGATTTGTTAAACATGATTTTTCCCTTTACAAAACCATGCTGAGTATCCTTGAGAATTTCAATTCTATCCAAATGATCCTGAATTCCACCCCTGATCATTGCCTCCATGTTTTTCCCTGACACTGAAGTCAGACTGACAGGTCGATAATTTCCCACTTCACTCTTAGAACCACCCTTATGTATGTGAGATACATTGGCACTTTTCCAATCCAAGGGAATCTCCCCAGAGTCTAGTGATGCTTGCATAATTAGCCTCAATGGTTCAATGCACTCACTTGCCACCTCCCTTAAGATTATAGGGTATATTCCATCAACTCCAGGAGCCTTACTGGCCTACAGGCTCGAAAGTTTTTTCATTAAACAATCTTGCAAAATTTCAATATCATTAATTACATATTTTTCAGCTTCACTCCCACAATTTTCAATTGCCACAAAAAGTTTTTCTTCTGTAAATATCGATACAAAATAACTGTTGAGTTCATCTGCAATGGCATCTGGTATATTTAATACTATAATGAAGCATGTGTGTAAACATTTTAAAAGAAAAAATATCTTGCTGACAAGTTTAAATGTAATTTATGTTGGATAAAATTATTATTGCATTATTTGTTTTTTTTATCTTATTTCAATATTAAAACTTTAAAGATCTTCAAGATTAAAATCCTTATTATTAACTAACTAACTCTACACTTAAGGGACTCTGCGCAGCTTATGTGGCGGAAAGCATTCACTACGTGGACTGTCCTAGCTGATGGAAGGAATACGTTTAGCAATGGTCTTTTCTAATGTTAAAGAGGAGACTTTCATTCCCATAAGCAACAAAACACAGTACCAGTTCCTCTATGTTCTTTGCTTCTTTTGTTCACTGAAGTAGCTTTGTTGTTCCTAATAAAATGAGGGAAACAAAATCCTGCTTTATATATTTTTTTGGATATTATGATGGCCCACATATAATTTCTGTAATTTTAATTGGCATTCATACTAATCAGTGTTTCTCAGTAACTGGAAAGAGATTATAAGTGTCTCCGCAAGTTGGTTGATTTTTGTATTTGTGGTTTTTATTTTATTTAATTTTACAATTATTGTACTGTTTGGATGCAGTAGCCAGCAAAGGAGACAAGACAGTCTCAGCAAGCATTACCACATAAGAGTAATTTCTTCCTCACATTCATGTGTCCTTTAATTTATGCTTTTCAAAATACTCTTTCAAATTAATCAATAAAATACAGAGTAAAAAAAAACCATTAGTTATAATTTTTTTCCCTATTTTTTTGACTCAAGTGTAAAATCTAGAGGAAAAAAAAAAAAATTGGGATTGACTTTAATAACAAAATCATTTTGTTACTGAAATCAGCAAATTCAGAAGATTTTCTTTCCTCTCTAATTTTTGTGTGGCTCCTACACATTTTGCTGCCTTTTTTCTTCAAGGGTTAATGCTAAGCATTCATAAGTAGCATATTTCAGTACATGAATTTTATTAATTTATTAAAGGCTGTTGTCCTCAACCCTCACCATGCATATCCAAGTTGTCATAAGCATACATCAAGACTGGAAAGTTACAATCCAAGGTGTCGAATTTTATTTAGCATACAATAGATATTCCATAACTACAGTTTATCCAGTTTGTAAGTCACAAATTCCATTACACAATTTCTTCATCAGCAAGGTTTTCTTTTCTGAGGCACAATATCCAAACAATAAATATAAAAATGTAGTAAATAAAAACTATATACTATCGTATTCTCAATTTTTCCTTTTAACACAGCAAATATTACTCAGTTCCTGGATTTACTATTAGCAAAATAACTCAGTGACATGTCTAAATCTTTTTTAAGAGATTAAAATACTATTGAAATGTAAACATCTCACTAAACTACAAGTACGATGTCTATAGACAAACATTTAGTACCAAACCCTCTCCCCCGTGCCCCTCTCTCTCTCTCTCTCTCTCTCTCCAGTTTTGTACTGCTACAAGTGGGAGTAACAATCATGGAAACTACATTAATTTCTCTCATTCTCTCACTCTACTCTAGATAAAAAAAAAAAATTATAAAAAACATTCACATATGATTCTAATATTGTAGAACTGATTGTTACATTATGTACAGGCAGTCCTCACATAACGCGATTTTCAGTTAACGCCATTTGAAAAATTATACCACTTTTCACTTTACACGATGCAAATTTCCAGTTAACGCAATCATTTTTTTTTATGCGATAGTTGAAAAAGATTTGAATCACGTGTTAAGCTTACAGCGAGTTGTACTGTCAATAAAACATTTGCCTGCTGCCCGCCTCGGTGTGTTCCATCAACCATCGGAAGAAGAAGTGTTTGTCTCCTGCTAATAAAGTCAATGCACACTTGCATTTAAAAATTCAAAATTTTAAATGAGCCAGATGAAAATGTTACCGCGAAGGAGATAACGGCAAAAGAATTAGATGAAATCTTTCGTATTGCAGAGAACCTCAAACAAAAGGTTTGAGGTTTTCTGCGATATTTATTTCGCCAGGGCCCAGAGAAGATTGTTGTCAGCTATCGGAAATTGATCGATGAAAAGAGAAAGTCAACACTGTTCAAATATTTCAGCAACAGTCATTTCTTTATTGTGTATTTTATGTCAGAGGTTCCAAAACTTTCTCGGTTCACAGTGCCCTTAGTGTCTCAGTAATTTTTTCAAGGCGCATCCAGACCAAAAGGAATACCTAACAGTTCCGTTTAGTAGTTAGGTCCAAACAACTTAGTAAGAAATGCTGAAACTGTGAGCTACCTCAAGCTAGTAGTTCGCGCAGTGTCCGACAGATGTCGAGTATCGCTGTGTATCCCTCGAAAATTTAAAATATTCCGCGGCACGGAGTTTGGGAACCACTGTTTTATGCAATAAACATTTAATTCCATAATTATTCTCATTATCTTTTACATTGTATACAGTTAAAAAGTTATTTAAAAGTTATTTTTAAAATTCTTTATGGACATTCCAGAAGGTCCAGGACCAATTATAATTTTTCCTATTGATTATTATATTCGATTAACACGTTTCCGTTTTGTACGATGCACTCGCGGGACGCATTAATCGCGTTAATCGAAGCAAGCCTGTATAAATGTCAACATGAAGTTACATTTGTTAAATTCAGATGCAGTTAGTTTTGTTGAGTGGCAACGGAATATAAAAATTCTGTTTTTCTTGTTAGCATGCATTTAACAATTTAATTAAGCCTAATCAAGAAAGTGCTTAAAATTCTTAAAACAAAATGCACACATCAGAAATGATGTGTGGTTTTAAGCATTTTCCATAAAAATTCAATTCAACATATAATTCAATTCAATACTCTACTGATATTATCGTCAGGAACAATTAAAACAAACTGCTTTCAATTCTTAGGCAATTTCACAATTACAAATAAAAATAAAATGCAATCATCTGAGACATGACTAGTTTCACTGAAATACTGAAAGTCATTAAGATGACAGTGAAAATAGTTTTATCAACAGTCTGAGAAAACAATTCTACTCCCATTAATTTTTTTTTCTGTCTTTACTGTCTGGGGACACTATTGTCCTTCCTTTGACAGTGACAGAGCTTCAGCTTATACTCATTTTAGAAATAATTACATTTATCCTGAGTTAGTCAAAAGTTACTAATATTCTTTTTAATTAAATAACACCCTTAAAAGCCAAATCCATTATTCCTTAAAAAGTAAAAGCACTGTTGTGACCAGTTTCAGAGATTAACATTAGTTCAGGCATATGATGCAAGAAAGCAAGCTTATACAGCACCAGCAAAAAAAAAAAAAAAAAAAAAAAAAACCTTCCCATTTCCCCCATCTGATCACTCCAAATGTTTGTCTAGTTCAGCCTTAAATTAATTTAAGGCTATCAACTTCCACAACAGATGGAAGTCTGTTCCTGCAATCAACTACCCGCTAGCTAAAGGCAAACTTCCGCACATCTATTCTACAACTGTCTTTCCTCAATTTGAATCTATGCCCCCTCAGGTTCTTAATCTAAGCAAGCAGAAGTATCCAGTTAGCATTGAACCTGCTCATAGCATTCAAGGCCTTATACACCTCAATCAAACAGGTGCCTAGTCTCCAGATGCAACTTGCAGAACTTAAGCCTTTCTTCATAAGAGCACCCTCCCCCCCCCCGTTCCTCTGACCAATCTTATTGCCCTTCTCTGTACTCGTTCTAGCAACTCTACATCCTTCCTAAAATGAGGCCTCAAGACCTGTATACAGTACTCAAGGTGTGGCCTGACCATTACCTTATACAAAGAGATAATCACCTCCTTGTCTCTGCTAGCAAAATTTCTATATAACACTGACAAAACTCCATGACCTGCTCTGGCAACCCATGTGCTCAGAGAACGTCTTATCTTACTGCACAATTACCCCCAGGTCTTTTTCATTATCCACCTCCCTGAGTGTAGTACCACACAGTCGGTACATTTCTCTTGGGTTACTGCTACCCATATGGAGTACTTTACATTTGTCAATTTTAAACTTCAGTTGCCACTCAAAGCCCATCTGCCTAACCTTCCTAATTCCTGTTGCAGTAGCATACTGTCTTTACTGTCATTAACAACCCTGCAACCCTTGCATCATCTGCAAACTTGGACATTAAGCCTGATATACCTTCAGTGATATAATTGATAAATATACAAAACAACAATGGGCCTAGCACCAAACCGAATTTATTACACTGCTCTACTGAAATGCAATTGAACAGAAGCCTGGAAAACAAGGCAATGGGAATTTCCAGGACTGCTGGGAGTAATAATGGAACAAGTAAATACATGGGCTGTGTTAGGGTAACTAAGAGTAGAAACAGATGCATGTATACTTGCATGTACACCAATGCTAGGAGTATAGTTAATAAATTCGATGAGCTTGAAGTGCTAGTCAAGACATCAAAGGCAGATATTGTTGGGATATCAGAGACATGGTGTCACACAGACTTGATCTGATTATCAGTAGTGATTATCAGTACTGAAATTTGGGGAGAATAATGTGTACAGAAAGGATAGACAGGACAGGAAGGGAGGAGGGGTTATATTGTTAGTTAAGAAACACATAAAATCTAAGGAAGTGCATCCAATTGCTGTTGGTGGACAATGCAATGTTGAGTCTGTTTGGTGTGACATAAGCACTGGGAAAGGAAAATTGAGACTAGGTGTGTGTGTTAGAGGCTTAATGAATCTGATGAGTATAATGAGCAATTGTACAGAGATACAGAGTGGGCCAGTAAATTAGAGTGTCTTATAATGGGGGATTTTAATTTCCTGGATATTGACTGGAATTTGTGGGTTGGTCAATCACACACTAACAAGGCTTTTGTGGATTTATTGGATGATTGTTTTCTACAGCAGCATGTTCGGGAGGCAATTAGAGGGAGTAATACTCTTGATCTGATTATCAGTAGTGATTCTTCATGCATCAAGAATCTGCAGATAAAGGAACCACTTCAGCACACAGTGATCACAGTCTGCTGAAGTGGGATTTACTGAAAGAGGTAACTACCATCAAGGGTGACTACGGTGGTCTGAGACCGTATTTAAATTCTATATGGTGGGTCTAACTGATGATGTTTCCAACAACAAATTCAAAATGGGAAGCATTCAAAGAATTAATCTTGAAAGCCACTAGGCTTTTCATACCAACAAAGAAATATTGTTCAAGATTTAGGCCTAAATGAGATGAATTAATTAGACCTGTGACAGAGAAGAAAAATGGATGGGATACAAATAAATTAACAGGTGACACAGAAGCCTATGATAGATATAAGCTGGTTTGTAACCAAGTCACAATGAAGGTTAGGCATGCACAGACAAATTACAAGAAATCTTTGGCAAAGGATGCAAAAAAAAAACAGCAAAGAGTTCTTTACTTATGTAAACTCTAGAAGGAAGGGGATGAATCAGATTGGTCCACTGCATATCAATGGTTCAACTGTTGATGATCCTGCTCAGGTAGCTAACAAACTGAATGAATATTTTGCACCAACATTCATACATGAGGAGTTATTCAGGGAAAGGAATGCCAGAGGTGTATTCAACTCTGACAGTAAGCTAGATAATCTTATGATAACTAAGAGTAAAGTGGAGGAGAAATTGTTGAAGATAAACACAAGAAAGGCACATAGGGTGGATGAAATCTATCCAGTTATATTACAGGAGGCGGCAAAGGAAGTAACCAAACCCTTAGCCATAATTATGAGAGCTTCCCTGGACTCAGGGGGAGATACCCATGGACTGGAGATGTACAAATGTAACCTCAATCCACAAAGGAGGATCAAAGGGAGACACAGGTAAATACAGACCTGTTTGTTTAACTTCTGTTCCAGGGAAATTAATGGAAGCACTGGTTAAAGAAGCATTGCAGGATCATCTAGACAAGACTTTGGTTATAGCTCGGACACGGCATGGGTTGTTAAGGGGAAGTCTTGTCTGACTAATTTGATTGGATACTATGATGTAGTCACAAAGGAACTGGATGCAGGGAATAACTTTGATATCATATATTTGGATCTTAGAAAAGCCTTTGATACTGTTGCACATGGAAGACTGCTGCACAAATTGGAGCAGTGTGGCATTGGAGGCAAATTGCTGCTATGGATAAAGGGATGGTTGAGTGGGAGAAGACAGAGAGTGGTAATCGATGGACACTGCTCTTCGCAGACTAATGTTATTAGTCGAGTCCCTCAGGGTTCCGTGTTGAGTCTATTGTTGTTTTCTATATTTATAAATGATACTGATGATGGTATATCAGGCTTAATGTCCACGTTTGCAGACGATACGAAGATTAGCAGGGTTGTTAATGACACTAGTGACAGTACACAGCTGCAACAGGATCTAGAAAATTTGAGCAGATGGGCTGAGAGGGTGGCAAATGAAGTTTAACATTGACAAATGTAAAGCACTACATATGGCAAGCAGTAATCCCAAAGTAACGTATCAACTCTGTGGTACCACACTGACAGTGGTAGAGAATGAAAAATACCTGAGGGTAATTTTGCAGGCAGATATGAAGTTTTCTGAGCAGTGGAGACGGTCTGCAAGAGTAGCTCATGGTGTCTTGTCAATGATATAGAGGAATTTTTCTAGCACGGATAAGGAGGTGATTAACCCCTTGTATAAGGCAATGATCAGACCACACCTTGAGGACTGTATAAAGGTCTGGAGGCCTCATTTTAAGAAGGATGTAGAGCTGTTGGAACGAGTACAGAGAAGGGCAACAAGATTAGTGAAGGGAAGAAAGGGTTGCTCTTACAAAGAAAAGCTTAAGTTTTGCAAATTACAGTGTCTGGAAACTAGGCACCTGCGAGGTGATCTGATTGAGGTGTATAAAGCCTTGAATAGTTTGAGTATGCTCAATGCTGATGGGATTCTTCCTCTTACTCAGAATAAACACCTAAGAGGGCATAAATTCAAATTGAGGAAAGACGGTTGTAGGATACATGTGCAGAAGTTTGCCTTTAGCCAGCGGGTGGTTGATTGCTGGAACAAACTTCCATCTGTTGTTGTAGAAGTTGATAGCTTTAATAGATTCAAGGCAGAACGTGACAAACATTTGGAGTGAATGGATGGGTGAAATAAAGGTGGTTTTTTTTTTTTTGGCTGATGCTATACAAGCTTGCTTTCTTGCATCATGTGCTTTTGCTAATGCGAATTCCAATACCACTCTCTGCCATCTCCCACTCAACCATCCCTTTATCGATTGCAGTAAATTTCCCTTAATGCCATACCGCTCCAATTTGCACAGCAGTCTTCCATGTGCAACAATATCAAAAGCTTTCCTGAAATCCAAGTATATGATACCAAAATTATTTTTTGCATCCAGTTCCTTTGTGACTGCATTGTAGTATCCAATCAAATTGGTCAGATAAGACTTCCCCTTAACAAACACATGCTGTGTCCGAACTATTACTGCTGTCTTGTCTAGGTGATCCTGTATCACCTCTTTAAGCAGTGATTCCATTATTTTCCCTGGAACAGAAGTTAAACTAACAGATCTATATTTGCACATCTCCAGTCCAGGGGGGGCCTCCCCAGACTCTAAGAATGCTCTCATAATTATGGCTAAGGGTTTGCTTACTTCCCTTGCTGCCTCCTTCATTATAACTGGATAGATTCCATCTGCCCCACGTGCCTTTTTTTTATATTTAACTTCAACAATTTCTCCTCCACTTTGCCCTCAGTTATCTCCCTTTTAGAGTTTGAAAACTTCTGGCATTCTCCTCGTTGAATAACTCCATATTTGTGAATGTACATGCAAAATACTCATTCAGTTTATCAGCTACTTGAGCAGGATCATCGATAGTTGAACCATCTATGTTAAGTGGACCAATCTGATTCATCCTCTTCCTTCTAGAGTTTACATAAGTAAAGAACTCTTTGCTGTTTTTCTTTGTGTCCTTTGCCAAACATTTCTCATAATCTATCTTCGCTTGCCTAATCTCCTTTGTGACTTTATTACAGACTAGCTTATATCTGCCATAGGCTTCTGTGTTGCCTGATAATTTATATGCATCCCACTGCATTTTTCTTTTCTGCCATGAGCCACATTAATTTCTGACATCTATTTAGGTCTGAACCTTGAACAGTATTTCTTAGTTGGTATGAAAAGTCTAGTAGCCTCCAAGATTAAGTCCCTGAAGGCTTCCCATTTAGAATTCACCATTGGTAACATCATTAGTTGATCCCACTATATAGAATTTAAAAACTGTCTGAGACCACTGTAGCCACCTTTAGGGGCAAAAAAAAACCTTCCCTTGATGTAGTTACATCTTTAAGTAAATCCCACATCAATACACTGTGATCACTGTCCTAGTGGTTCCTTTATCTGCAAATTCTTAATGCATAAATAATCACTGCTGATAATCAGATCAAGGGTATTACTCTCTCTGGTTGCCTCTCGAACATGTTGCTGTAGAAAACAACTCTCCAATAAATCCACAAAAGTCTTGCTAGAGTGCAGAGTTACCAACTCAAAATTTCCAGTCAATATCTGTAACGTTAAAATTCTCCATTACAAGGCATTCTGATTTACTGGCCCAGTCTATTTCTCTGCACAACTATTCATCGTACTCATCAGAGCCATTAGGCCTATAACATACTCCTACTGTCACTTTCCCTTTCCCAGTGTTTATGTCACACCAAACAGAGTCAACATTGCACTGTCCACCCGTGTTAACTGGATGCACTTCATTAGATTTTGTGTTTCTTAACTAACAGCATAACCTCTCCTCCCTTCCTACTCTGTCTGTCCTTTCTGTACACATGTACTCCCCAAATTCCAATTTTGCACTGCTTATATCTGTGTGACACCATGTCTTTGATATCCTAACAATATCTGCCTTTGATTTCTTGATTAGCATTTCAAATTCATCAATTTTATTTACTATACTTCTAGCATTAGTATACATGCACTTGTTCTTACTCTCTGTTACCATAACTCCGTCCATGTATTTACTTGTTCCATGATGTCTCCCAGCAGCTCTTGAAGTCCCCCAACTTACTCTCCAGGCTGCTGCTCATTACAATAGAAGCAGTGTAAGAATCACTTTTTCCTCTGCCAGCGGCTACCGTTAATCTTTTAGCCTGTGAATTCCGCCAATCAAGCAGTTTTCCGACCTACCTAACACTGCCTCAATAGCATCAGCAAATATTCTTGCACCCTTTCTCTATTTAAGTGTATCCCATCCCTATAGAAGCAGTCTCTCCTGTTAGCAAGCACAGACCATGCTGAAAAAAAAAATTCTATTCCGCGAGCCCTGCACAATCTCTGCAGGGTCGAATTGAATGACAAGGCTCTCATCATATGCTCCCTCTCGTGTCTGGGCAGAATTGTAAGCACTTTCAAATTTAACTCTAACTCACGACTTTTTTCCAGCACTGACCTGTACTTGTTAAGTAAATCTGCGGATCTCTTGCTCTTAAAGTCATTAGTGCCAACGTGTACAACAACATCACTTTTTGTGCCCTTAAAAGATGATATCTGCCCTACAATGTCATCAAGTTTTGCTCCTGGCAGACATACCCTGGTCCTGTTCCACCTATCCTTTTTGCATAATATATTCCCCGTCTTCCCAACAATAGAGTCACCGACAATAACTAGTTCCTGTGGGACCAGCACATTCTTCCATGGAGATTGCCTCTGTGGTGTCTGATGCACAGGAGTCAGCTCTGGCATTGAGTTGGGCAGCTGAGAGCTTGATGGGCCCCTCATATTAATTTCTTCGAGGGCATTTACCCTATACCTCAAACTCTCATAGATGCCCATCAGACCACTGAGTTGGCACCTAATTTCTTCACAGTCTCTGTACCTAGCACACACACACAAAGATATCCTCCTTGGCTATATAATGTCCTGTTCCAGACAGGTCTGCAAACATTTCACATTTCGGCATTGTTTTAGACTGTGGTGTTGGTGAATCACCCCTTCGGTTCTCCTGCGAGCCACAGCACTATGGCTATTCTGTGAACGCTGCTTTGCTGCTTTAGTCTGGGTCATAATTCCGTTAAGTATAATTTAGTCAACAATAAACTTTAATAAGATTAATACATTTTACTGATTAACTGATAATACTATACTAATCTAACAGATTTCTATACAGTACTACAGTACTACAGTACTACATTTTTCACTGTCTAGTTTTACATTAAACCTTACGCTATGGTCTATTCCGTATCGTATAACAATGCGGCAAGTTACGAACGTAAAATCTATGGGCACTTAAATATTAACTTACAAAATCCCTATCTAAATTCAAAAATAAACCACAGAACTTGGCTAGAACTATAAAGCAACTTATAGAAAATAATTTAGTCTAATAATTTAGTCAATAAAATTACTAAATATAAATGAAAACTTGCCGTTCACCAGAGCTGCAAAAATCTTGTTCAATGTGGTAATAACCTCATACTCCCAATCTCAATTATTTGGCTTCATCAGACAGCAAGTAGCTAAATTAGCAACTGTGTATAGAATCTAATTGAAGAGTGAAATCATAACTTTTGTTTATATATAATATAACCCCTATTACCATTCCATGGTGGCCCTGTGCAGAAATTTAGAAACTGCATATTACTTTAACACTGGTATGGAAATAGTTCAAGAAAACACTATTCTGTATGATATTGCTAATCGAGACCACCTGTTGTTTGATGATGAAGACAAATAACTGTGAAACCAATCAAGAGTGCCTTTGAGTTTTTAATGAATAATGAACTAAGTTTTTAGTGATGTTATTTAATTAAAAATGATTTTACTAACTTGAGAGTTGACTCATGGATAGGGTGACCAAACAGCTAAGATTAAAAAGGTCACCGAAGGCAAAAATGCCAGACAAAGTTGGACAAGTATTAAGGGCCATCTACCTTTGAAATTTTTTTATTTTTGTTTTAGTTTAATATATATCATAGTATTTCACAATTACTGGAATCAGAAGATTAAGGTGGGAGTAATGAAACAGATAACTCTAAGATTTTTTGTTATGATGATTTTGCATTAAGCTGCCTCTTATGGGCAAAAAAAAATTGTAAATTGCTATTAAGTAAATAAAAAACCTTCAGAATTAACCATTAATTAATTCATTTTTCAAGAAAAGGGGAGAGTAAAAAAATATGTAATACAAAGAATAAACTGAAAATGTTGGCACTATTTTTACTGAGTAGGGAAATAAATGATTAAAAACGTACCAGTAAACTAATCTAGATATTTTTCTGATGAACCTATTTTCTTCAGAAGTTCTCCGTTTTTAAGAAGGTAATCATTAAATTCTTTGCAAGAAATCTCTTTCATATTGTATTGGGTCAGAATTATACCCTTCACTGATTGCACAGACATTCGGTTTCTGTCCATTATCCACTGAGCATTTATAAGTGAGAAAGCCTTTCCAAGCTTGCGTTGTGTCCTTGGATGCTGAAGAAAAATTTGCAAATTTTTAGAAGCTCATAGAAACAGTTGTCATTAAAACCCCTAAAGAAACAACATGTATGTGCAAAGGTTCATCAAAAAAAAAAACAAACTTGCTTTTCAATAAACAACTTAAGGTTACAGTACTGGTCTATTAATATATTATCATCAATAATTATATCCTTTTCCTTGAGGTATGACAGGCAAGATATTAATTCATCATATTTTTGATGTGTGCCCTTTTTAAAACCATCCATTGAAAATAATGAAATTCTTTAAGCAGTCTAAATCACTTCTTCAAATAATTAATACATACTTCATACACTAGTCTCCCCTCCAGAAAACCCTGGAATTTTTTGTCCATACCAGTGACTCGTAATGTTTTCATAAGTTCCCTTACATCAAGTGGAACAAATTTTTGTTTTAGCTGTGATTCTAAAAGACCCAAGCATAGAGTGAAGAAAGCTCAGAATTTCTAGTATGGAATTATTTTCTCTTTTCACTGCCTCAGTTTTTTGTGGAATACTAATGAAAGAGAAAGCAAAAACTGCAGATAACATTTCTGTGAATTCATTTTCAAGAAAGCATTTTATAATAGTTGGGACCTACTAACAGATTGAATATATTCTTTCGAAGCAGGAAACAGATTTAAAACCCTTTGCATTACTGGAAATAAATTAAGCCACCTAGTTTTAGTTGAGGACAACAACTTTTGATAATTGGTATTTGCAAATTCACAAATGTCTTTTAAAGTCTCAGTCTGAATAGCACACACAGAAAAATAATTGAATATCGTCATAATAAGAGAGTATGTCAAATTTCAATATGTCTGCCCCACACTGAATGAAGTTGTGTAGAATATGCATGGGATATCCGATACCTACGATGTTCCTTTTCAGTCTCTTTCAACAATGAAAAAAAGATTTTTTTCTCTCATGTCTGCCCACACCACCAAAATTCACATTTGCAATGTCACCTGTAAATGCAACACATTTAGATGAAAGATTATACTTGTCTAGTGTCCCCAATACTAATATGAGATGGTCTCAGCAGTTTCACTGGAGTTTCTTCGAATTCGATCACCTTTGTTTTAATTCCACCTGCTTTCCAATAAAAATACTGCACAAGAATTGAGCTAAGCTTCAGTGGACCATGGTTGCTGGCATCTGTTGAAACTCCAATGAGATATCTCACTCAATGTTTTCACCAAGGCTTCAATGGTGTGTGACAACACAATCACTTTATTTATAATTGCTTCCATTTTAGTCCTTTCACATGCAATGTTTATAGCAATTTCTAAGTCCTTAAACAATTCACATATTAGACTTGTGGTGCAGTATATTCATTTGCAAGATTGATGCTGCTTAATTCTATTGTAATGCCAAAGTTCCTTCAACAGAATGTGACTTTTCATTGTCTGAATTACACTGGAAAAAAAAGATGAAATCTACACCCTCTTTTTTTTTTTTAAATGTCTTTCACTTTGAACATGCTGCTCCAAATCAGTGGAACCTTTATGTGCAATTGATATGTAACTCACAAACAATATACTTGGCCTTGTTTTCATTCTGCCCGACATCGAAGCAAGGATATTTTGTCTTAAGATTACTTGAGAATTTGCACTTTCTTTTAAGGGAAGCTATTTTAAGTAAGAGCTAATATTGAAACGCTTTTCTGGAAATTACCATAGTCACCAAACATTAGAGAAGTTATATGAAGCAAACACTATAAATGAAAATAAAAAAACTGCTATCGTCAATCCACTTCACATGAGATAAATAATTCTGAAATGTCTATTATTTGAAAAGAAATAAGATATATTGGACATATCTTAATAATTTTGTTTAACTCTACAAATTTACATCCTTCTTTCCAATTGCAGTAACTGCAGCAATAGCAAACTTAGCCTTGCTCGACTACCCTCAACCCTTCCTTTCTCAATTTAACTAATTCTGATGGTATTGTTCATAACTTGATGAGTACAGTTTTCAGAATAACATACAAGTCAAGAACAGCCAACTTTGTACACAAATTTAACATGAACTTGACTAAACTGTGTATTTACTTTTCTATTGCTGAAAAGCTTCACTACAGAAATCAGAGTTATAAAGGGAAGGGAGCTAAAAGTGTACTTCTGTACAAAAGACCCAGACTTATCAGCAAACTTTAAAATGCCAGCTAGACAGCAGAGGAAAAAACCGGACATCTAGCCACCCTACTCATTGATAAATGTAGTTGTTTCTAAAGTAAATCCAAGCTCTGTCGTCATCAAGGGGGCGACAATAGTATCCCCAGTCACAAAAAAAAGAGAAAAACATAAGGCAAATAGCATTGCTTTCTTAGTCTATTTCAATTCAATAGACTTGTTACACGTGTTTTCATGGAAAGTTATGGCAACTTCCTTCAAAAAGGCGTGAAATCTGTGAAAAATATAACTGAAATTAATTAGCAGCCTCAATACATAAAAGTAGAAACAGAAATATAGCAATTACATTAAATGAATTTGTTCGCCATAAAGAAATAAAAATTTGAAAAGGTAGATTTTTTTTTTTTTTTTTTAAGGAAAAAGTAGTCATAGCACTGATTGACAAACTGGATCTAGAATATCAGCATGGAACAGAGGTCTTCCCTAGTTCTAAAACAGGTCAGACATCTCGCAAAGCTTAGCTCAGGGTAATATTCCAAATTCAGGCCAAGAAGACTCTTCTCACAAGGAAGACCTTCTATCATCCTTATAATCTCTTTCAATGTCTCAACAAAGCTATCTGCATTGAATTTAACTGTACCCAAAGAAGAAAAGAATGCCTCTTGAAATGTTTTACTGAATATTAATAAGTCTGAATAAAATTTCTGTAAAACTTCTTACATGTGGCCAAAGTGTTTCCTTCTATCGTGAGCCAACTATATCCAAATGAAGATGACAACAGAAAGATTTTTTTGTTAGGACAATTTAACTTTCTGTATTTTTTAAAAACTCTGTAGTCAAATATTCTAAAAAGATACCAAAACACAATCTGGGTTTTTGAATATGTGCCTGTTCAGTATAACTGTGAACCTACTAATCTCTTGGATGTATTGTGTTGCTATATCTATAGATATTTTGAAATAACATGAATTAAAAATTAAAAAGTTAAATTTATTCTTACCTGGAGAAATATTTTTAACCTATCTAGGGGTGCAGTGCATGTTCGAGATACAGCACCAGCAATTCCTCCAGAAACTAGATGGCGCCACCACATTCCTGACTGCATTTCAGTTTCTGTAAAATCATCTGGAACTAATGTATCTTCGCCTATGTCAACAAACTGAAATTAAAAAAATTTCAGTATTATAAAGTGAAAATGAATACAAATAACTAAATACTTGGCTTTTTTTTTTTTTTTTTTTACATTACTAATTAAATCATCACTTATTTACAGAATGGACTGTTAGCAAACTAAAGTTCACAGAGGAAAAGGAAAATCTTTTGAAACAGCACTGATCTCACAACATGGAGGTACTTCAATTTGAAATTGAAGTACCTGCATGCTGCATTACAAATAACATTAATATCCTCTTCTTAAAACCAGTAGATAGCAGTGCATGTCCAAATAACTAGCACTATACTTCCCACAGGAAAAGTGCTATTTCAAAGTTAGAAATCAGTAATTTAGAAGACATCTATCCTCACTAAACTTTTTTTTAAATTTTGACAAACTTTCAAGAATGTTTGTCCAACTGCCGAAAATTCTGTAATTATTGTTTTCGTCATCTCAATGGAATTAAGTTTCCAGGCATAGACTATCTTTTAAATTTCCACACAAAAAAATAATCCATTAGATCTGGAGAATATGCAGGTCACATCTTCTGATCCATCTGTTTGAGAATTTTTCATCCAGAAATCTTTTCCCCATTAAGGAGTAATGGGCAGGTGCACCATCCTCATCTGGAAGATACTTGTACATAAAGTACACGTTAGTAAATTAATAAGAGGAGTTTACCTCAATATAGTACGTGGAACACTTCCGTATGATACCCTCCAGAAATTAAAACGGAAAAAATCGACAACTTACCGACACATTAAAGTAAAATATAAATAATTAAATAATTAAAGTAAAACATAAATAATTAAATAATCAATTTAACCCAATTCAAAATCAATTTAAAACAATTAAAATTCAAATTAACGCAATTAAAAGAATCTAACGAAAATATTCAAAACGATTTTCCTTCCTGAAGCTGACAATGCTACTTATATTTTACTTTAATGTGACGGTAAGTTGTCGATTTTTTCGTTTTTTTCCGTTTTAATTTCTGGAGGGTATCATACGGAAGTGTTCCACGTACTATATTGAGGTAAACTCCTCTTATTAATTTACTAATATTATTATCAACGTAGAACATATTGAGTATTACAGCTCTGTTTCATACTATCTAATAAAGTACAAATATATTCCAGCGATTTTTGGCCAGATAAAATCCTTGAGCATTGTAAGGTAATTCTCACCTACAACATTTCCATCAAAGAAAAGGCCCAATAGCACCTTCTGAGCAAATTCCACCCCACACAGTCACTTCAGACAGGTTCAATTCTTGCTCAGTCACAACATGGGGATTGTCTAGTAAAGACAGTCTAGTAAACATAATTATATTTACTGGACTACTTTAAAAAGTAGTCCAGTAAACATAATTGTGACTATTCACATGACCATTTGATCTGATAATGGCTTCAATCTGTCCACATCATTTGATTAATGAAATTTTTTTTCCTTTTACACATCTTCAGCATCATCTCCGAAAATTGCAATCTCTTGTCTGGATTACAGGCCTTAAGTGAGGCATGCAATGCCTCACTTAAGAAGCATATAGCAATCTAGGAATGTAGGCCTTATATCCAGAAGCCTTTAAAATTCTAATTATTGAGGTCTGAGGGTTATTCAGTTCCAATCACAATCTTTTGGATGATTTTTGTTGACTTTTTAAGGGCATAGATATCCTATTAATATTTGTTGCATAAACAGATAAAGTGGGTCTTCCACTTCTATGATGGTCTGAAACACTACTTAATTTCTCAAATTTCTTCATAATGCTATTAACAGTTGGTTTTGAGGAGGAGACACTTCTGAATATTTAGCTCATTGATGTCACAGAGTTGTGCAGCTTCCATATTGGTAAAATAGTCTTGCAACTAAAATTCTTTTTCCAATTTCAAGAGGTAACATGGTATTGTAAATCTTCTATCTTTCCTTCAACAAAAAAAAAACAATAATTAGAAAAATATCTTATCTTTCAACTTAGGAATTTTTAAAATGGTAAAGTGACTTATGACTCACCCTGTACTTTGTTACACTTGTGATAATTATGCCACATATTTTAGAATTAAATTAGCTGACCAAGACAAAAGTTTGCCCTTCCATCCCCAAAAAATGTCTCGTACATGTAGACAGCCTGCATTGTGGAAATATAAAAAGCCATGACATTTGCCATTCCCACAGTGTGGAGGAAACCCAGGGTCATATCAATAACTGATACTATTGTTCGGTAAATGCAGCATTATAGCACGATGAACAAGCAGAGCATTGTGTACCCCAACAACATTCCTTCAGCTGTAAGGCCAGTACCCAATGTACTTGAACTACCAGTACTACCTCCACCAATTGCTCTTGAACATAAGCCATTAATTACTGAATCTGACATTTGTGATCTACATGATGATATAAACTATTCTGAAGAAGAAATTCACAACTCTGGACCACAGCTGTTTATACAAAGTGAACTATATGATCTTGTGTGGATTTAAATCTACCCAAAGGGTCCTACAGAGTTTTTTGAGTGAAAACTTAAATCCAAAAATCTACTAGCTCAAGTCTTTTCATGTATAGACAACACGAAAATGAAATGATTAACCATTTTTTTTTTTTTTTTTTAAAGAAGTCTTAATGATACATTGAAACAATTACTGCAGTTATGAACTTTTTTTTTTTGGAATTTTTTATAAACCAACAGAGGAGGTTATTTATTGACTCATTGAAGCTAAGCCTCAAAGGAATTTTCCTTCTTCCTGTAGCCCATTCAGGGACTTTAAAAAAAAAAAAAAAAAAAAGATTATTATTTTTTTGAAAAAATGCCTTGTTTCTGCATGAGTAGAATAGTTGAGCAAAGAAGTGAACAATGGGAAAGGAAAATGTGGCCACCAAGACAGTTCTGACACCAAATCCTAAGAACAAATTTGAGCCACTGGTAGAGCAACACAAAGTATTCTCCTCTGCACATACAGCTAGATTTAATGAGACAGTTCATCCAAACCCTGAATAAAAAAGAAAATTGTTTCACATATGTTTGTACTCATATTACCGGCTAAGAAAAAAAAGTCAGAGCAGGAATTTTTGTTGGACCTCAAATCCACAAACTGCTGATAAATTAAATTTGAAGAATACATGAACTAACCTGAAAGGCACCTAGGACTGGCTTTAAAAATGTATTGCCACAATTTTTTTTTTTCGGAAACAATAAATACCCAGATTATGCAGTGATCATGAGTGACATGCGGCAAAAGTTCAAAAAACTAGGTTGAAATACAAGTGTTGATGTATGTTTCTTGCACTATTATCTCAACTATTTCCCAGGAAATTTAGTTTAAGTGAAGATCAGGGAGAAAGATTCCACCAGAGTATAAAATAAATACAAAAACGAGTATCAAGGAGGATGGAATGTCAAAAAATAGCTGACTACTGCTGGATGCTAAATAGAGGAACAGCCACTGGAACTAGCTGCCCGAGGAATTCAAATAGGCTAATGAACCCAATTTCGGTGAAGTCCGGACGATCTGTGACAGCCAAATTCTCTGCTTGCACCTTCACGATGGTGGGACTGTTAGTAATCCTGGGTATAACCTCCAGGATTACTAACAGTAATCCTGGAGGTTATACCCAGGATACACCTGGATAGTCACCCACAGTGTGCACAAGCACACTGTGGGTGACTATCCAGGTATGAACCAACGTAAGCAGGGGTTGATGTGTGGTGCCCACACCACATGGAGGAATGCTGCCCCTCTGTGTTACTAGGCAATACTAAGTGGTAGATGACTCATCGACCGGTACAATACCACCACTTTGCTTATTGGAAGCTTGAAGTGGTGGAAGCCATGTTTAGTCTCCAGAGCTAAGTTCTGGTCAACCCTTTCCATCTCTTCCATCTTGCAGTATGACTTTTGAGGTTATGATGAAAATCATGGCGAGATCCAATCTTCCTTATATTTCAAGGATACAGTTCTAAAACAGTGTTCGCAGGCGGGTTGCTAGTTAGAACACTAGACCAAACCTATTGGTAACTCTCTAGGAGGCTTCCAGATCAGCTAGTGTTATAATCTTGCTACCTCTACTCTGCCAGATAGTGACTGGAGGGATTCCGAGTAGTGTGTATGTGTGGGGCATTGTTGAGGCCATGTTATGTCAAACATCTGGGTATATTCTTACCATGTGTACACCATATCCAAAAATTTCATTACTTCATACAGCATGTCCCATCCAATTTTTCTTACTATTGAATACACCATGAATTGTCAAACTAATAGTAAGCTTACCTGCAAAAAGATCTAAACCTCCCAAACACTTCCTAGTTCATTTCACAAATATACGTGGTCTCAATTCTAATCTCAACGATGTCCATTTCCACTTGCAGTCTGCCAAACCCCATGTACTTTTTCCGACAGAATCTCAGTTATCGGTTGATTCAACTACTGCTCATCTCAGTTGCCAAAATTATTCGCTGTATGATTCCTTTCCGATATTCCCTGTGAGAGACTTGGTAATTTGGAATCTCCTCTCTTCAATCTTCTCTGGCTTAAAATATTTCTACCTCATTCTCTGTTGTCTCTACCTTTCTCCAACTCCACTAATCACTTGGAGCTCTTTGACTTCCTCTCTTTGCAACTTGAATTTCTCCAGTACAACTTTCCTAACAGTGAGATAATTTTCCTTGGTGATTTTAATGTTCACAACTCCAGCTGGCTTCCAATTTCTAGTCACAACAATGCAACTGGTTGAGATGCTGAGGCTTTTGCAATTACTAATGACCTTGCACAGACCGTGCATTTACCTACAAGAATACCGGACAATCTTAACCATACAGCCAACATGCTTGAACTTTTTCTCACAAACAACATGGTCAAAGTGAGTGGTCCTTTAGGCACCTCAGATTACAACTTGGTGATTGTCTCTTCTCCAATGGAGCCTTTAATTCATGGCTATTCCCAACCTTGTATTGTTTGGCATTACAAGAATACAAAAGGACGGCCTGAGAGATTTCTTTTCCTTGGTCGGATTACTGTTTCAAAGCTTCTGATGTCAATGTTTGCTCAGATCATGTTAGTGAAATTATTCTTATAGGAATGGAATCCTTTATTCCACATTCCACTTTAAAATCTTGTCCTTAATATAAACCTTGGTTTTCCAATAAAGTTCAAGAGAAGAATACTGCATATCATCATTGGCTTGTTTCCAATTCTTCAGTTTCATTTTCTGCCTACACCAAAGCTCATAACAATTGTAAAGCAGTTATTAATCAGTCCAAACTAGCTTTTGAACAGGCTAAGAGCTGAAAACTTGCTTTTTGCCCTAATGGTAGCCGAGCATTTTGGTCTCTTGCCAAACTATTGGCCGCAATTTTTGCCCATCTCTGCTCCCATCTCTGTTAAAACCAGATGGTTCTGTTGTCATTTCTGCCAAGGATAAGGCTGACCTGGTAGCATCCCGTTTTTTTTCCGACTTATGTATTAATCATCTTGGTAAAACTCCTTCCACCATTCCTAGCACGCTCCATTCAATGCCTCTTGTAGTCTTCCATCAAAAGGATGTCAGAAGGTGTTTGATGAATCTTGATGCTAAGAAATCTCCAGGTCCTGATGGTATTTCTTCACTTGTTATCAAAACCTGTGTTCTTGAATTTACTTCTGTTCTTTGCTGCCTTTTTTCGCTTTCTTATTCCAAAGGTGTTTTTCCTTCTGCTTCTAATCTCTCTTGGCACAAGCACATTACAAACATTGCTTCCTCTGCATCTAAAAAATTTGATTTCTCTTTCGTTCTCGGCGTTACTTTTATTCCAAACAGCTGTTCACTCTGCAAAAATCGCATATCCGCCCTACCATGGAATATTGTTGCCACATCTGGGGCAGTGCCACCCAAAACCTCTCTCAGGCTTCTAGATTCCATTCAGAAGAGGGCAGTTAGGTTAATTAATGACTCCTCTCTAACAGAGTCGCTCCACTTGCTGTCTCATAGATGTACTATTTCTGCTTCATGCCTTTTCTACAGATACTTCCATGGGCACTGTTCTTCTAAATTGGCTTCTATAATTCCCGCTCTCACTTTCAAAACAGTCCAAACACATGCCGCCACCAGCCAACATCCATTTACTGCCCAACTTCAAACTCACAGAACCAACTTTTCTTATTTCTCATTTATTCATTCAACTGCCATTTTCTGGAACAACCTTCCTGAAAATTACAGTGTCTACAGAAGTTCAAGTCTTGTGCCAACAAATATCTTCTTTTGTCTTCTCAACCTCCAACCCAAGTACACAGTTACTAAGTACTAAAGGTTCTAATACCTCTGGTGTTTGGGTTTTCATAAAAAAAAAAAAAAAAAAAAAAAACCAGTCTAGTGTATAATAAATTCAGTTTGAGGGCCATCTCTGTTGATAGGAGAACATGGCTTTTGATATTTTTTCTTACTTATTTTTATAGAAAAGTAAGTATTTGTAAAAATTTATGTGACAAGGCAGATTAAGTAAAATTTGAAATTTCCATTAAAAATGTAGGCGATTTCTTATCACCAGAAAAACATTGGGGATCTTTTCTTAAAATGCTGACCAGTGATAACATCATAAATTCTTCGCCACATGGCATAACCATGAAAGTTAAGATAATCCACCTTTCTTTCAAACCAGTCAAACATATTTAATTATAAAATGCCCATTCACAGTTCTACTCCAGACTGATGAAGCCTTTTATCTATCTATTCCTTCTACTAACTTTTCTGAACACTTTCCCTCTTATGTATTCATGATAATTACAAATTTAGATCCAACATCATGTATCTTCATTCTTTTTAACCTATAGACAGTACCTATACTACAAGTTGAAATAATGTTTTGTTACAGGTCAACAGCCGAAAAGTTAAAAGATACCACATGTTTTATCAGGTGGTATCTTTTAACCTTTAGCAGTCTTTTGGAAGAACAGTCTCGCACTCTTTTCTTTTAGTCCTACTTTAGTTTTCTGGAAAATTCCCTAACTGCAGCTTCCTAAAATAGAATACTCAATGGCTGTAAGAAGCAGTGTTATTCAAAATTATTTTTGAGGATTCTTGAAAGTAAGCTATAACTAGTGCTAGGAATGCACAAAACCCCAACAATGGTAAGTCTAGAAAGTAATCTTTCTATGGAAAGTAAATAAAGATAATATCTGTGTGTATACACCTCCACACTCAATTTAAGTTTTATGCAGTCACACATGAAATTGTCTAAAGTGCAAATAGGCTGCAGTTCAGAGAATTGCATTAATGACTAGGAACTTCACTTCGTGGTAGCTACAGCTAGGATAGATGAGGTTTTGTCAATGATGAATTTGAGGTATTGCTCAAAACATCAAAGGCAGATATTTTTGGGATATCACAGACGTGGTGTCACACAGATATAAGGAATGCAGAACTGGAATTTGGGGAGTACGTCTACAGAAAGGATAGACTGGATAGGAAGGGAGGAGAGGTTATGCTATTAGTTAAGAAATACATAAAATCCAAGGAAGTGAAGCCAGTGGACATTGCTGGACAGTGCAGTGTCGAGTCAGTTTGGTGTGACATAAGCATTGGTAGATCAAAATTGAGAGTAGGAGTGTGCTATAGGCCTAATAAATCTGATGAGTATAATAAGAAACTGTACAGGGAAATAAGAGTGGGCCAGTAAATCAGAGGGTCTTATAATGGGAGACTTTAATTTCCCAGATATTGACTGGAATTTGGGGGCTGGTCACTCACACACTAGCAAGGCTTTTGTGCATTTATTGGATGATTGTTTTCTACATCAGCATGTTCGGGAGGCAACTAGTGGGAGGAATACTCTTGATTTGATTATCAGTAGTGATTCTTCATGCATTAAGAATCTGCAGATAAATTAACCACTAGGTGGCAGTGATCACAGTATGCTGAAGTGGGATTTACTCAAAGAGGTAACTACCATTAGGGGTAAAGGGAAGGGTTATTGCTTTCGTAAAGGCGACTACGATGGACTGAGACAGTATTTAAATTCTATACAGTGGGACTAACTGATGATGTTACCAACAGCAAATGCAAAATGGGAAGCATTCAAAGAACTTATCTTGGAAGCTACTAGGCTTTACATACCAACTAAGAAATATTGTTCAAGGTTTAGGCCTAAATGGATGTCAGATGAACTGACAAGGCATATGGCAGAGAAGAAACATGCATGGGATACATACAAATTAACACATGACACAGAAGCCTATGATGGATACAAGTTGATCTGTAACCAAGTTACAAAGGAGGTTAGGCAGGCGAAGGCAGATTACGAGAAATCTTTGGCAAGGGATGCAAAGAAAAACAGCAAAGAGTTCTTTACTTATGTAAACTCTAGAAGGAAGGGGATGAATCAGATCAGTCCACTTGATATCGATGGGTCAACTGTTGATGATCCTGCTCAGGTAGCTAACAAACGAAATGAATATTTTGCATCGACATTCACACATGAGTTATTTAGCGAGGGTAAAGCCAGGGGTGTATTTAACTCTAGCAGTAAGCTAGAGAATCTTGTAATAACTGAGAGTAAAGTGGAGGAGAAATTGTTGAAGATAAACACAAGAAAGGAACCCGGGGTGGATGGGATCTATCCAGTTATATTAAAGGAGGCAGCAGAGGAAGTAAGCAAACCCTTAGCCATAATTATGAGAGCTTCCTTGGACTCAGGGGAGGTACCCACAGACTGGAGATGTGCAAATGTGACCCCAATTTACAAAGGATGATCAAAGGCTGACACAAGTAATTATAGACCTGTGATTTTAACTTCTGTTCCAGGAAAATTAATGGAGGCACTAGTTAAAGAAGCACTGCAGGATCATTTAGACAAGACTTCAGTTATAGCTCAGACACAGCATGGTTTTGTTAAGGGAAAGTCTTGCCTGACCAATTTGATTGGATACTATGATGCAGTCACAAAGGAACTGGATGCAGGGAATAACTTTGATATTATATACTTGGATCTTAGAAAGGCTTTTGATACTGTTGTACATGGAAGACTGCTGCACAAATTGGAGCAGTGTGACACTGGAGGCAAATTGCTGCTGTGGATAAAGGGGTGGCTGAGGGGAGAAGACAGAGAGTGGTAATCAATGGACACTGCTCGTCGTGGACTAATGTTATTAATGGAGTCCCACAGGGCTCAGTGTTGGGTCCATTATTGTTTTCTGTATTCATAAATGATATTGATGATGGTATATCAAGCTTAATGTCGAAGTTTGCAGACGATACAAAGGTAGGCAGGGTTGTCAAGGACACTACTGACACTATGCTGCTGCAACAGGATCTGGAAAGGTTGAGTAGATGGGCTGAGAGGTGGCAAATGAAGTTTAACATTGACCTGTGATTTTAACTTCTGTTCCAGGAAAATTAATGGAGGCACTAGTTAAAGAAGCACTGCAGGATCATTTAGACAAGACTTCAGTTATAGCTCAGACACAGCATGGTTTTGTTAAGGGAAAGTCTTGCCTGACCAATTTGATTGGATACTATGATGCAGTCACAAAGGAACTGGATGCAGGGAATAACTTTGATATTATATACTTGGATCTTAGAAAGGCTTTTGATACTGTTGTACATGGAAGACTGCTGCACAAATTGGAGCAGTGTGACACTGGAGGCAAATTGCTGCTGTGGATAAAGGGGTGGCTGAGGGGAGAAGACAGAGAGTGGTAATCAATGGACACTGCTCGTCGTGGACTAATGTTATTAATGGAGTCCCACAGGGCTCAGTGTTGGGTCCATTATTGTTTTCTGTATTCATAAATGATATTGATGATGGTATATCAAGCTTAATGTCGAAGTTTGCAGACGATACAAAGGTAGGCAGGGTTGTCAAGGACACTACTGACACTATGCTGCTGCAACAGGATCTGGAAAGGTTGAGTAGATGGGCTGAGAGGTGGCAAATGAAGTTTAACATTGACAAATGTAAAGTACTACACATGGGAAACAGCAACCCCAGAGCAACGTATCAACTCTGTGGTACTACACTGACAGTGGTAGAGAATGAAAGGGACCTGCGGGTAGTTGTGCAGGCAGATATGAAGTTCTCTGAGCAGTGCAGATGGGCTGCAAGAGTAGCTCATGGTGTGTTGTCAATGATATATAGGAATTTTTCTAGCAGGGATAAGGAGGTGATTATTCCCTTGTATAAAGCAATGGTCAGGCCACACCTTAGAGTACTGTATACAGGTCTGGAGGCCTCATTTCAAGAAGGATGTAGAACTGCTGGAACGAGTACAGAGAAGGGCAACAAGATTAGTGAATGGAACAAAGGGGTGCTCTTACGAAGAAAGGCTTAAGTTTTGCAAATTACAGTGTCTGGAGACTAGGCACCAGCGAGGTGATCTGATAGAGGTGTATAAAGCCTTGAATGGTTTGAGCATGCTCAATGCCGATGGGATTCTTCCTCTCGCTCAGAGTAATCACCTGAGAGGGCAAAAATTCAAATTGAGGAAAGATAGATGTAGGATAGACGTGCGGAAATTTGCCTTTAGCCAGCGGGTGGTTGGTTGGTGGAACAGACTTCCATCCCTTGTCACAGAAGTTGATAGCCTAAATAAGTTTAAGGCTCAGCTGGACAGGTATTTTGAACGAACAGAGGGGTGAAGTGGAAGTGGGTTTTTTTTTTTTTTTTGGCTGGTGCTGCATAAGCTTGCTTTCTTGTATCAAATGCCTCTACTAATGCTAATGATATACAGGAATTTTGCCACTAGGGAAAAGGAGGTAATTATTCTGCTGTATAAAGCAATTTTTAGTTCACACCTTCAGTAACTGCATACAGGTCTGGAACTCTCATTTTAGGAAGGATGCACATCAAATGAAACATGCTTTTGTCGATTCATTGGATGAATGTTTTCTACAGCAGCGGGTTCAGAAGGTAACTAGAGGGAGTAATACTCGATCTGATTATCAGTAGTGATTCTTCATGCATTAAGAATCTGCAGATAAAAGGAACCACTAGGTGGCAATGATCACAGTGTGCTGAAGTGGGATTTACTCAAAGAGGTAACTACCATCAGGGGTAAAGGGAAGGGTTTTTGCTTTCATAAAGGTGACGACAGTGGTCTGAGACAGTATTTAGATTCCATACGGTGGGTCCAACTGATGATGATAAATTCAAAATGGAAAGCTACTAGGCTTTTCATACCAACTAAGAAATATTGTTCAAGGTTTAGGCCTAGATGGATGTCAGATGAACTAATTAGACATGTGGCAGAGAAGAAAAATGCATGACATATATATATAAATTAACAGGTGACACAGAAGCCTATGGTAGATATAAACTGGTCTGTAACCAAGTCACAAAGGAGGTTAGGCAGGCAAAGACATATTATGAGAAATCTTTGGCAAAGGATGCAAAGAAAAACAGCAAAGAGTTCTTTACTTATGTAAACTCTAGAAGGAATGGTATGAATCAGATTGTTCCACTTGATATCGATAGTTCAACTGCTGATGACCCTCAGGTAGCTAACAAATTAAATGAATATTTTGCATCTACATTCACACATGGAGTTATTCAGGGAGGGAAATTAAAGGTGTATTAAACTCTGTCAGTAAGCTGGATAATCTTGTAATAACCATGAGTAAAGTGGAGGAGAAATTGTTGAAGATAAACATAAGTAAGCAAACCCTTAGCTATAATTATGAGAGCTTCCTTGGACTCAGGGAGGTGTGCAAATGTTACCCCAATTCACAAAGGAGGATCAAAGGGCAACACAAGTAATTATAGACCTGTTAGTTTAACTTCTGTTCCACGAAAATTAATTGAGACACTGGTTAAAGAAGCACTGCAGGATCATCTAGATAAGACTTCAGTTATAGCTTGGACACAGCATGGTTTTGTTAAGGGAAAGTCTTGCCTGACCAATTTGATTGGATACTATGATGTAGTCACAAAGGAACTGGATGCAAAGAATAATTTTGATATCATATATTTAGATCTTAGAAAGGCTTTTGATACTGTTGCACATGGAAGACTGCTGCACAAATTGGAGAAGTGTGGCATTGGAGGCAAATTGCTGCTAAGGATAAAGGGATGGTTGAGTGGTAGAAGACAGAGAGTGGTAATCAATGGACACTGCTCTTCGTGGACTAATGTTATTAGTGGAGTCCCCCAGGGTTCGTTAATGATATTGATGATGGTATATCGGCTTATCAGCAGATGATACGAATCTCGGCAGGGTTGTTAATAACACTAATGACAGTACATTGCTGCAACAGGATCTAGAAAATGTTGAGCAGATTGGCTGAGAGGTGGCAACTGAAGTTTAACCTTGACAAATGTAATGTACTGCATATGGGAAGCAGTAACTCCAGAGTAACATATCAACTGTGTGGTACTACACTGACAGTGATAGAGAATGAAAAGGACCTGGTGGTAATTGTGTAGGCAGATATGAAGTTTTCTGAGCAGTGCAGATGGTCTGGAAGAGTAGCTCATGGTGTCTTGTCAATGATATACAGGAATTTTTCTAGCAGGGATAAGGAGGTGATTATCCTCTTTTATAGGGCAAGTCAGGCCACACCTTGAGTACTGTATACAGATCTGGAGGCCTCATTTTAAGAAGGATGTAGAGCTGTTGGAACAAGTACAGAGAAGGGCAACAAGATTAGTGAATGGAACAAAGGGTTGCTCTTACGAAGAATGCTTAAGTTTTGCAAATTACAGTGTCTGGAGACTAGGCACCAGCGAGGTGATCTGATTGAGGTGTATAAAACCTTGAATGGTTTGAGCATTCTCAATGCTGATGGGAGTCTTCCTGTTGCTCAGAATAATCTTCTGAGAGGGCATAAATTCAAATTGAGGAAAGACAATTGTGGGATAGATGTGTGGAAGTTTGCCTTTAGCCAGCAGGTGGTTGATTGCTGGAACAAACTTCCATCTGTCGATATAGAAGTTGATAGCTTAAACAGATTCAATGCAGAACTAGACAAACATTTGGAGCGAGTGGATGGGTGAAATGAGAAGGTTGTGTGTGTGTTTTTTTTTGGCTGTTGCTATATATAAGCTTGCTTTCTTGCATCATGTCCCCTTGCTAATGCTAATATTTTTAATTGCACATTTTCTCATGTAGTTGCCCTGCAGAATGTTCATGTAAGGATACTAACCTTGCAATTTAATTTTTTTTTTTTGCAGAAGAATATTTAATTATAATGCATCTATTACCGACAGCATCTGTTTATAAATAGTGTTAAAGATACAGTACCAACACTATTTTTATAAATGAGAGTATCATGCATTTCACAAATTGGAACTAACTGTGGTGTGTGTGTGTGCTCAATCATACCTTATTAAATGTGAGCGTTCCAGATACTTTTGTATACAAGAGAATTAAAAATTTGTTGCAGAGATTAACAAAAATGTCAACATACAGTAGCATGCCTCCAGTAATGGAATATATCTCTGATCTCTGAACTTGGATGAAATAATAAATAATCTCTCCATTCCTCAAAACTTATTGTGAGGGAACCATCCTTGTCCATTCTATCAGAGAAAGAAAAAAAAAAAAAGTACATAACTATAGAAAATTTATAAATATGATCAAGAACACAATTACTAATAGGTATAATTTAATAAATATAAAAATTAAATAAATTGGTCAAGTACTGAGTGCCGAACACTCAAGATGAAGGGTCCATAGTCACCAATGGTCGTTAGTGTAGCATCTCAAATAGAGAGCTTTATGGTAACTGAAAAAAAGTTTAGTACCCTGGCTTGACCTAAAACTGAGAAACTAACAAAAACATTGTCTATTTGAGTCTTTCCAGTTGTTGTGAATGGCAAGGGTGAGAGAAGCGATTAAAGTCTTGGGGAGAAGCAACTGGCAGGTGAGGGCCACGCAAGACTCCGTGCAGGTGCCTTCACACCACTGCCACCTCAACACTGGCTCTCTGAGTACCTGCTTGCCAGGATAACTCCAGCTTTGAAAATTGTTAAAAAATATTTCTAGTTGTAAAATTTATAAATGACCTTTACAGAATTATTAACTAACTATTTAGCAACCTTTTTATCACCAAAAGGAGAGTTACTTAGTACAAAGAAGTGTGCTATCAAAGTGCAATAAAAAATTGTTTTTTTAATTTTAATACAAAAAGTAAATGATAGATTTCAATTGGAATAGTTTTCTCTTGATAAGCATCGAATAATGCATAGCTAATGTGTTTTTTAAATTTTTAGCTCCATTAGTGACGGAAATAGAAGGGGGAGATCATGAAAATTACATTTTCCTGTCTGGTGCCGCCATTTTTAATTTTAAAAATATCTTAAAATTATATTTAAATCTACTCGTTGAGCTCTTTCCAACGGTGTATAATAAGCTATAAGTTGTCGATAACATTTTGTCCCCCCCCCCATTTCTCCCCCCACATATTAACCCCACCCCCATTTCTCAGACAAATTTTTGTCAACAATGATCAATATAGCGTTATTTTGGCCCACATAATGTACAAACCCATGCAAAATTTTTCAATGAGTTGAGTAGTTCCAGAGATACAATGCTGTGGCGGTCGGGCGGACAGACAACTGAGTGACATTATAAGGGTCCTTTGTTAGACTACAGACCCTAAAAAAACAAACCTTGCTTCTCATTTAACTATAGTAAAATCTTAAGATTTCTATTAATATGTTCAGGCTGGATTACACATCATAGATGTAATCCATGGGGCACTACATTTTTAAAAAATTTGTAATTACTGGTGTAAAATCATTTTCAATAAATAAAGTAAACTGTACATGAATTTAACTAAAAACTTCAGTTCACTGAGCACTATATTTTGGAACATTACAGCACTTACTTTAATTTAACTAACTTGATTCCTAATACACGCAAAATTTTCTGAACCTAATAAATGAGAGTTCTGAGAGTTGGAATTCTGAAGGGTGATGTAAAGAAAATTACATATATTAAATAGATAATGATTAACTATTTTAATTTTTTTAATTAAAATAATTTAAAATTAGGTAACAACTCCATAAAACTTTATGTACAAAAAGGAAAACTATAAAGAATGCCAAAGTGAAAAACCACTTATCTAAACAGTTTCAATGAAAAATTAAGTCAATATGAAGGGAGAACTCCCAAGGTCTATGAGATTATGAATTTTGGAACCCCAACTGCAGATATGGTGACACTACTTCCAAACTCAGAGCACACTGTGAGCACACTACTTCCAAAAACAGAAAGGCATGCAATAAAATGAAATGAACTGAAAAACTGAAGAAAGAATTAAAACCAAGGAAATCCATGAATGATAAATGAAACTAATAATCCCATAAATAAATTACGCATACAATGTTAAAACAAAGTTACAACCCAACAGATGCATTTATGTATTAAATAAAATATGAAAACTTAAATAGCATAAACATCATGGATGGAGGTATTTTAATATTACTAGTGGCAAATGATTCAAGAAAACAAGCTTTAGCAAAAAAAAAAAAAAAAACACCTCACATTACCTGTTCATCCCAAACCAATAGTTGGTCTAGTTCTTCCTTGAATTTATTCAAATTAACCTTCTACAGCAATCAACAACCTGTTAGCTGAAGGCAACCTTCTGCACATCTATCCTGCAACTATTCTTCCTCACCTTGAATTTATATTTTCTCATGTGTGTAGTACAAGCAAGAGGAAGAATCCCATCAGCACTGAACTTGCTTAACCATTCAAAGCCATAAACACATCAATCAGATCACATCATGGGAGTTTTCAAATGCTATAATTTACAGAACTGAAGCCTTTCTTGGTAAGAGTACCCCTTTTGCCCACCCACCCCCCCCCAACCAATCTTGTTGCCTTTCTCTACACCAATTCCAGCAGTTCCATTCCTTCCTACATTGAAGCATTCAGACACGTATGCACTATTCAAGATTAGGCCTAACCATTCCTTGTACAATTGGAAAATCACCTTATTCCTGTGAGCAAAATTCCTGTATATCATTGATAAAACCCCATAAGTTGTTCTGGTAGTCTTTCTGCACTGCTCAGAGAACTTCATATCTGACTGCACAATTATCCCTAGTTCTTTTTTCATCCCCCACCCTCAAGGTATTTTTTAATTTTCCACTAAACTGAGCGTAGTATCACACAGTTGGTATATTATTCTAGGATAATTGTTACCCATATGCAGTATGCTTGCATTCATAAATGTTAAAATTCAATTATTATTATTATTATTAATATTATTAGCCATAGGGTGCAAGGAAGCCTGAGGCTTAGGCTGCACGAGCCAAAAAAAAAAAATTTCTGAGTTACTCAGAGAGAGAGAGAGAAGCAGAAGGGACTCACCAAGAAAGAGAAGAATGATGATATCCAGCTCAGGACCTGCTATTTCTCAGCCCATCTGCTTAATTTATGTAGTCCTTGCAATAGCATAACTTGATTGTCATAAACCACCCTGAAAACTTTTGTATCAAATGCAAACTTAGACATTAAGCTTGATATGCCTTCATCAATATCATTAATAAATATAGAAAACAATGGCCAAGCACTGAACTATGAGATCCACTGATGACACTAGTTAATGAAGAGCAGTGACCATTGATAACCATTCATGTCTTCTTCCACTAAACCATCCCTTTATTCATAACAGTAGCTTACCTTTAATGCCACACTGCACCAATTTGTACAGCAGTCTTTTATGTGCAATGGTATCAAAAAGCTTTCATGAAATCCAAGTATATGATATCAATTTTTTGCATCCAGTTCCTTGGTTATTTCATCATCGTATCCGATCAAACTGGTCAAACAAGATCACCCCTCAACAAATTCATGCAGTGGCTGCAGTATAAATGCACTCCTGTCTATATAGGCCTGCATTACTTGCTTAAACAGCGACTCCGTTACTTTACCTAGAATGGAGGTCAAGCTAGCAGGTATATAATTAGTTGTGTCACCTTCTGATCTTCTCTGTGTGAATGTATCCCAACTGATGTTTCCGACATCAGTTGGAGATACATTCACTCATCTCCAGTCCACAGTAACCTTCCCCGAATCCAATGATGCTCTTGTAATTATGGCTAAGGGTTTGCTCACCTCCCTTGTTGCCACATTAACATGTTGGTGACGATGCTGGAAACAGCATGCTTAATATGCGTCCGAAAAAAATTTTTGATATAGTTTTTTTATGAATTATAAAATGTTTATAAATTATACCTTTGGTTATTTTTTTCAACTTTGACCCAATTTTTTTTAGTGTACCACCGGTGGTATACGACGGCTCCACAATATTCTTTCATTGGGACCATCATGTACCACCAGTAGCCTGTGAATAAAACTCCACAATATGTCTTGGACCAAATGCCATCTTATCATAGCGCACTTAGAAAAAGTATCAAATGGTAAAAAAAGGTTTTCTTTGAAATAGCACTTGGCACTTGCATCATGAATACTTGGGTAACATATAATAACTAAAGTGACAACGGCAAGAAATTGGATATGCTACAGCTTCAACAAAAAATAAGAGAGGCTGAAGATGATGCTGAAATTGAAGAAAACCCGACCACCAGCAACAAAGAGACCAAAATGTAGTAGTACCGTAGATCATCACAAAATGGGAAAATATGAAGAGACGGCAAGAATGAGTAGAAGAGATGTACTTTATGTTACAAAAAAATTGAAAATGAACAAGGTGTCAAGGAAGATAGGGATAAAGCTAAGAGAGTTTGTAGATTTTGTGAAGATTGTCCAGGAAAGCCGACTATGTGCCTACAGTGTTTCAATGAAAAACATAAGTAATAACTATTAGTTTTGAGCTATTTACTAAGTTTTTTTTATTTTATTGATTAGTTCTGACCTCATTATTTAGAATACAACTGTATATGTTTCAAAAATAAAATATATTTTTTTCATTTTTATATCCTGATTTTATTAACTTATCCACATTTATAGATGAGTGCATTGCTGGTGGTAACACTGAACAAGTTGTATCTCTGCTATTGCCATATGCCCAATATAGAGGGGTCCCGCTATTAAGTGCAAGATTTTTAGATACATTGAAAGTGGACTGACAAGTGGTCGACAATGGTCACTGTCAAAATGTGTAACGTACCACCAGTGTACCACATCATCACTAACGTGTTAATATAACTGGGTAGATCACATTCACCTTGGGTGCCTTTTTTATATGTTTAGCTTCAATAACTTCTCTTCTACTTTCCTTTTAGTTATCTCAAAATCATTTAGCTCCCTATTAGAGTTTGATTAACTTCTGGCATCTGCTTCCCTAAATAATTCCTCATGTGAATGTAGATATAAAATACCTATTCAGTTTCTCAGCAATGTGAGCAGGATTATCAATAGTTAAACCATTGATATCCAGTGGATCAATGTGATTCATTCACATTGAATACAAATGTAAAGTACTACATATGGGAAACAGCAACCCCAGAGGAATGTATCAACTCTGTGGTACTACACTGGCAGTGGTAGAGAATGAAAGGGACCTGGGAGTGGTTGTGCAGGCAGATATGAAGTTTTATGAGCAGTGCAGACTGGCTGCAAGAGTAGCTCATGGTGTATTGTCGATGATATATAGGAATTTTTCTAGCAGGGATAAGGAGGTGATTATTCCCTTGTATAAGGCAATGGTCAGGCTACACCTAGAGTACTGTACACAGGTCTGGAGGCCTCATTTCAAGAAGGATGTAGAGATGCTGGAACGAGTACAGAGAAGGGCAACAAGATTAATGAATGGAACAATGGGTTGCTCTTACGAAGAATGGCTTAAGTTTTGCAAATTACAGTGTCTGGAGACTAGGCACCAGCGAGGTGATCTGATAGAGGTGTATAAAGCCTTGAATGGTTTGAGCATGCTCAATGCTGATGGGATTCTTCCTCTTGCTCAGAATAATCACCTGAGAGGGCATAAATTCAAATTGAGGAAGGACAGATGTAGGATAGACGTGAGGAAATTTTCCTTTAGCCAGCGGGTGGTTGGTTGGTGGAACAGACTTCCATCCCTTGTCGTGGAAGTTGATAGCCTAAATAAGTTTAAGGCTCAGCTGGACAGGTATTTCGAACGAACAGAGGGATGAAGTGGAAGTGGTTATTTTTTATTTATTTATTTTATTTTTTTGGCTGATGCTGCATAAGCTTGCTTTCTTGCATCAAATGCCACTACTAATGCTAATGCTAATTCCCTTTGTTCTAGCATTTACATAAGTAAAGAAATCTTTATTTTTCTTTGCATCCTTAACCTACTTTGTTACTTGATTGCAGACTAGTTTATATATACTGTGGGCTTCTGTATAACCTGATACTCTATATGCATCCCATTTATTTTTTTTTCCCTCTTCCATGGGTTTCATCAATTCACCTGACATCCACTTAGATCTAAGCACTGAACTGTATTTCTTAATTGGTATGAAAAGCCTAGTAGCTTCCACAATTACTTAAGCATGCTAACTTCTGATGGGATTCTTCTGCTCGCTCAGATTACGAACCTGAAGGGGCATAAATTCAAACTGAGGAAAGACAGTTGTAGAATAGATGTGCAAAAATTTGTCTTTAGCCAGCATGTGGTTAATTGCTGGAACAAACTTCCATCTGTCTTTGTAGAAGTTGATAGCTTAAATAAATTCAAGGAGGAACTGGACAAATGTTTACAGAGAGTGGATGTATGAAACTGGTTTTTTTTTTTTTTTTTTTGGCTGATACTACATAAGCTCATACGCTTGCTTTTCTTGCATCGCATGTTTACATTACTACTACTACCTAATCTTCCCTATGCATAATGGCCTTTAAGGAAACTAATTCTTCCATAACAATGTTGTAACTGTTAACTTTTTTTTTTTTTTTTTTAGATAAACCAAATTTTATGATGGGATGCATGCAGGTTCTGGTTCAGCGATGGAGAAAATATTGAATATTGGGAACGAGGCTACAGTGTGCGATTCTTACTTCCAAGGCTCTTAATAACAGATTAGTTTTTGAAATAATTGAGATTTTATTTATTTTTTTTTTAATTTTAATATGCTAAACTATAGTTAATAACACAGTTTGAATTCCCATAGTCATGTAGGTTAGTTTATTTTTGTATTTAGGTAAGTATTTGGAAAGCTACAGTTTATTAATCAGCTTTTTTGCTATCGATATTTTGGCAGGAACTTTGCAATTTTCACTTGGTAGCTTAAATTTAATTTCACTAGCGGTTAAAAGTGTTGTCAGCAGTATAATTTCTGTAATACTTTGTTAATTTAAATTCCATAATATATTTTAAGTTTAAAATATTTGGAAAGTTACAGCTTAATTCAGATAGACTTTGTTATTAATATTTTGGTGGGAACTTCATAACTTTCATTTGGTAGTTTAAATTTAACTTCTTTAGTGGTTCAAGTTTTGTCAACAGTTTCATTTCTGCAATATTTTGTTAAAATAAATTCTGTAATATATTGTAAATTTAAATTTCATAATCTTTGTAAAGTTCAAATTTTACTTAAATAATGAGTGCTACAAGATCCACTTACAATACAAAGTCCAAGGACATTGGGACTCAGAAGGAAATGCCTGCTGGCATTTCGTGAACGAGTCATTACTTTCTCATTTGTATAGCCTGCGGCATGTATTCTAAAATTGGTCTAGTAGACAGACTCAGCTGAGCTGACTATTTTTTCTTTACAACCAATATTATTATTATTAGCCATAGGGTGCAAGGAAGCCCGAGTCTTATGCTGCACCAGCCAAAAAAAAAATTCCCAAGTTACCCTAAGAGAGAGAGAGATCACCAAGAAAGAGAAAAATGATATCCAGCTCAGGACCCTGGGTGTGCCAAGCCCATACTCACCAAATGCGACCCGCTTTTTTCAGTCGGTCTCAGCAATGGTCGCATGGTTTTTCCAGTTTTTCGTCCGGCAAATAAGCAAACCAACCATAGAGCACATGAAATTAACAGAGACAATATATACACGCAATATGATTTACATCGCTGATGCGCCTATAACCGAATAGCAAAACTTCTGTCTGTCAATAACAACTTTATGCATTATGAGAAGAATTTCAGTCAGTGAAGAAATGAGTGCTCTCCCTAGAAACAAATGTATCTGGGAGCTCATCAAGGACTGAAGTATATTGTGACCTGCCAAATGATGCACCCACAGTTCAGGTTCCAGAAAAGAATACTCAAGTGCAGAATGCTCTGGTCGAAGATGATCTAGTTTTACTGGGAAACACCAGAGTCTGTTTTCCAGGAGCAACAATTGATGTAACCAACAGATTGTCAGATTTTAAGGGAGGTAAAGAGAATTATTATTTGGGCGGGGTTTAACGATATTAAACGTAAGCAACCTGACCATCTGTTCGATAAATGTAAGACTGTGCTGAAAAAATGCTGCGAGTTAGATCATAATGTGTGTGTCCAGTTGCCTGGACACAATAGAGGGGGATTATATGCTGGAAACCTTGTGGATTAACTGGACATTTGAGGGAATTTGAGGGAAAAGGCTCTAGGAAGGAAATTTTCCTCAGTGTGACCCACATTTGTAGTTAGAAGGAATAAATTTTGTGGAGATGGTATTCATTTGAACAAAGGTCGTGAAAGGATTTTTGCCATTATCATGGAGGATACCTTAAGGGTACAGGGAAACTGCTAGTTGGGGGGAGAAAAGTAATTTAGATCTGCATTTATCTATGATATGGTTCAAAGAAGTGCTTGAACTCATCAAGAATTTTTGCTTGTTGCCAAAACAGCCGATTTTGATAAGACATTCAGAGGGTAGCAACGTTTCGAATGAGGGGGAAGATAAAGCTTGTGATACAAACATAAATAACTTAATAAATAACGAAACATAAATGGTTCGACTGTTGATGATCCTGCTCAGATAGCAAACAAACTGAATGAGTATTTTGCATCTACATTCACACGTGAGAAATCATTACAGTTTGAAAATGGAAGAAGGTCATCAAATTGTAGCAGTGTGCTTAATGATTTTGTAATAACTGAGAGCAAAGTGGAGGAGAAATTGTTGAAGTTAAACATAAGAAAGGCACCTGGGGCGGATGGGATCTATCCAGTTATATTAAAGGAGGCGGCAAAGCAACTAAGCAAACCCTTAGCCATAATTATGAGAGCATCCTTGGATTCAGGGGAGGTTCCCACGGACTGGAGATGTGCAAATGTATCCCCAATTCACAAAGGAGGTTCGAAGGGTGACACGAATAATTACAGACCAGTTAGTTTAACTTCTGTTCCGGGTAAAATAATGGAGTCACTGGTTAAAGATGCATTGCAGGATCATCTAGACAAGACTGCAGCAATAATTCAGACACAGCATGGGTTTGTTAAGGGAAAGTCTTGTCTGACAAATTTGATTGGTTATTATGATGTGGTCACAAAGGAACTGGATGCAAAAAATAATTTTGATATCATATACTTGGATTTCAGGAAAGCTTTTGACACTGTTGCGCATGGAAGACTACTGTACAAATTGGAGCAGAATGGTATTAAGGGTAAGTTGCTACAATGGATAAAAGGATGGTTAAGTGGGAGAAGACAGAGGGTGGTAATCAATGGGTGCTGCTCTTCGTGGACTAATGTTATTAGTGGAGTCCCACAGGGTTCGGTGTTGGGTCCACTGTTGTTTTGTATATTTATCAATGATATTGATGAAGGTATATATCAGGCTTAATGTCGAAGTTTGCAGATGACACGAAGGCTGGCAGGGTTGTTAATGACAGTAATGGCAGTGTGCTACTGCAACAGGATCTAGATAATTTGGGCAGATGGGCTAAGAAGTGGCAACTGAAGTTTAACCTTGACAAATGCAAAGTACTGCATATGGGTAGAAGTAACCCCAGAGAAACGTACCAACTGTGTGGTACTACACTTAAGGTGGTAGAAAATGAAAAAGACCTGGGAGTAATTGTGCAGTCAGATATGAAGTTTTCTGAGCAATGTAGACAGGCTGCTAGGGCAGGTCATGGGGTTTTGTCAATGATATATAGGAATTTTGCTAGCAGGGAAAAGGAGGTGATTGTCCCTCTGTATAAGGCAATGGTCAGGCCACGCCTTGAGTACTGCGTACAGGTCTGGAGGCCTCATTTTAGGAAGGATGTAGATTTGCTTGAGCGTGTACAGAGAAGAGCAACACGATTGGTGAGGGGAATGAAGGGAACCTTCTTTTACCAAGAGAGGCTTAAGTTCTGCAAATTGCAGTGGCTGGAGACTAGGCACCTGCGCGGTGATCTGATTGAGGTCTATAAGGCCTTGAATGGGTTGAGCATGCTGAATTCTGATGGGATCCTCCCACTTGTTCAGAATACGAACCTAAGGGGACATAAGTTCAAATTAAGAAAGGATAGATGTAGAATAGATGTGCGGAAATTTGCCTTTAGCCAGCGGGTGGTTAATTGCTGGAACAAACTTCCATCTGTCGTTGTGGAAGTTGATAGGTTAAATAAATTTAAGGAGGAACTGGACAGGCAATTGGAGGGTATGGTGTGATTTTTTTTTTTTTTTTTTTTTTGGCTGATGCTGCATAAGCTCCTACACTTGCTTTCTTGCATCAAGTGCCACTACTACTACTACTACTACTTCAAGGGGTATGTCAGGGTTGTAAATTATAGAAGATTACTTGGTCTCAACTGTGTCTACAGTAATGTAAGGAGTGTTGTCAAAAAAATGGCTGAATTTGAACTCCTGGTTAGGACAACTAATGCTGATATCATAGGGCTAACAGATGGTACCACCCAAAAATTGGGGATGACAAGTTCCACCACAGTATGAATAATATATTTAGGAAAGGGAGGGAAGATTGAAGCAGCGGAGGGATCAAGCTTCTTATCAAAAGCAGTCTGAACAGAAAAAGAGCTTTTGCTCAGTATGAAATTACATCTGCCAACACAGAATCTCTGTGGTGCAAGTTAGTTGGAAGCAAAGGTATAATGAGAATGGGAGTACTCTACAGACCGGAAGATTGTGAAGAGTATGGCGAGATTCTCTACATGCAGATGGAATAGGCAAGCAAGCATGAATCTCTTATCATGGGTGACATCAATCTGCCCTAGATGATTGGAATAAGTGGGAGAAAAACACCATGAAGAAAATTTTTTTAAATTAAACCAAATGATTATTATTTATTTATTTTACGTAAACCCCAAACACGAGAGGTATTAAAACCTATACTTAGTACCGTGCTTGTGTTGGAGGTTGAGAAGCCGAAAGAAGATATTTGTTGACAGTGGACTTGAACTTCTGCGAGTGGAGAGACTGTTAGAAATGAATCGTTCATTTTTTTTTTTTTTACTTCTTTTTTTCTGTTTATACTCTGGCACGATAACAATGTCAGTAGAGTTTACAATAAATCGTCAATACAAATATTTAACGTATTTAGTAGTCACGGGCATGAACCCAAGACGACTCAAGGAATGCTTGCTTTGCACTCTCGCTCCTGACCACTCGGCTACGTCAGGCCTATAAAGTTTCTACTTATACTCCGACACAACAACCAAGTCAGTAGAGTTTACAATAAATCGTGAATACAAATATTTATCGTATTTAAATAAATAAATAAATTTTCTGTTTATACTCCGGGACGACCAAATGGTCAGAGAAGTTCACAAGATAGACAGAACACAAGGAACAGCACCGTATTCAGCAGTCACGGGGTTGAACCCTGGTCACTCAAAGCACGTGTCCTTATGCACCCACGCACCTGACCACTAGGCTACGGCGGCACGCGTGCTATCCACTCTCGCTCCTGACCACTCTGCTCTTCTGAATGGAATCAAGAAGCCTGAGAGAGGTTTTGAGGGTACCACTCCAGATGTGGGAACAATATTCCATGGCAGGGCAGCTTTGCGATTTATACAGAGTGAGCAGCTGTTTGGAAGAAAAGTAACGCCGAGAGCAAAAGAGGAAACCAAGTTTTTTAGATGCAGAGGAAGCAATATTTGTAACGTGCTTGTGCCAAGAGAGATTAGAAGTCAGGGTAATCCCCAAAAGAGATATCATTTTGCCCAGAAATCGGAGTGTCACTAAAGATAAGCATAGGAGTAGAAGAATCCTTTCTGTGAGATATAAGACAAGACTGAGTTTTAGAAGGGTTGAAATCAACTAAGTTGTCTTTGCCCCACTGGAGAATTACCTGAAGATTGGCATTTAAAGAATTGGCAGCAGATTTTCGAAAAGTTGAAGCTGATTGGGCAGTGCAAGGTTTCTAAAAATGGAAAGTGGAATGCAATGTGCTATCATTGGCAAAACTATGGATACAATTTCTAGTCAATGGAAGAAGGTCATTAATATACAAGAGGAAAAGAGTGGGGGAAAGAACTAAACCTTGGGGGACACCGGCATTAGTGGAGAAGCTAGAAGACAGAGCCATCTACCATCACCCTCAGTGAGAGATCAGAGAGAAAACTGGATAACCAATTACTAAAAACAGTTGGCAAACCATAAGATGGAAGCTTGTTTAGAAGACCTTTATGCCAAACATGATCGAAAGCCTTTGAGATGTCAAGAGCAACTACTTGTGTTTCACAGAACCTTTCCATTGAATTCATCCAAATGGGTAACATAAGCCAGAATATCACCAGTATATTGTACACTGATGGAATCCATACTGGCGATCATTGATCAGATGGAAGGTTTCTAGGTAGTTTAAGAGTTGGCGGTTAATTGATTTCTCCATTACTTTAAAAAGAGTAGAAGTAATTGAATTTCAATTAGATGGGAGGGATTTATCACCCTTTTTAGGAACTGGCTGGATATGAGCAAATTTCCAAGCAGAAGGAAAAACACCTTTCGAATAAGAAAGTGAAAAAATGCGGCAAAGAACTGGAGTAAGTTCAGGAGCACATGTTTTGAGAACAAGTGGAGAAATACCATCGGGACCTGGAGGTTTCTTAGCATTAAGATTCGTCAAAATCTTTCTGACATCCTTTTGAAGGAAGACCACAGGAGGCATTGAATGGAGCGTGTTGGGAATGGTGGGAGGTGTTTTACCAAGATCATTAATACATGAGTTGGAAGAAAAATGGGATGCTAGGAGGTTAGCTTTATCCTTGGCTGAAGTGACAGCAGAACCATCTGGTTTGGACAGAGATGGGCAAAAGTTGCGGCCAATAGCTTTGGCAAGAGACCAGAACGCTCGGCTACCATTAGGGCAAGTAGCAAGTTTTCTACTCTTAGCCTGTTCAAACTCTAGTTTGGACTGATTAATAACTGCTTTACAATTGTTGCAAGCTTTGTTGTAGGCAGAAAATGAAACTGAAGAATTAGAAACAAGCCAATTATGATATGCAACATTCTTCTCTTGAACAGCCTTAGCACATTTATTGGAAAACCAAGGTTTAGATAAAGGACGAGATTTTAAAGTGGAGTGTGGGATAAAGGATTCCATTCCTGCAAGAATAATTTCACTGACACAATCTGAGCAAATGTTGACATCAGAAGTTTTGAAACAATAATCCGACCAAGGAAAAGAAGAAAAGAAATCTCGCAGGTCATCCCATTTTGCATTTTTGTAATGCCAAACAACACGAGGTTGGGAATAGCCATGAGATAAAGGCTCCACTGGAGAAGAGACAATCACCAAGTTGTGATATGAAGTGCCTAAAGGACCTCTCACTTCGACCGTATACTTAGAAGGGTTCTTTGTGAGAAAAAGATCAAGCGTATTGGCTGTATGATTAGGATTGTCTGGTATTCTTGTAGGTAAATGAACAATCTGTGCTAGGTCATTAGTAATTGCAAAAGCCTCAGCATCTCGACCTGCTGGGTCGGTGTGACTAGAAAATGGAAGCCAGCTGGAGTTGTGAACATTAAAATCACCAAGGAAAATTACCTCACTGTTAGAAAAGTTGGACTGGAGAAAGTCAAGTTGCCAAGTCTCTGACAGGGAATATGAGAACGGACATATGCACAGTACCACCTTTTAGGCGAAAGGAATCACACACAAATAATTTGGGCATCTGAGATGAGCAGTAGCTGAATCAACCGATAACTGAGATTCTGTCAGAAAAAGTACATGGGGTTTGGCAGACTGCAAGTGGAAATGAACATCACTGAGATTAGAATTGAGACCACGTATATTTGTGAAATGAATTACGAAGTGCTTGGGAGGTTTAGATCTTTTTGCAGATAAGCTTGCTCTATTAGTTTGACAATTCATGGTGTATTCAATAGTAACAAAAAGGGTGGGACATGCTGTATGAAGTAATGAAATTTTTGGATATGGCGTAAGAATATACCCAGATCCTTGAGATTACGTGGCCTCGACAATGCTTCCCGCATACACACTACTCTGACTCCCTCCAGTCATATCTGGCAGAGTAGAGGTAGCAAGATTATACACTAGCTGATCCGGAAGCCTCCTAGAGAGTTACCAATAGGTTCAGTCCGGTGTACTAACTAGCGGCCGACCTGCGAACACCGTTTTAGAGCTGTACCCTCGAAATGTAAGGAATATTGGATCTCGCCACGATGTTCAACATAACCTCAGAAGTCATCAATTATACTGCATGATGGAAGAGATAAGCAAGGGTTGACCAGAACTTAGCTCTAGAGACTAAACATGGGTTCCACCACTTCAAGCCTCCAATAAGCAAAGTGGTGGTATTTCACCAGTTGAGAGTTATCTACCACCTAGTACTGCCTGGTAACATAGAGGGACGGCGTTCCTTCATGTGGTGTGGGCCCCACACCTCGACCCCTGCTTACGTTGGTTCACACCTGGGTGGTCACCCACCATGTACTTGTGCATGGAGGTTATACCCAGAGTTACTAACAGTCCCACCATCGTGAAGGTGCAAGCAGAGGATTTGGCTGTTACAGACCGTCCGGACTTCGCCGAAATTTGGTCCACTTGACTTGAGTGTTACTCGAATATCAGTTCCCTCAGCATTTTAGACTCCCAGGTAGCAAGTACAGCTTGTCTGGCATATCTGAAAGAATGTCTGTGACAACCTCAAGGACCCAGCTAAAAACAACTATAACTAACAAGCTTCCCTGAATAATACTAGTTGTTTTCTTCTGTACACAGCATGTAGAAGCCAAGTTTTATGGTTTTTGAAGCCGGAAAATCCAAGAAATTCTCTCTGCCGCCGCGTTTACATCAAGTGGGGCTTCTTGCAGATGCGTCCGTCAGCTCCGAGTTTGTCGGGTGGTGCCAGTGGCTTCTCACAAAACTGCACTCAGTGACACTGATGATGCAAAACCCAGAAGAGTGCGAGCTGTATTAGGCCTGATATAGTCGAGTGGTCAGAAGTGAGAGTGCAGTAGCACATGCTTTTTGAGTGGACCAGGGTTCAAGCCTGTGACTGCTAAAGATGATTAACATTTGTATTGATAATTTATTGTAAACTCCAGTGACCTGGTAGCAGTACTGGAGTATAAACAAGTTTTTTTTTTTTTTTTTGTGTTGGTGTGTGGTAATATCAGCAAAGCAAGGAGGGAGAAGCCAAAGAAAAGAAATGGGGGGGATGTAAAGGGGAAGGAAAGGAGGAGATGATTATTATTATTACTACTAGTCATGTAGCGGAAGGAAGCCAGACTTATGCTGCACCAACTAAAAAAAATTTCCGAGTTATCTCAAGAGAGTGTTATTCCCTTCTACTTCTGACACTCTCTCTCGAGAGAGAGAGAGAGTGTCAGAAGTAGAAGGGAATAACCAAGAAAGATGATATCCAGCTCAGCACCCTGGGTATGCCAAGCCCATACTCACCAGATATAAAGGGGATGAATCTAGATGAGCAGGAGTGCAAAACCACTAATGAGTAGACAGCCCTATAGAAGGAGTGATAGTTAAAAGTAAGAAAAACAGTAGGCCAGTTAAATGGCTTAAAAAAAAAAAAAAAAAAAAGGAGGGGAAGGCATCACCAAGTGACTCCACAATCCTACCTATCAGCAGTCTAGTCTAGGGTACAATTCTAGAAGGAGAGTTCACTGACGAGTATTATTGAGGATACCTTAAAGGTTCAGGGAAACTGCTAGTTATGGGGGGGGTGGAATGTGGGTAATACTGACACACGTTTATCTGATAATATTGGTCAAAGTAACTCTTGCACATACCTCAAGAGTTCTTATCTGTTACCCCAACTGGACATATTATCTAAATGTTCTGGGGGCAGAAACGTTTCAAGTGAGCGGGTAGCTAATGCCGGGGAAGAGAGCCTAAAAAACTTCAAGGGTTGTGTTAGGGTAGTTAAATATACAAGAACAGTAAGTCCTAACTGTTTATATAGTAATGTTAGAAGTGTCGTCAATAAAATGAGCAAATTCAAACTGCTGGTTAAAACAAGTAACACGGACATAATAGGGCTTACGGACACGTGGTGCCACCCGGATATTGGGGATGATGAGTTTCAGTACGGCTTGTATAATGTATTTAGGAAGGATAGGGTAGATAGAAGGGGTGGTGGGGTAATGCTTTTTATCAGAAGCAGCCTGAGTGCAACGATAGCTTTCCCGGATTCAGACGTTTCACATGGATAGTATAGAATCTGTATGGTGTGAGATAGTTGGAAACAAAGGTATAATGCGAGTAGGAGTAATCTACAGACCACGTGATTGTGAAGATTATGATGAAAGCCTCTACATGCAAATTGAATGGGCAAGTAAGCGTCAATGTCTTATTATGGGTGATTTCAATTTGCCTCTAATTGATTGGAGTAAATGGGAAGGAAACTCGACATGGGGAACAAAATTTTTAAATCAACTAGATGACTTATTTGTATCAACATGTCAGGGAAAGTTCTACAGAAAAGAATATCCTAGACCTCATCATCACCCATGAATCAGATGACATAACAGGGCTGATAGTAGAGGAACCAGTAGCAGGAAGTGATCACGGAGTTCTACGGTGGATGATGATGAGAGAGGTAGCAGCAGTAAAAGGCAAATGATTGGGTTTTAATTTCAGAAAAGGAAATTACAATGCCTTAGAGTACTACATGGCCTCTACATTTCAATACATTTGAACTGTGGTATGCTTTTAAAACATTAATCACAGATGCCTTTATGCGTATATACCATTAAAAAAAATACTCCACGAGGAGGGTTCCAAGTTGGATGAATATTGAAGTTGCCACATTACTTGAGCAGAAAAAGGTGGAATGGAAAGGTTACAGAGCAATAAAAAGTACTGAAGCCTATAATAGGTACAAGATGATCTGTAATAGAGCCACAGAAAAGGTTCTTCAACAGGCAAAGGAAGTTTATGAGAAATCACTAGCAAAAAGAGCAAAGAGGGGGATAAAGAATTCTTCACATATATAAATGCCAAGAAGAGCAGGACAAACCAGATCAGACCTTTACGTAAGGGAAAGGAGTTGGTATTAAATACACCAGCTGCCATTGCAGATGAACTCAGCAGTTATTTTGCATTGATATTTACAAATGAAAAATCTTTTGTGGAAATGGGAAATTGTGGGAGCAAAGTTGAAAAATATGTAATTAATGATATTGAAATTTCACAAGATTATTTAGTGAAAAAGCTTTCGAGCCTACAGGCCAGTAAGGCTCCTCGAGTTGATGGAATATACCCTACAATCTTAAGGGAGGCGGCAAGTGAGTGCATTGAACCATTGAGGCTAATTATGCGAGCATCACTAGACTCTGGGGAGATTCCCTTGGATTGGAAAAGTGCCAATGTATCTCACGTACATAAGGGCGGCTCTAAGAGTGAAGTGGGAAATTATCGACCTGTCAGTCTGACTTCAGTGATAGGGAAAATCATGGAGGCAATGATCAAGGATACTCACCATGGTTTTGTAAAGGAAAAATCAAGTTTAACACATCTGGTTCGCTATTTTGAAGGGGTCACTCATGAGCTGGATTTAGGGAATAATTTTGACATTGTTTATTTAGATTTCGGCAAAGCTTTTGACTCAGTCCCACATGAGCGGTTCCTTTATAAGCTGGAACAGGTTGGAATCACTGGGAAAATCCTTAGATGGATAGCAAGATGGCTTCAGGGCAGGAGGCAGGGGGTTGTGATAAATGGCTATTCCTCAGATTGGGTTGATGTAAGAAGTGGGGTTCCTTAAAGATCAGTATTAGGACCACTGTTGTTTTTAATTTTCATAAACGACATTGATGAAGGGATAGAGGGCATGATGTCTAAATTTTCAGATGATGTTAAAATTGGTAGAGTAGTTAATGATCACTGTCAAGCTGAGCTTCTTCAGAGAGACCTAGATAGACTTCAGAAAAATGGCAGCTATGCTTTAATCCAACAAAGTGTAAGGTATTACACCTGGAAAACAGTAATCCCAAAATAACTTATTCACTTGGTGGAGTTCAACTAAACCCAGTACTGGAGGAAAGGGACTTGGGTGTTACGATACAGTCAGACATGAAATTATCTGATCATTGTAAACAGGTTGCAAGGAAGTCCCATGGTGTCCTATCGATGATCTATCGAACTTTTGCAAGTAGAGATAGGAACATGATAATCCCATTATATAAGGCTTTTGTTAGACCACACTTGGAATACTGTGTTCAAGTATGGAGCCCGGACCCAAAGAAAGACATCAAGCTTCTTGAAATAGTGCAAAGACGGGTAACTCACCTGGTGAGATCGGCAAAAGGGTGTCCTTATGAAGAAAGACTTTGAATATGTGGGTTGCAGAGTTTGGAAACTAGATACCTTAGAGGACATTTGATTGAGGTGTTTAAGACTCTGAGAGGCATCAGTAAAATGAATGAGGATGAAATTTTCAAGATTATAAATGATGCTAGAACTAGGGGTCCATAAATTCAAGTTACGGGGGAAATGTTTAGATTGGACTGCAGGAAGTTTCATTTTAGCCAGCGAGTTATAAATTACTGGAATAAGTTGCCTACATGGGTGGTAGAACCTGACAGTTTGGGGAAATTCAAAGGTCATCTGGATAGTACCTTCAGGTCAGGGAAGCGCATAGGATGATAGGTTTAATTTCCTTTTCTTTTATTAATTATTATTATATTTTATCATTGTTTTATTCTTTTTTTTTTTTTTTTGGCTGGTGCAGCATAAGCCATAGGCTTTCTTGCACCATGCGGCCATTACTAATACTAATACTTGCCAAAAAAACACTTTTCCAGATACTTTAACTTGTCCTTAATTGAATCATGGCCATTTATAATGTAGGTGGTTTCCAAGTTAGGGGTTAGCCAGATCAGGGTGATGGGAGTGATGAAGCTTATCTCAGGAAAGAGGTTCTGGGTGATCTTCCATTTATTATTAAGATTCCACAGAGTTTGCCAAAGTTTGCGTACATAGCCGCTTGTACCCAGCAGCCAATTTAAACTAGGGATTAACAGTGAATCAAGATGTGAACCAAGTCCTAATAATTTATAACATGGACCTGAATAATTTCACACACAAGACATGAATAGTCAAGAGTAGCCTATTTTGGTTTAACCCTTCAGTGGTTTAAACAAACAGAAAAAAAAAAAAAAAAAAAGAAGCAACCATAACAGCAGGTGTGTGGTTGTCTTTACTCCACCAAACCGTTTTTTTTTTTTTGGTGGAAAAAAAAAAAAAAAATGGGAATTAATTTTAATAGGAAAATTTAAACTTTTAGCTTAATCCTGACAATTTTTTTGCTGCGAGTTAGGTCACAATGTCTGTGTGTCTGCAATTAAGCCCAGGCACGATAGGAGGGATTATATGCTGAAAGTCTTGTGGATTAACTCAAGACTTGGACTTTGCAAGGCTTTTGGGGGGAAAATTTCTATCAGCTTGGCCCACACTTATAAGAAGGAATCTGTTCTGTAGAGACAGGATACATTTAAACTAAGGTGGTGCAAGGGTTTTTGCCAGTATTATTGAGGATACCTTAGAGGTTCAGGGAAACTGCTAGTTTGGAGGACAAGGGTAATATAGATACACATTTATCTGACAATATTGGTCAAATTAACACTTGCACATACCTCATGGGTTCTTGTTTGTTACTACAACAGAACATATTATCTAGATGTTCTGGGGGCAGAAAAGTTTCAAATGAGTGGGTAGCTAATGCCAGGGAAGCGAGCTTAAATAACTTTAAGGGGTATGTCAGGGTAGTTAACTATACAAGAACACCAAGTCCTAATTGTTTATACAGTAATGTCAGAAGCGTCATCAATAAAATGAGTAAATTTGAACTGCTGGTTAGGACAAGTAAAACTGACATAATAGAGCTTGCAGAAACGTGGTGCCAAGAGGAGATAGTAGATGATGAGTTTCAGTACGATATGCATAATGTATTTAGGAAGGATAGGGAAGACAGAAAGAGTGGTGGGATTATGCTTCTCATCAAAAGCAGCCCGAGCGCAATGAAAGCTTTCCCAGATTAAGATGTTTCACATGCTAGTATAGAATCTGTATGGTGTGAGATAGTTGGAAGCAAAGGAATAATGAGAGTGGGAGTAATCTACAGGCCAAGTGATTGTAAAGATTATGATGAGAGCCTCTACATTCAAATGGAATGGGCAAGTAATCATCAACATCTTATTATGGGCAATTTTAATTTGCCTCTAATTGATTGGAGCAAATGGAAGGAAACTCCACATGTGGGACAAAATTTTTAAATCAACTAGATGACTGCTATTTGTGTCAACATGTCAGGGAAAGTACAATGGAAAAGAATATTCTAGACTTCATCATCACCCGTGAATCAGATAAAATAATAGGGCTGACGGTATAGAAACCAATTGCTGGAAGTGATCACAGAGTTCTACAGTGGACAATGAAGAGAGAGAGGTAGCAGTAGTTAAAGGCAAAGGAATGGATTATAATTTCAGGAAAGGAAATTATGACATCTTAAGATGCTACATGACCTCTATTGTTGTTATTTGGTTTTTAGGAACATTAGCAACTAAGGTCATATTGCTCCGATGGATGACCTCTATTAACTGGGTTGATATCTCACAGAGAGCAAATACAACAGAATTGTGGAATACCTTTAAAACATTAATGACAGAAGCCCTGGATGCTTAAATACCATTAAAAAAAAAAATACTCTAAAAGGAGAATACCAAGTTGGATGAATAATGAAGTTGCCAGATTACTTGAGCAGAAAAAGACGGCATGGAAAAGTTAGAGCAATAAAAAGTACTAAAGCCTATAACAGCTGCAAATTGATCTTTAATAGTGCCACAGAAAAAGTTACACTGGCAAAGGCAGATTATGAGAAATTGCTGGCAAAGAGGGGGATAAGGAATTCTTCACATATATAAATGCAAAGAAGAGGGCAAACCAGATCGGACCCTTATGTAATGGACGTGGGATACTATTAGATACCCCAGCCAAAGTTGCAGATGAACTCGACAGTTACTCTGCACTGATATTTACAGAAGAAAAACCCTTTGTGTCAATGAGAAATTATGGGAGTGAAGTTGAAAAATATGTAATTAACGATGTTGAAATTAAATGTTTATTTAATGAAAACACTTTTGAGCCTATAAGCCAAAAAGGCTCCTGGGGTTGATGGCATATACCCTATAATGTTAAGGGAGGCGGCAAGTGAATGCATTGAACCATTGAGGCTAATTATGAAAGCATCACTGGACTCTGGAGTGATTCTGTTGGACTGGAAAAGAGCCAATATATCTGACACTAAGTTCTCTGAGCATTGTAGACTGGTTGCAGGGAAGGCCCATGGTGTCCTATCAATGATTTATCGAACAATTGCTAGTAAAGATAAAGACGTAATAATTCCATTATATAAGGCTATTAAATTGTTAGATCACACTTGGAATAGTGTTCAAGTATGGAAACCGCACCTAAAGAAAGACATTGTGCTTCTTGAAAGGGGTCCAAAGACAGGCAACTCAACTGGTGAGATTGGCAAAATGGAGTCCATATGAGGAAAGACATCGAATACGTGGGTTGGATGTCTTCAGACATCTAGTGTAGTTGATGTCTAGGCAAATAGCAGCTGTTATTTGTGTGAATGTTGGTGGTCATAATTCAGTGATCATTGAGTGTATACAAAGATGATATTTTTTTTTAATAAGCCGATGCAGAAAAAAAGGTTGGCTTCCTTAAATCTTTTAGTTCCTACAAATATAAATAAGAAAATGGTATTGGAGGTGGGAATACAGTTAAGAAATGGCAAGGTTAGAAGAAAAAATAAAAATAAAGTAAAATAATAGGAAATAGGGTTCCACCTGGTTATAAAGGGCTCCAGTTTTTACACTGGAATGACAGATTTAACAATGTTTCTAATACTACTGATTTAGACTTGTAGTTATTTAAAACAGTCATGATGGATATTAAATACTTTGCAGAAGGAAAGTAGTCTGAATGTCTTAATATACTAAATAGCACATCAGTATGTAAATTGAGGAGGATAAAGGTATTCTGGTCATATGATGAAGTAATTAGCATTAGAATTAATGCTAATGCTAATTTAAAGGAAGTCAGGTCAGACAGTGAGAAAGCCTGTCTACATAGGCAGGGATAGTAACCAGCAAGTTAAATATACAGCTTTGGGAGAGTTTGCCAACATCCACCCAGAAATTTGTTAATTCATTGGGGAGGTTGTAATAAAAACACCACATCCTGTCACTTGTAACAACTGAATTCATGAAGTTGGATTTGCTTTAGCAGCCTTAATGGGTTCTCTGCAGTGTTCAACTCGTGCTTGTCATTAACCATCTGTTAACGAATGTGGAACAAACTGAGCACATACCTATGCTTCAAATCCTGAATTATTATTTGTCAAATGTGTTCCTTATTAATGCACAGATCTTCTGAAATCATTCGGAGCATAGCAAATCAGTGATCGGTAATGATTTCCCACGCCTTTTTAAGCAACTCTGGTATTCAAACCAATTTTGCTGGGCCCAGATGTTCATCTTCCAGTGATTCTCTTCTATGCGCAAAACGTTTATGCCACTCCAACACACTTGCACAACACAGGCAATTCTTTCCATATACTTGTTCCATCATCTGAAACTTTTCCATGGCACTCTTGCCCAGTCAAACAAAACTTGATGTTTACTTTTTGTTCTATTGTCCCCCCCCTCCCACAACACAAGGAAAGGACAGGAGAGAAGAGATGTTCAGTTGAGCTTACACTACGTTCTGAAATGGTGGAATTGCTGCTATTTCAGAATATAATGTCGAATGACACTATGTTCAGTGTCGACCCGAACTGCATGTCTCTCTCCCTACCTGTCGCAGAATTGCCACAGAACACACACACACACACACACAATATATATATATATATATATATATATATATATATATATATATATATATATATATATATATATATATCCTCCAGTACTTGAAGAGGTCATAAGGCTGAAAACAAAAGAAGCAAATCTAGAGGGAGAAGCTGAATGGAATATTTTAGGAAAGGAATAGTTGCAATATGCTATATGTATGGTTATTTATAATCCAGTACAGGCAGGGCCGGATTTAAGGTTGTTGTGGCCCATAAGCTATAACTTTTAAGAGGCCCCCCTCTACTGAGTAAATTTTAGGTTTAATAGTGTTTCATTCTAATCAAAGGGTGTGTATAAAATGCTACATACATAAGTAATACATACATTTTTATTAACTGCTAAATTTTAACAGAAATTTCTGACATTGGTAATAATAAAATAAATTATTTGGTTTGGTTTTTAGGTTTATTTGTTTGGTTTTTTACATCCATATCTGTAGATGGGCTGTAAAAATGATCATGCTGTTGTATCCATTGATGTAGTAATAGAAGAGCTCACATGCTCCCCATGAAGAAAGACGACAACTTCAGAATTGTATTCTTTTTTTTCCCCTCCCATTCTAAAAAGAAATAAGGCAACAGACAAATTAGTAAAAATTTTATTACATGTGGTGCTATAGCATTACATATTACTGAAGTACATTTTGTTCTTTGCAGTTTTAAGTCCTTACATTCCCTCTGTCTGAAAAATGAAATTTACAAAGCTCACTTAAACTACCTCTAATGCACAATGCACAGCTATGAAAAATGCAATGCTACTTTCTGCCTTTGCACCTTCTGTATCGCCAATTTTCTTGACTGGCAATACTCTCTCTGATGCTGAAAACTAAAGGTCTCTGGTTTTCTCGTGCTTCATTTGTATTACGATGCAAGATGCCTTTCAGTATCACTTAATTTGGCTGTCAGCGTGTATTTACAATATTTACCAAAATGTTTTAAATAATCACCATCTAATTTGCAGAGCCAGTTCTTATATTTGTGATACTGATACAAATTAAGTGATACTGATACACAAATTAAGTGATACTGATGCCTTTCAGTATCACTTAACTTGGCTGTCAGCATGCATTTACAATATTTACCAAAATGTTTTAAATAATCACCATCTAATTTGCAGAGCCAGTTCTTATATTTAGCGTCTTTGATCAGGCGATCATGAAAGTTTTGAAACTATTTTTTGCTCATTTTCACAAAGGGGAAAAATTTTAATATTAAACACTATAGTTTAATATGAAAATTCACAAGCAAGGAAAAAAAAAAAAAAGTTACATATTCAAAGTAATTGAATCAAAACAAACAAAAAAGGAAAAAATTTTCGTTAACATCTATTCAGAATAGTGGTTTGCATGCGGAAACAATTTAAGTTACTGCATCTAAATTTTGGGCAGGATACTCCAGTAATTCGAAAATTGAAACAGCATAAAGAGACCTCTATATTAGGAAAGTTAGACTGCAGAAAGTGGAATTTCAAAGAAAGGAAGTTGAAGAGTTCTGAATGATTGGTGGAAATTCATATTATATCTTTTTCTGATTTGTAAATGATCCAGTGACAAATTTTCAATAAAAAAAATTACTGACATCAAAATAATAAAATTACAAATTGTTCTGTCAAATTGTAACAAAATACAAAGAATAATAAAGAACTATTTATTAGGGTCACCAGGAATGATAATTCAACTATCCATGTGTGTTGTGTCTGTAAACTGTGTGTGTTCTCTGGTCAATTTGCCTGCTTTGCTGGACGAAAAACCCCAGGATCAGGGGAAAAAAGCCTTGCTATCTACATTTCAGATCGGCTAACTCAGCCACGGAGTGAAAAAAGCCCACAAAAGTTCCTTGCATCATCGAAAGGATTCGAACCTGGGCCTTTTCCACCTTTTCCACCTTTTCCCAGTGTGGGGAGGACAGTGACGATACTACTACTGTGTTACCCACACACACAAAATGCAAAGAATAGTAAAATAAAAAAAGTAAATAAATCTACAGCAATCAGTAACATGTATTAGTATCACAAACTATACATCGTTTGATGATCGCTGATTCCATGGACCATTCATAAATTATGAACGATCCATCATGTAAACTTAGAAAACTGGAATAATAAATTCACTTGCATGGAATAATAAAATCACTTATTACAGAATCGCTACAAAGTTGGTATTGCATTGTGCACATAAAGAAAATCAATGCATACTTCTCTATTCAGAGGTGCATGTTCACTGATCGCAAAAAAAAAAAAAAAAAAGTGCAGACAAGAAAAATAACTTTTTGAAATTCATATTATATCTTTCTCTGATCTGTAAATGATTCTAAAACAAATTTTCAATAAAAAAAAAATTGCTGACACCAGAGTAATAAAATTATTAATCGCTCTGTCAAATTATAACAAAACGCAAAGAACAGTAAAAAATAAAAATAATATAAAATAAAATAAATGAATAAATATAAAACTCCAGCAATGAGTAACATATATTATTAGTATCAAAACTGGACAGCGCTTGCAATTGCTGAGTCATGAATCATTCATAATTTGTGAATGGTCCATCATGTAGACTAATGAAAACTGAAATAATAAATTTACTTATGACTTCAGGCCTGTCTATCACAAGTTAGAAAGGAATGGTGGTAATTGATAAAATTTTTTTTGTCCTCTGAGAAACTTGTAGAATCAGTACACTTGAAAATTTAGAATCAGAATAGTACATGATTCTGGATAACAGTTGGAGAACGTTTTTTCTCTGCCAATAAAGCAAATGAAAATCTCGGTGATGGGCTGAATTTTTTTTTTTTTTTTTTTTACCAAGTTCTTCAAGTAACTTTACAACAAAGTTTCACACTGCAAACAAAAACAGAACAGAACATCCATATTAAAGGGTTATAAAATGTATTTTCTGTTGGCTGTATAGAAACAAAGCAATAGACAAGGTAGAATGTTGTTGTTATTGTGAAAAATGGTGAATGAACTTTAAAACCACAAATTTAACGAAACTGCATGCTTTGGAGTGACTGAGTTATGCTTTACTCTGCCTGGTCATTGTTTATTCCACTCTCTGAAGACCACGGGATAAATGCTAATTACAAGGTTTCCTCCCAATGCACTGGTCAGTTTCGGTTTCAGAACGTGAAATGCGAGGATCAAAGTTCTGCAATTTAGACGTGTCTCTCATTGGCCTATAAGTAAGTAAACAATCTCTGATTTGACACTTACTGTTGGCACATTCGTAATTTATTGATTCCGAAAATAGGCGCGCATTGTAAATACAACCAAAAGTAAATTGCAATAAATAGTTTTTCACGGCAAGTAAAAGGAGAAAAGCAAAAAGTTTATAATAATAACAATAATTTATTTCTTTGTATACCGATGTTCATTATTTATAAATTATTCATTTTTTATTATTTTTTCTATACTGACGCAGAGTTCTCTTGTAATGCAAGGCCCTCAGCTGTAGCTTGTCTAGCTTATGCTTAAATCCTGCCCTGAATCTTGTATTACTTGATTAGTATGTTTTTAAGACACGGTGTGATACCAACGAAAAAGCATTCTGGGATTACAGCTATTAACAAATATTCTTACATTTATTAATGTTAAACCTCAATTTTCAGCCCATCCACTTAATTTATCTAAGTCTTGCTGGATTAGCATACCTGATTACTATTGTTAGCCAAACTGCCCATATCTGTATTATTAGAAAAACTTGGTCGTTACACTTGACTTGCCTTCCTCAATACTGTTAATAAATCCCAATAAGGGACCGGCCAGAACTGAACCCCCCCCCCCTCCGAGAGATTTCATTAATACAATTAGTCCATGAACAGTAGTGTCCATTAATAACTGTAACCAGCCACTAAACCACCCTTTATCCATAGCTTGCCTCCAATGTCACATTGCTGCAATTTGCACAACAGCAGACACTCATGTGGGACAGTGTTGAAAGATTTACTGAAAGCTGTAGAAAGCACAAATTAAGAGCTAAAAGGATGAAGAATTAATCCCTTTAGCTTTAATAGCTAAAGGAGTTAGTTCCACGAATTAAGAGCTAAACATTTTTACAGGCACCATTACAATTTAATGGTGCCTGTAAAACCCTGCTGGAGAAAACTGACCAACCACGGCGCAGGATAGAAAAAGATGGAAGGTTCTGTGAGATCAACAATGGCTAAAAAGAAGTAAAACCTATACAACTTATACACTACTATACTTAGGTGTCCCGCTGATCAGCAGTCCACAGCCATTGGCAAAGATTAAGGCATATTCCCATTGCGGACACTGGCTCAGGTCAACCTATTTTCTACCATAAGTATCCTATTAGAGAATTAGGAGAGAGTGATTTTCCTTTATCTCGGAAATTCATCTGCTCTTTCGAAGAAATGAATCCTCCACACTTTCACTAAATTTCACCTGTCTCTGTTTACATGGTAGCCACAAGTGGTTCCTAATTTCAGCTTTGTTTTATCTGCTGTGCAAGTAACCTTACAGTGTCTAAGAGGAAATTCTTGGGTGTGGTGTGAAAAAGTGGAAGTGCTTCATAGTGAAGATCGGAGCGTTAAAAAAAGAAAAAGAAATCGCTTTAAAATTTGGTATCGCTGCCAGTAGTGTGTCAACCATTCTGAAAACCGTGTTTCAATTTTCAAACTGTTTGAGGAAACGGGACCCAGTCAAAAGCGTGCAAAAGTATGCCTTTGGGAAATGAAGATGTAGCAGTTTTTAAGTGGATGAAGTTCATTCGAGACCAAAACATGACGATATCAGGGTTATTAATAAAAGAAAAGGCCATGGAGTACACATCCTTTCTGGGACACAAAACACTTCAAGCCAGTTCTGTGGTTGGCTGGACAAATTTAAAGAGCATAATGGTTTACTCGAAAAAGTTATTTCTGATGAAAGTGGAGTTGCAATCGAAGACTACGATAAGAGGGAGTATATGATGAGAGCCTTAACAATCAATTCGGCCCTGGAAAGATTGTACAAGGCTAAAGGGGTAGAATTTTTTTTCAGCCTGGTCTGTACTTGTTAACAGGAGAGACTGCTTCTACAGGGATGGGATACACTTAAATAGAAAGGGTGCAAGAATATTTGCTGATGCTATTGAGGCAGTGTTAGGTGGGTCGGAAAACTGCTAGCTTGGCGGGATACAAGGACAAATAGGTTAACAGTAGCCACTGGCAGAGGTGAAAGTGATTCTTGCACTGCTTCTATTGGAATGAGCAGCAGCCTGGAAAACAAGATGCAGGGTATTTTTGAGACTGCTAGCAGTCATTGCGACACAAGTAAACACATGGGTTGTGTTAGGGCAGCTAAGAATAGGAACAGGTGCATGTATACTTTCATATACACCAATTCTAGGAGTTTGGTAAATAAATTTGATGAATTTGAGGCATTGCTCAGAACATCAAAGGCAGATATTGTTGGGATATGAGAGATGTGGTGTCACACAGATATAAGGAATGCAGAACTGGAATTTGTGGAGTACAATGTGTACAGGATGGATAGATAAGATAGGAAGGGAGGAGGGGTTATACTATTAGTTAAGAAACACACAAAATCCATGGAAGTGAAGTCAGTCGACATCGTTGGACAGTGCAGTGTCGAGTCAGTTTGGTGTGACATAAGCATTGGGAGATCAAAATTGAGAGTAGGAGTGTTATAGGCCTAATGACTCTGATGAGTATAATAAGGAACTGTACAGGGAAATTAGAGTGGGCAAGTAAATCAGAGTCTTATAATGGGGGATTTTAATTTCCCAGATATTGACTGGAATTTGTGGGTTGGTCACTCACACACTAGCAAGGCTTTTGTGGATTTATTGGATGATTGTTTTCTACATCAGCATGCTGAGGAGGCAACTAGAGGAAGTAATACTCTTGATCTGATTATCAGTTGTGATTCTTCATGTATTAAGAATCTGCAGATAAAAGAACCACTAGGTGGCAGTGATCACAGTGTGTTGAAGTGGGATTTACTCAAAGAAGTAACTACCATCAGGGGTAAAAGGAAGGGTTTTTGCTTTCGTAAAGGCGACTACGGTGGTCTGAGACATTATTTAAATTCTGTACAGTGGGACCAACTGATGATGTTACCAACAGCAAATTCAAAATGGGAAGCATTCAAAGAATATATCTTGGAAGCTACTAGGCTTTACATACCAACTAAGAAATATTGCTCAGGGTTTAGGCCTAAATGAATGTCAGATAAACTAATGAAACATGTGGCAGAGAAGAAAAATGCATGGGATATGTATAAATTAATGGGTGACATGGAAGCCTATGATAGATATAAGCTGGTCTGTAATCAAGTCACAAAGGAGATTAGGCAAATTATGAGAAATCCTTGGCAAAGGATACAAAGAAAAACAAGAAAGAAAACAAACTAAATTTTCACTTCTAGAAGTGAAAATTTAGTTTGTTAGCCACCTGCTCAGGTGACTAACAAACTAAATTAGTATTTTGCATCTACATTCACCCATGAGGAGTTATTCAGGGAGGGGAATGCCAGAGGTGAGTTAAACTCTGGCAGTGAGGTGGATGATTTTGTAATAACTGAGGGGAAAGTGGAGGAGAAATTGTTGAAGATAAACATACAAAAGGTAGCCGGGGTGGATGAGATCTATCCAGTTATATTAAAGGAGGCAGCAAAGGAAGTAAGCAAACCCTTAGCCATAATTATGAGAGCTTCTTTGGACTCAGGGGAGGTACCCATAGACTGGAGTTGTGCAAATGTGACCCCAATTCACAAAGGAGGATCAAAGGGCAAAACAAGTAATTATAGACCTGTTAGTTTAACTTCTGTTCCAGGAAAATTAATGGAGGCACAGGTTAAAGAAGCATCACAGGATCATCTAGACAAGACTTCAGTTATAGCTCGGACATAGCATGGTTTTGTTAAGGGAAAGTCTTGCCTGACCAATTTGATTGGATACTATGATGTGGACACAAAGGAACTGGATGCAGGGAATAACTTTGATATCATATATTTGGATCTTAGATAGGCTTTTGATACTGTTGCACATGGAAGACTGCTGCACAAATTGGAGCAGTGTGGCATTGGGGATAAATAAATTGCTGCTATGAATAAAGGGATGGTTGAGTGGAAAAAGACAGAGGGTGGTAATCAATGGACACTGCACTGTTGTTATGCACTCTTATTTGGTTTTTAGGAGCATTAGCAACTAAGGCCATATTGCTCTGGGATATGCGGTTGTCATTCCCTGACCTTTCCGCATCCTCCGTATTTGGTGGTGACAGGCTCGAACCCCGGTCTAATCAAGAAGCATGTGATACGCACTGCTGCTCATTCCCACCTGGCTACGGAGGCGCCTAATGGACACTGCTCATCCTGGACTAATGTTATTAGCGGAGCCCTCAGGGTTCAGTTTTGGGTCCATTGTTGTTTTCTGTATTTATAAATGATATTGATGATGGTATATCAAGCTTAATGTCTAAGTTTTTCAGACAATACGAAGGTTGGCAAGGTTGTTAAGTACACTAATGACAGTACACTGCTGCAACAGGATCTAGAAAAGTTGAGCAGATGGGTTGAGAGGTTGTAAATGAAGTTTAACATTGACAAATGTAAAGTACTACATATGGGAAGCAGCAACCCCAGAGTGACATATCAACTCTGTGGTAATACACTGACAGTGGTAGAGAACGAAAAGGACCTGGGGGTAATTGTGCAGGCAGATATGAAATTTTCTGAGCAGTGGAGGCGGTCTGCAAGAGTAGCTCATAGTGTCTTGTCAATGATATACAGGAATTTTTCTAGTAGGGATAAGGAGGTGATTATCCCCTTATATAAGGCAATGGTCAGGCCACACCTTGGGTACTGTAAGCAGGTCTGGAGGCCTCATTTTAAGAAGGATGTAGAGCTGTTGGAACGAGTGCAGAGAAGGGCAACAAGATTAGTGAATTGAACAAAGAGTTGCTCTTATGAAGAATGCTTAAATTTTGCAAATTACAATGTCTGTAGACTAGGCACCAGCAAGGAGATCTGATTGAGGTGTATTAAGCCTTGAATATTTTGAGCATGCTCAATGCTGATGGAATTCTTCCTCTTGCTCAGAATAATCATTTGAGAGGGCATAAATTCAAATTGAGGAAAGACAGATGTAGGATAGATGTGCAGAAGTTTGCCTTTAGCCAGAGGGTGGTTGGTTGGTGGAACAGACTTCCATCCTTTGTTGTGGAAGTTGATAGCTTAAATAAATTAAGGCTCAGCTGGACAGGTACTTGGAACAAACAGAGGAGTGAAATGGGAGTTTTTTTTTTTTTTTTTTTTTTTGTCTGATGCTGCATAAGTTTGCTTTCTTGCATCATATGCCTCTACTAATGCTAAAGACTGTAGCCATTGGAAAGAAACAGTTTTGAAAAAAATTATAGAGGATCACTAGTCCAAAGACATATATAACTTTGATGAAAAGGGTGTATTTTTTAAATGTTTGCCGAACAAGACACTGACTTTTAAAGATGATAAATGTGTAGGTGGTAAAAATAGTAAAGAGAGAATTACACCCTTGGTTGCAAATATGGCTGGTAATGAAAAACTGAAGCTTTTGGTAATAAGTAAAAGTAAACCACCCCCTATGTTTCAAAGGAGTTAAGTCGTCAGATTTGCACTACAACTACAACAAAAAATCTTGAATCACAAGCGAAATTTTTGAGTATGGATTTTAAACTTCGATAGAAAGATGACCAAAGAAAACAGAAAAATCACGTTGATTGTCGACAACTGCCCACCTTCACTCAGTAATTTCGAAACTTAGAAGTGTGAAGCTTGTTTTCTACCTTCAGAATAATTCGTCTTAACTGCAGCCAGTCCGAATTTACATATAAGCTAAGCAACCTACAGTTTAGGGCCTCACGTTCCAAGAGGCCTTGCTCCATCTTAACCACAACAAGTTTAAATCCGGCCATGACTGCAGACAATGGGCCAAGGCATTATCAAGAATTGGAAAATGCACTACGGAAGGCTCATGCTGAAAAAAGTTATACTGAGAATAGAAACCAACCAACCCATAGATTCTGTTATAGATTTATGGATGTGCATATCAGAGTTGCTGAAAGTGTGGAGTCAAGATGTGATGGAGACAACGATTAAGAATTGTTTCACAAAAGCAGGTTTTGCTAAAATGGTAATTAACAGAGATGAGAGGGATGAACTACTAGAAGACATTGAGCAATCTGGGAAGAGTTCCAAGCGAGGTTTAATCAGTGGCAAAATTGTTCTTGACAAATTTTTAGGAGTTGATAATGATGTCATGGCAGTTGAATATCCAAGTCACTCCAACATATTAGAGTGTATTTAAAGAGCTAACAATATCGACGATGAGTTGGATGAAAATGAGGACAATATTAAACATTCCAACAAGAAACGTTGGCAGCATTTGAAACTTTGCATTGAGGCCTTAAGTGGGAAGAAAATGTAACAGAAAATATACATCAGTGGTTAAAGTTTAAACAAATTCGAACATTTTTATGAATGGTGTACAGCAGAATCCAGTGTACAACAAAAAAAAAAAAAAAAAACCAAATATTTTACGACATACTAATATATTTTACGCATCATGTAAGTAATCATTTCTTAATATGGATGTATTAATAAATTGTTTTAGAATGTTAGAAAATGTAACCATTCCCACTTATTTCTGATTTATTTCTCATCTTTTACTATATTTCTGAATTTACAGCATTTTTCATTGTTGAAAAGGTCATATTTTTCTATAACGAAATTTCTGTATAGAGAATTTTTTCAAGGGAATGATCGATTTCGTTATATAGAGATATGACTGTATATGGTGTCAAAATTCTTTTTTTGCATCTAATTCCTCTTTTTTTTTTTTTTTTTTTTTTTAATGAAAATCCCAAACACGAGAGGTATTAGAACCTATAGTACTTAGTACCATGCTTGGGTTGGAGGTTGAGAAGATGAAAGAAGATATTTGTTGACATTAGACTTGAACTTCAGTAGACTCAAGTTCAAATAGCAAGGCTTCAGTAGACTGAAATTTTCAGGAAATACATATGAAAGAAGGTTGTTCCAGAAAATGGCAGTTGAATGAATAAATGAGAAATAAGAAAAGTTGGGTCTGTGAGTTTGAAGTTGGACAGTAAATGGATGTTGGCTGGTGGCAGCATGTGTTTGGACTGTTTTGAAAGAGAGAGTGGGAATTATAGAAGCCAATTCAGAAGAACAGTGCCCATGGAAGTATCTGTAGAAGAGGCATGCAGCAGAAACAGTACATCTATGAGACAGTGTGGAGAGGCTCTGTTAGAGATGAGTCATTAATTAACCTAACTGCCCTCTTCTGAATGGAATCTAGAAGCCTGAGAGAGGTTTTGAGGGCACCACCCCAGATGTGGGAACAATATTCCATAATAGGGTGGATTTGGGATTTGTACAGCTGTTTGGAAAAAGGTAATGCCGAGAGCGAAAGAGAAAACCAAGTTTTTTTAGATGCAGAGGAAGTAATATTTGTAATTGCTTGTGCCAAGAGAGATTAGAAGTCAGGGTAATCCCCAAAAGAGATATATCATGTTGCCTAGAAATTGTAGCATCACCAAAGATAAGCACAGGAGCAGAAAAATCAGTAAGCAGCAAGAGAGAAAACTGGACAACCAATTACAAAAAACAGTTAGCAAACCATAAGAGGGAAGCTTGTTTAAAAGACCTTTATGGCAAACCTGATCAAAAGCCTTTGAGATGTGAAGAGCAACTGCTTGTGTTTCACTGAACTTTTCCATTGAATTATTCCATAAATGGGTAACAAACCTGAATATCACCAGTGGATCGGCACTGATGGAATCCATAATGGTGATCGTTTACAGACAGAAGGTTTCTAAATAGTTTGAGAGTTACGTGATTAATTGATTTCTCCATTACTTTAGAAAGAGTAGAAGTAATTGCAATGGGACGGATTTGTCGCCCTTTTTAGGAACTGGCTAGATCTGAGAAAATTTCCAAGCAGGACACTTCTGGAATAATAAAGTGAAAAAAGGTGGCAAAGAATAGGAGTAAGTTCAGGAGTGCAGGTTTGAGAACAAGTGGAGAAATACCATCAGGACCTGGAGCTTTCTTAGCATCGAGATTCGTCAAAATCCTTCTGACATCCTTTTGACGGAAGACCACAGGAGGCATTGAATGGAGCGTGTTGGGAATGGTGAGAGGTATTTTACCAAGATCATTAATACACGAGTTGGAAACAAAATTGGATACTAGTAGGTCAGCTTTATCCTTGGCTGAAGTGACAATGGAACCACCTGGTTTTGACAGGTGGGAGCAGAGATGGGCAAAAGTTGCAGCCAATAGCTTTGGCAAGAGACCAAAATGCTCGGCTACTATTAGGACAAGAAGAAAGTTTTCTATTCTTAGCTTGTCAAAATCTAGTTTTGACTGATTAATAACTGCTTTTCAATTGTTGCAAGCTTTGGTGTGGACAGAAAATGAAACTGAAGAATTAGAAACAAGCCAATTACAATATGCAACATTCTTCTCTTGAACATCCTTAGCACATTTATTGGAAAACCAAGGTTTAGATAAAGGATGCGATTTTAAAGTGGAGTGTGGAATAAAGGATTCTATTCCTACAAGAATAATTTCATTGATGCGATGTGAGCAAACGTTGATGTCAGAAGTTTTGAAACAGTAATCCAACCAAGGAAAAGAAGAAAAGAAATCTTGCAGGTCATCCCATTTCGCATTCTTGTATTGCCAAACAACACGAGGTTGGGAACAGCTATGAAATAAAGGCTCCATTGGAGAAGAGTCAATCACCAAGTTGTGATCTGAAGTGTCTAATGGACCACTCACTTCGACCGTGTACTTAGAAGGGTTGTTTGTGAAAAAAAGATCGAGCATGTTGGCTGAATGGTTAGGATTGTCCGATATTCTAGTAGGTAAATTAACAATCTGTGCGAGGTCATTAGTAATTGCAAAAGCCTCATCATCGTGACCAGCTGGATCTGTGCGACTAGAAAATGGAAGCCAGCTGGAGTTGTGAACATTAAAATCACCAAGAAAAATTACCTCACTGTTAGGAAAGTAGGACTGGAGAAAGTCAAATTGCAGAAAGAGTCAGTCAAAGAGTTAAGTGACTAGTGGAACTGGGAGAACGGTAGAGACAACAGAATGAGGTAAAGAGATTTTAAGCGAGAGAAGATCGAAAAGAGGAGATTCCAAATTACGAAGTCCCTGACATGGAATATCCAAACAGACATATGCACAAGTACCACCTTTGAGGTGAAAGGTTGGTTGGTTGGTTTAGGATTTTATGGCTTGTTGTTTGTTGTTTGTTGGATTTATTGGTGCAAGGGCTACTAAGGCCATAATGCACCTATTTCAATCTTATTTGGTACATGATTGCTATATTAAATAAAAGGATTCAGGTCAGGTGATATTTGTTTATCAATTTGAGGAAGGTAAAAACATCATTAATATCTTGTCGGTCTCCGAGAATCTGTTGTAAGGTAAGTTTATTAAAAGAATATAGATATGAAGAGAAAGCTGTTTTTCATTCTGTCAGATATAATGGGCATTCAATGATCAAGTGGTTTACTGTGAGTTGAGTTTGACAGTTGCTGCATAGTGAAGGGTCATCCTGAGTGAGTAAATAACTATGAGTTAGGTGAGTATGTCCTATTCGAATTCTAGCAAGTACTACTTCTTCCTTTCTATTGCCTCTTAGGCTTAACAGCCACTTCTTGTGATCGTTTTTAATCTGAAAAAGCTTATTGCTTTTTTCTCCCTGCCAAATGGATAGTCATTTTTTTCTAACATTGGTATGTATGATGCATTTTAAATCTGTGTAAGGTATCTGCATGTCTGATTTTATGTGACTGGCATTCTTGGCTGCAAGATCCGCTTGTTCGTTTCCTCTGATTCCGGAGTGCCCAGGTATCCAACAGAAAATTAATTTTTGTCTGTTTGCAAGAAGCTGCACTAACTTGGTTTGAATTTGTTGTAGAAACGGATGACTGGAAGGAAATTTACACTGAAGAGCAGATACAGCACTTAAGGAATCGGTGTAGATAATAGTTTGAGGATATAATGACCGTTTTACATTGTCTAGAGCCATCAGGATAGCATACAGTTCTGCGGTGTAAATACTGTACTCCAAAGGGAGCTGCTGGGATATTGTAATGTTTGGTAGAACTGCAGCTGCTCCAACTTTACTATCTGTCTTGGAACCATCAGTGTAAATTTGGGTAAAACTAGAGAAATGAAAAGAGTGAGTTGCATGGATCTGCTGAAAACTGAAATTTGGAAGTGCATTCTTTCCCCATTGTTGGAAGTGTTGGTCAACATTAGCCAAGGGTATTTGCCATGGTGGCATAGCTGCGCTAATATCTAGAATTATGTCATTCATATTTAGTTCCCAGCACGTAGTTATGTTTTGTAATCTAATGCCACATGGTTTATTCTGCAAAGGTTTATTTTGGTACAAATTATGCCGTTTTGGGGTGAATAAATACTGCTTTAAAGGATGATGTGGGAAACTTCTGATTTTTGCTGCATAACTTAATAACAGAGCTTGTCGACGAAGAAATAGGGGTGGTTCATGTGCTTCCGTATAGAGACTCTGAATTGGCGATGTACAAAAAGCTCTCAGTGCAATTCGGAGAGCATTGTGATGTACTGGGTCGAGCCATTTTAATACACTTTCTCTAGCTGAGACATATGCAGGTGACCCATAGTCTAGTTTGGATCTTATGAGCGACCGGTATAAGTGCAGCAGCATGTACCGATCTGCACCCCATGACATAGCGGAAATTGCCCTGAGGAGATTCAGCTTCTTTAGACAGGTTGTACGAATATATTTAATATGCTCTAAGAAACTAAGTTTTCTATCCAGAATTAGTCCAAGAAAGCTAATACTCTGTTGAAAAGAAATTGGATGAGAATCAAGATGTAAATCGGGATCTGGATGTAAATTCCGTTTACGGCAAAAATGAATTGCTGTTGTTTTTTGTTTTGAAAGTCTGTATCCATTATTTTTGGCCCACTGAACAAGCTTGTTAATTGTACCTTGAAGCTGCCTTTCAATGAACGCATGTTTTGTGAGTGGCTTGAGATCGCCAGATTGTCGGCATACAGAAAGTTTCAACTGTGTCGGGAATACATTTGGTAATGGAATTAATCCTGAGTGAGAAGAGCGTGGCACTAAGCACAGAACCCTGAAGGACCCCCCTCTTCTTGCACAAATGTTTGAGAGAGCAGAGTGAAAACGTACCTGAAAGGACCTATTGCTCAAAAAGTTCTGGATAAATTTTGGAAGATGACCACGAATACCGGATTCATAGAGATCGTGAAGAATTCCATACCGCCAGGTTGTTTCAAAAGCTTTTTCAATGTCAAGACATATCATCACTAGGTGTTCGTTCCTGAGAAATACATTTCGGATGTTTCCTTTAACTTTGACCATAAGGTCAAGTGTTGATCTAGTTCTTCGAAATCCATATTGATTTTGACTTAGAATGCATTCAGTCTCTAGGAACCATGTCAATCTGGCATTAATTATTTTTTCTAATGCTTTTCCTATACAACTAGTTAACGCTATCGGTCAGTAATCTACTGGATCTGAATGATCCTTTCCTGGTTTTGGGAAAGCTAATACAATAGAATGATGCCAACTGGTAGGGTAGTAGTCTTCGCCAAAGATTCTATTATACAGTTTTAGCAGAGCAGAAAGGGATTCTTCACTCAAGTGATATATCATGGCATAGCACACTCCATCAGGGCCAGCAGCACTATTTTTGGATCTTGCAAGTGCGCTACGTAACTCTGCCACGGTAAGGGGTACATTATATGGATGCTGTCGTGAAGTACTGAAATTGAGATTATATTTTTCTGCTTGTATTTTATGTGCCTGGAAACTTGGCTCAAATGCGGTTACAGCGGAGATTTTTTCAAAGGTTTCACCTAATGTATTAGAAATATCAAGAGGATTGCAGATTTCTTTGCCTTTTAGATATATTATCGGAGTGGTTATAGGTGGATATTTTCCATTAATTCTTCGAACTTTAGTCCAAACAGTTCTGATATTTGTGGTCCTGTTTATAGAGGAGGCATATTTAGACCATGTCTCTTTTTTGCTTATTCGTCGTATGTGACGAGATTTAGCTCTAGCTTTCTTGATCTGTATGAGATTAGCTGTGGTTGGGTATTTACGAAATAAGTTCAGTATCTATTCTTCTCTTTTTTCGCATTGCTACAGGCTTCATTCCACCATATTTTTGGGTGGGAGCAAGTTTTCATGGATGATCTGGGTATACTGGTTTCTGCAGCTGCTATCATTTGCTGAGTTATGTAAGTTACGGCAGAGTCAATGGTGAGGGTCTCAATAGTCTGAATATCTAGATGTGCCAGCTCTTGATATTTCTTCCAGTTAGCTTTGTTGAATTTCCAAACAGTTTTTATCTCAGTTTGAGGAGGAGAGTTAGCTGATAGTGTGCATATTACTGGAAAGTGGTCACTATTTCGCAGGTTATCAGTGAACGTCCAATCAATAAGAGGAAGGAGGTTTGGCGAACATATTGAAAGATCAATTGCAGAAGTTGACCTTGAGGAAAGATGCACATACGTGTGAGTCCCATTGTTTAATAATGTTAAGTTGTGCCTTTCAAGAAATTTTTCAATTAACTGACCTCTCTTATCAAGGTGCGAGGAACCCCATAGGGGGTGATGCCCATTCCAGTCACCCAAGATACAGAAAGGTGGTGGCAGCTGATTAACTAAATCATTCAAATCTGCTAGAGTATGAATAGTTTGGCAAAAGGCATATGGAAACAACTGTTACTGCTATCTTAACCATAACTCTAGCAGCAATTGCTTCTAAAGTTGTTTGCAGTGGGACTGGTCTGAAAGGAGTTCACTAGCAATGCTACACCTCCATGTGCTGTATTAGAGTCGTTCCTATCCTTTCTAAGCATTATATGATGTTTTATGCTCATAGTTATTTTAGGGGTCAGGTTTGTTTCCTGTAGACAAAGAACAGCAGGATTATATTCGGTAACTAAGTCATAAACATCGTCTAAGTTAGCTCGGAGTCTGCGACAATTCCATTGAATGATTCTATGCATTACTGAGGATTATCGGGTGTGTCTGCTTGCTTATGGGATGTGGTCTGTTTGCACCTGTCTAGTCTTTTTTCCCTTTTTGGGAAATTTGGTCTAGTGATGTCCATGTCCTCCTCTTCTGCATGGAGTTCAAGAAGTGGATCATCTCGGTGTGAATTTCTATCTATGTCCATGGTATCAGTACTGGTTTTTTGATTATTTCTTTCAGAGCTTGTTTGATTAACTGGCTGTTGTACAGAATTTTTATCTGGCGGTATTGTCAATGGTGTGTTTACCGAATGAGTTGATTGCTGTTGGGTAGGCTGTTCTTTTAGTGTAGAGAGGACTGACCTGGCCCAATCAGAAATTGAGATGCTTGGTGGAACTGAACAATCTGTTTGTACTGTTATGGATCGTTGCTTTTTTACAACTGAAGAATAAGATGGCAATTTATTTGAAATTAAACAATATCTTTTTGCTTAGATGAATTAGATGAATTATTAAAAATTAATTGTACAGTTGAAACAAATCAATATGGATTTAAACAGGGAAAATCTGCTGAAGACGCTATATGACTTAGTTCATTATTGTGATACTGCTACTGATAAATATGTTATGGCAGTGTTCATAGACTTCGAGGGGGCGTTTGACTCACTGTGGTGGGAGAGTGTATTAAATGTGTTAGTAAAGATGAGTTGTTCATATCAATTATACAAAGTAATAAGAAATTATTTTACAAACAGGAAAATATCAGTAAGAGTACGACATTTAGTCTACGACACACTGGTATACCACGGATGTCCCCAAGGCTCCATACTGGGGCCTGTGTGTTGGAATCTTGTATTAGATCAGTGGCTCTCTCGGAGTCTTGAAGACTGTCATCGTATAGCATACACAGATGATTTGGTAATTTGTGTTCCTGGGTCTTCAAGGTTGGTCTTGGAGACAAGGATTAAGGAAATATTGGAGGATCTGACCCAATGGGTTACATTACATAAGTTGAATATCTCTATAACAAAAACTAAGCTGATGGTTTTTAAAGGGGCTTTCAATTATGACCGTCCACCTACTGCACGTATATATAATAAACAAATAGCGCATGTTAAAACCAATAAGTATTTAGGAATAACTATAGATAAGTTAAGTTTTACAGAACATGTGGAAAATTTAGCGAATAAAGTAAGAACTTTTAGTGCTGCTATAATAAGGATAACTAGAACAGAATGGGGGTTAAATAAAAAAACCCTTAGATTGTATTATAAGGCTGTTTTCCTGCCAATTGTTTCATATGCTGCTGGTATTTGGTATAGGAGGGCAAATATTGTTAGTTGTTGTTGTTTTCGTTTTTTAGGAGCATTAGCAGCTAAGGCCATATTGCTCCGGGATATGCAGTGGTCATTCCCTGACCTTTCCGCATTTTGCCGTATTTGGTGGTGACGGGCTCGAACCCCGGTCTAATCAAGAAGCATGTGCTAAAATATTGTTAGAATAAAAAATAAATTAAATTCCATACAGAGGGTGATGTTATTAGCAATTAATCGAGTATGTAGGACGGTTTCAACGAACGCCCTTCAGGTGATAGCTGGGATGCTACCTCTGGATTTGCATGTGATATATAGAGGAATGGTGTATCATTTAAAGAAGGGTAGGGAAGTTAGCTATATGGGAATAACTTCTAATACATCTGTTAATATGAAAATTGAGATAAAAAGAATATTAAATGAATTATATAATATATGGCAATGTAGGTGGAACGATAGTACGACTGGTCTAGTCACCAAATACTTTTTGCCAGATGTTCGCTATTTGTCATTAAACAAAAAAATAGATTGGTTTTTCCCAGCTGTGACGGCTTCTTTTATACTGACAGGGCATGGATCATTAAAGACAAAACTGTTTCAGTTGGGTATAGCGACAGATAGTTTTTGTATTTGTGTGATTGAAGAAGATTGGAAACGTATTATTGGATTGTAATCTGTATACTGAAGAAAGATCTTTGTTGTTTCAAACAGTTTTAATAAGTAATGTTAATGAATTACACTTGCTTGTCTCAGATAGAGATAGATTTAATGTTTTTCAACAATTTTGTCTTAGTGTCTTTAGAAAAAGACAACAATTACTGCAAGCCACTCTGTAATATCTCACTCTTTTTTTTTTTTTCTTCCTCGTACCCATAGTTTGGGTTTTTTTTTTTTAAATTAATTAATTTATTATTATTATTTTATTTTATTTATTTATTTATTATTATTATTTTTTTTTAGTTATTTTTGATATTAACCCTTTTTTTTTTTTTTTTTTGTACTCAGGATTGGGCACCCTGAGTGCGGGATTTGCTGGCATCCACTGGTATGGCACACTTGCTGGTGGATGCGGGACTTTGTGCTATAGCACAGACTATTGGAACAGGCCCGGCTTTACATGACGTTGAACGTGCCCAGGGAATTGGCTGTCCAGGAGGTCCAGGGACAGCTGCTCCCTGGTGGCAAAATGGCCTGACATGGATAACACATACTGCAGTATTGTAGTGTGTGTTAATACTATGTCAGGCTCATTGAACAGGGATTATTTCTTCACAAAGACAATAGGTGGAGATAGGCATATGCCTAGGGGCCGCCATAAACAGGGAACATACATACATACAATATCTTTTTGCTTCTTGGTATGGCACCTTGTGTTCCACTTTGTACTTTCGTATATTCTTTTCAGTCTGCCACTGGATGCACTCCTTTGAAAATGCTGAATGATTCCCCTTACAGTTTGGGCAGCTTTGTATTTCAGTGGGGCAGTCTGTGTGAACATGCTCTTTTGAACCACAGGAGGCATAGGTGGTTACACCCCTGCAGACTGCTTGTGAGTGTCCAAATTTTTGGCATTTAAAACACCGGACTGGGTTTGGAATATAAGGTCGAATTTTGCATCTTAAATATCCAGCTTTAACAGTTGTTGGTAAAATTGTTGTTTTAAATGTAAGAATCACCGTTCGGGTAGAAGTAAGAACCCGATCTTTTTTAATGACTATCCTTTTGGCATTTATTACATTTTGATCGCCTAATTCCTGAACGATTTCCTCCTCAGATACATTAAGGAGATCCCACTCGGCTATTACCCCTTTAGAGGAGTGTAAGGTGGGATGTGGGGTAACCTTTGTGGGAATTCCACCAAAAGTCGATATTTTTAATAGTTTATCCGAGTGTTTATTCTCGTTCATCTCCACTAGAAGGTCTTCGGATTTTAATCTTCAAACCATTTTTGGTGGGCCCGCCCCATTCTCAAGACATTTCTGTATTAAGAATGGGGAGAGCTTACTCAAAGGATTGTCAGTCAAAGAATGCAGTATCAAAAAAAGAGGAGCAGGGGTTTCTGTTCCTTCTTTTTTCTGTCGTTTTGCATTACCTGCATTTAAGTCTTCTCTGTTTGAGAGATCTGGATCATGAGATCCATAAGTGGCATGTCTATTTATGTCCATCTTTGCTCCTTTTTGCTCTGGGAGAGTGTTTTTCTTCTCCCAGGTTACCAGCCCTGCCATGTGGAGGCAGGAAGCGGTGCCACCAGTGACCAAGCAGTTTAGAGGTTTAGTTAGGTTAGTACAGATATATATATATATATATATATATATATAAGTGTCACCAATGAAAGTAAAATAAAATAAAATAAAATAAAATAAAAATAAATATAGATGGAGAAGTTATTAAACACAAAATGCCGAGCCTAGTTGAAGAAAAGAGAAAAAGAATGTTAAGAACCTATATAAAAAAAAAAAAAAAAATTAAGTAGAATTAAATCTGAATTAATGCCAAATTAACAGGCCAATCACATGTACAAAAGCTGAAAGAAAAAGAGGGGAGGGTAATAGAAATAAAAATTATAAAATAAAAATTAAAGAATTAAAAATAAAAAAATTGGTACATAGATCAGGTATTTCATCAGGGGGCTACACCTGATCATGTACCAAACACTGTTTCTACGCAAACTCATGCTGATGGAGACGCTATAGAAATGAAATGGATATAAAAAATGAAATGGATATAAAAATTATTTTTAAAAATTTTTTAAAACTCCAGAAACATGAGTGAGGAAGCCCCAACGCAGTGTATTTAGATTAATAAATTAAGTAACTTGAGTCGATAGTATGTAAGAACGCAAACGCAGTGTGTTTAATTTAATAAATTAAGTAGAAAGTGTGTAAGAACGCAAGTTTAAATCAAAAGTATGTAAGTTAAATAATAATGAATAACAAGGTAGCGGTATAGAAAAAGGAAGCAATGCAAGGTAGGGGAGGGAAAAGAAGTTAAAAATATATAGAGGTGAAGATAGTGAGAATAAGAAAAGTGAGAATGTCCGAATCACCCTCGTATTACACTAATAGTTCAACGGACGGAAAAACGAAGATCAGAAAGTAGAAAGATGTAAAGAGAAGGAAAAGAGTTTAAAGGATACTAGGCAAGCTGGGTGTGTAAGTACCCAACCTCATAGAGAGGGCCTTGGCTGTGAGAGTGTTAGTAGAAGTGGAAATTAATACCGCTAGCTTGTAGTGTATATTTTGAGTGAAAGACATGAAATATAATAAAAAATATGAAGAGGAGAAAAATTAAATACCTATGATATTTGGCAGAAATAAGTTGAGTGAAATATAATCAAGAAATGAAGATACAAATTTGCGATCATGATTAATAAGATACAATTATGCAAATATGATTAATAAGAATGGAATGTAAACAGAGGGGAAAACTATGACAACGATGGTGGAGTTGCTCAGAAGAGAAGAACTATGGGAGCCCTCTGTGGTTAAAATAAAATAGAGAAAATAAGATTGGACATAAATAAATACTGATATTAAATTACGAAAAATGAAAAGAAAAACTTAGGAAGTGAAAGAACAGGAACATCGTTCTAATAGAAGTCATAATAGAAGTCATTATGTGTGATCACTTTCCAAGCAGTGGAAATACCACCATTCAAATATACAACTATACAGGTATCGAATTAACCCTAATCAAGGTGGAACATGGTGAAACCGAATTTTTCTTTAATGAAATCAGAGAGATTTTTTATAATAAAATTTAAGAAATTAATAGGAATGTCATTATTGCGAAGTTTGGTATAGAGATCATTCAAAGCACCAGTGAAAAGTGATTGATTGCTACTAATATTAGCTAAATGGATAATTTGTGTGTAGATTATATTTTTATGAACCTTAATCGAAATGTTCGAGTTCCAATTTGTTAAATAGATAATATTAAAATTAAATTCGCTTCTTTTGTCAAATAGTTCCAAATTATGACGAAGAGGAGGACTATTTAGAGTAATACTTAAATCTAGAAAATTTGCATGTCGGTTGCCAAGGTTTTCTTTATTGAGAGTGAGTTCAGTTGGATATATGGATTTAGCAATATTTTCAAAATGAATGTTGAGAATAAGAATGTCATCAACATAGCGGAATGCATAAAAATTAAGGTTCGGGTTGTTATGAATATATAGATGTTCGTAATAATGAAGAAATAGATTGGATACTATGCTAGAAATTTGTGAACCCATGGGAACTCCTATGGATTGTTTATAAGCATATTTACCATCGTAAATATAATTGTTTAGAATACAGAGGTTGATGTAGTTATTCCAAGTAACCTCATCTGTTGGTATAACGTTTTTGTATTTGAGGAACAATTGATGAAGTACATTAACAATCAAGTGATGCGGTAAGGAGGTAAATAAGTTGGTGAAGTCATATGTTTCAATACTAAATATGCTGGAATATGTATTGGAATTGGAATTAAAAATTTCAATGATACTGTGGTTATTGTTAATGATCCAAGTGGAAGGGATATTAATAAGAATGGTAGTTAACAATTTGAAAAACTGTTTACCTGGATGATAACAGCCACTTTTTTTGGCACTAGTGATGAATCTGAAGCCAACTGGATGTTTATGGAATTTGGCTATCATATACAAGAAAGGCAAAGTAGAATTGCGAATTTTGGTATGCAATTTTTTATGCAAGGCTATAATTTTTTTGATGATAGTATTAATGCCGAGATTACAGCGTAAAAAGGTGGAGCTACTTTCTACTTCCTTTTTGAGGGTGATGTAATAAAATTGCTTGCAAAAGATAGCAAAGTTATTAGAAGCCTTATCTACCGGAGTGATAATAAATTTTTTCTGTAAATCTGAGATGGCTTTTTTCAGGTTAGAGTACTTGATATGCGAATTATTGTAAAGGTAGTAAGTTTTAGAAATAATTTTTTTAATGTCTTGAAATGTAACATTTATCCAATTATAAAAAGCTTCGTGGGGTATTGTATATTTATATGATAACTTGTTGCAAAAGTTCAAGATATTCAGATAAATATCTTTATATATATTATTGAGGTTGGCCTTATGGACTGGTCTGAATTTAAAAACTTTTTCCATAGCGGACTTTAGAGGAATGTTGTTAATAATGTCCAGGTTACCAGTAATAATATGTTTATGATGTTGATCAACGTAAGGAGCATATATGGGATCATCACAATGACATGGAAGATCTAAAGCCTGTAAGTTGCCTAAATTAGTGGCTAGAGTTTTATAATTACAGATTTTAAGTCCAATAGGAGATTCATATTTGAAGCAGTGATGGATCTTGAACTTGAAATTATTATAAAATGGGAGAAAATTATTACGATTATTAAGTAAATAATGCCAAGGAATTTTATCGAACCAACTATGAATAAATTTAATAGTACAGTATTCATTATTGTATGTAGTAATGCGACCTAGTCTAAAGAGAGAGATATCTAAAATAATATGCTTAAGTTGAATATTTTTACATTTAAAATTGCTAATAAATAAAGTTAAAGCTTTTAGTATAGAGTTTTTGATATTAAAGAGAAAAAGAGAAATGTTGTGTACATCAAGTATGGTATTGTCCCAGGAGTTAATAATATTACGAAAATTGTGCCGAATATGCCTATGATGACGATTTGATTTATTTCCACGTTTGTATCTACGCTTATTGTTATTGAAGAAATGACTAAGATGGAATAAATTGTAAATGCAGTGGCTGGCGTTTAAACAACAATTGCTTAAAAGAGTTTTGTTAAAAAATCTATTGTTTAGGCCGTAGGGATATAAAGATTTATAAGTGCACATAAATAGATTCTCATAATAATCACGAAGAACGTTGTCAGTGATAATGGCAAGTATTTTAATTTTAACGTTGTTGAAGCCATGGTGGCGAAAATGGAAAAGTTCTATTTCAGTATCTAAAATGGTATCAAGTAAAAGATTTTTACTTTTGGATCTGTGCCCATTAATTCTGATGTTAAGAGAATTTGTGGTTTGGCCTACGTATTTAACATTACAAATATTGCATATGAGCAGATTTAAAAAAAATTTTAAAAATTTTTAAAAATAATTTTTATATCCATTTCATTTTTTATATCCATTTCATTTCTATAGCGTCTCCATCAGCATGAGTTTGCATAGAAACAGTGTTTGGTACATGATCAGGTGTAGCCCCCTGATGAAATACCTGATCTATGTACCAATTTTTATTTTTTATTTTTAATTCTTTAATTTTTATTTTATAATTTTAATTTCTATTACCCTCCCCTCTTTTTCTTTCAGCTTTTGTACATATGATTGGCCTGTTAATTCGGCATTAATTCTACTTTTTTTTTTTTTTTTTTTTTTTTATATAGGTTCTTAACATTCTTTTTCTCTTTTTTCTTTAACTAGGCTTGGCATTTTGTGTTTAATAACTTCTCCATCTATATTTATTTTTATTTTATTTTACTTTCATTGGTGACACTTATTTATATACATGTATCCTGTTTTGCTGCTTTGCACATTCAGATACATGTACTGTTTTTCCTTGTTTTTTTCCTTTTTTTTTTTTTTTTTCCTTCCACTTCTTCGTTTTCATATATATATATATATATATATATATATATATATATATATATATATTAATAGTTATATTAGGGATAAAAGGAAAGCAAGAAATAAAGCAAAGCAAGAAAGTTAAAAGACAATAACTAATATTTATGGGTTAATGCAGTTGCAAGCAATCATGCAATACACCCACAATGTCTATAGAATATCATTAGAAAAAGTAAATCAATCCAATAATAAGAATACCATCAAGGACTTAAGAAAACGCAAAAAAAAAAAAAATTATTCTTATCGCTTTTTACCGACAATCTAGATGACTTCAACTGGGGCCAACCACCCAGAATGAAGGCAAAAAACGACAAGAAGTTCTCTGTTTCTGTGATGATCAATATATGCTAAGTAATTTAAATCTAAACCAAATATAAACCAGTATAGGCCGAACATAAATCGAATATAAATAAATCGAATGAAGATAATTAATTAAGAAAAATTTTGAAATATTAGAATCAAAGGTAAGAAATATAAGTAAAATATAAATGTAAGCATATATTAATCATCGTTGACCCGACAGAGAACGTAATTTAAGGATTAAAACAAGATTAAATATATAATACATACTACATTTGACCGTATCTAGGACATAATGTAATAGTCGTCAAAATAATATGTGGTGCCCCCTATGTGATGGATACGGTAAAAATAAATAATTAAATTAAATTAACGCAAAGAGAAACATGCAGATAGTAAGAAGAAAAACTAAAGGAGTAGGAAAAATAGAACCTGAACTCCACAAAGGCGAAAAATAGTGGTATAGATAAGAAATAGTTTCTCCTACGTCCTCGGATTGCCCTAATAATTTCGGAGAAATAAAAATAAAGAGTGTAGGACAGCTTAAAGGCATTACAAGATATAAGTTGTGGCTCGGGTATGCCCGGGATCGCAAACCCGTTCCTATAGTAGGACCCTGAGCTGAATTTGCATGTTATCTCAGCGTGAATTTAAGTAAATTTAAATGAAATTAACTATATGTATTAAAAAAAAAATAAAAAAAAAAAAATGATACACTGTAATTTGCAAGCCGGTGGGTACAAGTTTTCTACGCCGTAAGACACCAAGAATGCAAAGTGTATCCTATTTACATATATACATGGCACTAAATATAACGATTTTATTGAAAATTATATTGAAACGATAGGTTCAGAAAATAAATTTTTGAAATTAATTATGCTAATTGCTTTCCTGAAGTGATATTTCAGGTAAGCGATAGGGAAATTATTATTAATCAACTTGCCGTACAACGCTGTTAAGCCTGTTGAACAATTTTTATTACTATTGCAGATATAAGCAATCCTTAAACATTGCGATAAAATTATATTAGCATGCACTGATTTTGATACATTTGATTTCCAGTTTGTAAGGCTGACTACGTTAAAATTAAATGCATCTCTTTTATTATATACATTTACGTCTATTTTATTATTATGTAATATTTCTATATGAAGATCCAAGTAATTTGCTATAGTATCGGAACTATTAGTTTTTTCCAACACAAGCTCCCCTGGATATAATCCACTGTAATCCTGGACAAAATGTGGACAATTAAAAACACATATATCATCTACGTATCTGTATATAAGTAGGTTATCTTGAAATTCTCTTTCTGTATAATACAGATAAAGGTTTGCGATTATGCTTGATGCTGGACTTCCCATAGGGGTGCCAGTGACTTGCAAATTTTAGGTTACTTTAGGTTATTTACAATGCTTAATATCATATCTAATAAATATAATCAATTGAAATTCGTACAGGATAATCTATATAATACCAAATTAATAAATAGGCAGCTCAAAGATATACATGAACATTTTATAATAACTCCCGTCGACAAAGCTGCTTGCAATTATGCAATCATATGTAAATCATATTATATAGATATTATAAAAAATGAACTACAGTGTAGCCGTACATATAAACAGATAACATCTTCTTCTAATATAATAATCAAAAAATTAATTGCATTGCATAAAAAATTAAAGTTAAAGTATAATAACCTAAAATATCCATTTATATATTGCATACCCAAATTTCACAAAACACCAATTGCTTTTAGATTCATAACATCATGTAGAGATAGTTATGCTAAATTTCCCGGAAAAACGTTAGAAAAGTTACTTAAAAGTATATTAAATAACTTAAATAAAACTATTATAATAAATAATAACTTACCTATTATAAATGCTCTAAAAAATAATAATATTCATCAAATACAAACTTTTGACTTTAACAGTCTATTTACGAGCATTAACCTTAATAACTTAGAAGTCGTCCTCCAGAAACTATATTTAGAAAATAAAAATGCTATAAAGGTTGATTTAACCTATTGGAATTCTCTAATAAAATTATGCATCTTTAATAACTATGTATATGACGGAACATCGTTATATTTGCAAGTCACTGGCACCCCTATGGGAAGTCCAGCATCAAGCATAATCGCAAACCTTTATCTGTATTATACAGAAAGAGAATTTCAAGATAACCTACTTATATACAGATACGTAGATGATATATGTGTTTTTAATTGTCCACATTTTGTCCAGGATTACAGTGGATTATATCCAGGGGAGCTTGTGTTGGAAAAAACTAATAGTTCCGATACTATAGCAAATTACTTGGATCTTCATATAGAAATATTACATAATAATAAAATAGACGTAAACGTATATAATAAAAGAGATGCATTTAATTTTAACGTAGTCAGCCTTACAAACTGGAAATCAAATGTATCAAAATCAGTGCATGCTAATATAATTTTATCGCAATGTTTAAGGATTGCTTATATCTGCAATAGTAATAAAAATTGTTCAACAGGCTTAACAGCGTTGTACAGCAAGTTGATTAATAATAATTTCCCTATCGCTTACCTGAAATATCACTTCAGGAAAGCAATTAGCATAATTAATTTCAAAAATTTGTTTTCTGAACCTATCGTTTCAATATAATTTTCAATAAAATCGTTATATTTAGTGCCATGTATATATGTAAATAGGATACACTTTGCATTCTTGGTGTCTTACGGCGTAGAAAACTTGTACCCACCGGCTTGCAAATTACAGTGTATCATTTTTTTTTTTTTTTTTTTTTAATACATATAGTTAATTTCATTTAAATTTACTTAAATTCACGCTGAGATAACATGCAAATTCAGCTCAGGGTCCTACTATAGGAACGGGTTTGCGATCCCGGGCATACCCGAGCCACAACTTATATCTTGTAATGCCTTTAAGCTGTCCTACACTCTTTATTTTTATTTCTCCGAAATTATTAGGGCAATCCGAGGACGTAGGAGAAACTATTTCTTATCTATACCACTATTTTTCGCCTTTGTGGAGTTCAGGTTCTATTTTTCCTACTCCTTTAGTTTTTCTTCTTACTATCTGCATGTTTCTCTTTGCGTTAATTTAATTTAATTATTTATTTTTACCGTATCCATCACATAGGGGGCACCACATATTATTTTGACGACTATTACATTATGTCCTAGATACGGTCAAATGTAGTATGTATTATATATTTAATCTTGTTTTAATCCTTAAATTACGTTCTCTGTCGGGTCAACGATGATTAATATATGCTTACATTTATATTTTACTTATATTTCTTACCTTTGATTCTAATATTTCAAAATTTTTCTTAATTAATTATCTTCATTCGATTTATTTATATTCGATTTATGTTCGGCCTATACTGGTTTATATTTGGTTTAGATTTAAATTACTTAGCATATATTGATCATCACAGAAACAGAGAACTTCTTGTCGTTTTTTGCCTTCATTCTGGGTGGTTGGCCCCAGTTGAAGTCATCTAGATTGTCGGTAAAAAGCGATAATAATAATTTTTTTTTTTTTTTTTTGCGTTTTCTTAAGTCCTTGATGGTATTCTTATTATTGGATTGATTTACTTTTTCTAATGATATTCTATATATATATATTATGTGAAGTAAAAGTTAGGCAAAAGTAATAAAAATAAATAAATAAATATGGCTATGTCTATGTAGCTATCATTAGAGGCAGCAAATGCACATCCTCCACATGATGCCTAATTAAAATAAACAAACAGGGAAGGGAAAGTAAAGATAATAGAACAAAAAGGTAGTCGATAATCCCCTGTAAAATTTAGTCAATTAAGTCATTAAACCCAATTAATAAACTGATGTAAATTTAAAATAATGCCAATTATAAATAATTTAGCGGTACCCCCCTCGAAGGTACCAGTTCCAAAAGACGTGAAATATCACCAAAAAAGGGTTAAAGAAACTACCAAAAACTAAAATATCAAAATGATAGACTGACCATCATGCCCCATATCGACAGAGGACCACGAGGCCAATAATGGTCATGGAATCGCTGCATTTCAATCGTCATACAAATCATCGCAAAGGCAGAAATATCAGAGGACCAAACCACCCCTCCATTCCCCGATAGATCAACCCATGCAGAGGATTTGCATGGCGGTGGTCCTTATGCAGCGAAAAATAATCTATAGAACAGACAGCACTCTTGATCAGAGCCACACCACTGACATAATGCAAGCTTAACCAGCTTATATAATAGAAAGGAAAAGAATAGATGGCGGCACAGGCGCTGCTTATTTAGCATATCAACCCACTACTACCATTAGTTTATATTATGTGAGGTAAAAGTTAGGCAAAAGTAATAAAAATAAATAAATAAATATGGCTATGTCTATGTAGCTATCATTTCCCTTCCCTGTTTGTTTATTTTATATTTTTGCGTTTCGTTTCACTCTGCATTATTGCCGTACTACTGGCTGATGTTTTTATTTTAAATATCATATTTATTTTAATTATCAGATATATATATATATATATATAAACTATCCAGCGCTCTCTTCTCCTTCTGTCCTCGCGTGCCTGTCGCACTGTCAGCACCCATGCGCTCCAGGTCCTCACTGGACCTGGAGATTGTTCGTCATGGGTTGCTCTACCAAATAGCCAAAGGAAGAGCAGTTACTTGTGCAGGTTTCACCACTGACCCAGCAAATAATAGAAACGCTGAAAAGAAGAGACTTAATGAACATCTAACAGACACCTGGCAAGAAAGATGGCAGGCATCAACTAAAGGCGCTGTCACCAAAAGATTCCTCCCTGATGTCAGGGCCTCCTACCCCCTCACACCTGTCTGGTTTTCACCAGGACTCTATGCTACCTACCTCCTCACTGGACATGGCTCCTTCCAGAAAAAACTACATGACTTCAGAATTTCAGACTCACCCCGCTGCCACTGTGGAGAGGATCAGACGTGGGAGCACCTTGCCCACAGCTGTGAAATCTACGAGGACTTCAGGAGGATCCTAATAACAAAACTACGCTTCAACTACCAAAATCAAGAACACCTCACCCTACAGAATGAAGAAACTTACTGAGCTCTGACTCATTTTGCAATGGACTTATTTACCAGGCAGAAAGCGCTACCACCACCTTAGTATCCGAATCAATAGGTCATAACAACCATGACTGCCAATTGTTGCTACGCATCATTGAGCCATGGATGCTAACGCCTTGGACCAACTTGCACAAGACTTGACCGGCAGTGCAATAAAAGACAGGGTCCGCACATACCTTGACAAATTCCTCATCATTGATTTCTGGACAAACTTCTCTCGACCAGATGTGACACATTTCATCAAGAAGAGGCCTAGCATCGATCCCTGGACTTGACCATCAATCTTGGACTCCCGGTTTTGACCACCCCCACTGTTCGTTCTGATGGACTACTGGACCAGCCTTCAGTCTGGATGCGACACAGACTCACCAAATGGAGCCCCAATGTCGGCACCTGAACTAGACCTTACTGAACATGACCCATCCACCATAGCAGCACTCACACTGCTGGATTTCCAGCAAGTTGTCGGCTCCAACTGACTGGCCGTGCTAGCTGTACCTACCCTGAACTTGCGGAGTATATCTCTCTCTCATTTTTTATTTTATTTTTTTTATTTTTTTTTTTATTTATTTATTTATTTTTTTTTTTTATTTATTTTTTTTTTTTCGGCTTCTTTCTTCTGTTTCCTTCCATCCATTCTTTTACTCCCCCCCCCCCCTATTTTTCTCTTACAGAATGATTTTTTTTTTTTTTTTTTGTGGGGTGGTGGTTTTCGTCCACCCGCTACCTCACTCCTCTTCTCTGGTGAGGCACTGGGCATGCCACACTGTCATCAGGGGCCATCTTCCCTTATGGCCCCTTTCTTCTGTTTCCTATCCTCCAGTCTTCTGCCTTCCTCCCTTACTTTTCTCTTGCACAAAGTTTTTTTTTTTTTTTTTTTATTTAGTTTATATATATATATATATAAATATATATATATATATATTTGTGTGCGTGTGTGTGTGTATACATATATTTATATATACACACACACGCATTCCCCACAGGTCTAAATCTAAAAACATCAAAATTACTGCCCGACCTATTTGGCCCTAGAACAAGTTATCAGCGAACAACCCTACGCTCTGTTAAAATTACAACCGTTGCTCAAGAAACAGCGATCATCTCATTCTCAAATCTGGTCCTAGCCACTGAAATCCCAGGAAAGTAGATGGCAGGACCCGCCAGAGTACTCTAGCTACAGTGGTACACCCGGTCAGCCTCCCCGTGGCATGGTGTGGTAACGTCAGGTCCCACTAGGGGCTCGGCGGCTAATAGACCGGAGGAACAAAGGGCACAACACAATATACAGCACTTGACCCCCACACACTTCAAATCTCTGGCCCCGATACAATGTACACCCGCGGAGATGGGAGAAATCCCAGGAGCCGTTAGACACTAACATACCTTATACCTTTTATATATATATATATATATATATATATATATATATATATATATATATACACACACACACACACACACACACACACACACACACACACACACACACACACACACACACACAAGGAAAGAAAGGTGTATTTCCTTTCTGGATTCTACTTCAAAGCTTTTAAGTAAAGAATCACTTAAGAAAAACAAGAATAGTGACACTGGAAAATAAATATCACTAATCCGCTGAGAAAGAACGCTATGTATCGCACAAAATATCGCTTGGCGCATTAGCATCTAAGGCTATAATGCGCCAGGTGAGGCAAAAGGAATCATACAGCAAATAATTTGGGCAACTGAGATGAGCAGTGGTTGAAATCAACCAATAACTGAGATTCTGTCAGAAAAAGTATATGAGGTTTGGCAGACTGTAAGTGGAAATGGGCATCATTGAGATCAGAAATCTCGTAACAACGTATATTTGTGAAATGAACTAGGAAATTTTTGGGAGGTTTAGATCTTTTCAGTAAGCTTGCTCTATTAGTTTGACAATAATGTGAAAAAGTTGGGGGGCATGCCATAAGAAATAATGAAATTTTTGGATATTTGAATATCCAGGTATATTCTTACCATGTGTACACATGGTAAGAATATACCCGGATCCTTGATATAACGTGGCCTCGACAATGCTCCACGCATACACACTACTTGGACTCCCTCCAGTCACTATCTTGCAGAGCAGAGGCAGCAAGATTATACACTAGCTGATCCAGAAGCCTCCAAGAGAGTTACCAATAGGTTTGGTCTGGTATACTAACTAGCAGCAGGCCTGCGAACACCGTTTTAGAGCTGTACCCTTGAAATATAAGGAAGTTTGGATCTAGTCATGATGTAGGGAAGTTTGGATCTCGTCATCATAATGTCAAAAGACATCACATACGTAAGTGTATTCCTGTCAAGATGATATTTCTTGACAGGAATACAGCACTGCTTCTTTAATCACTCACTCCATTACTTTTGCTAGAACAGAAGCACAATCTTACAAGTCTGTTACATAACTCACTTTGCCCTTCTTTTCCCCCTTTGTGAATAGGAGAAACATTTGGTCATCTCCAATTTACAAGGGATTCCAGTGAACCAAAGGATGTTTTTGTAATTATGGCTAAAGGTTTGCTTACCTCTTTTCCTGCTTCTTTTAATACAAATGGATAGTTTCTTTCATTCCCAGGTGCCTTATTTACTTTTAGGTTCAATGATTTTACTTCCATTTTCCTCAGCTCTCGCTCTCTCTCTCTCTCTCTCTCTCTCTCTCTCTCTCTCTCTCTCTCACACACACAATTTGGTATAATTCCGGTATCCCCATCCCTTAAAACTTCACATGTGAATGTAGATGAGAACAATATTTATTTATTTTGTCAGCAATGTGGGGAAAAAAAAAAATTTATCAATAGTTATGCCATTCATATCCAGTTCATCTCTTGCCTTCTAGAGTTAACACAGAAAAAAAATTTACTACTTTCCTTTGATTCATACGCAGACTTCTCGTAGCATACCTTAGCTTGCCTAATGTCTTGGTGACTTCATTGCAAACTAGTTTATACTCTCTGCAGGATGCTCTGTCTACTAATTTTTAATCACCCCATGTATTTTTCTTCTCTCCAATAGTCTCATCAGTTCATTTGTTATCTATTTAGGTCTAAACTTTGAACAATGTCTTTTAGTTGGTATAAAACACTGAAGAGCTTCTAAAATTATCCCTTCAGAATTTGCAGCTGTTAATGATATGAACAGCTGCATGAAAAGAATTTAATTTCTAAGACCACTGTGACCATCTTTACAAAAGCAAAATCAGTTCCTTTAGCATGACAGTAGTTATATCTTGAAGTAAATCCTGCACGATACACCACCACCTAGTGGTAAGTTTATGTGGCAATTCTTAATGCATGAAAGGTCACTGCTAATAATTATATAATCAGATCAAGAGTATTGCTTTCTCTTGTTGCCTCTCTAACATGCTCATGTGGAAAACAGTCATCCAACAAAACCAGGAAAGTTATGCAACTATGAGATTTACCAACCCACAAGTTCCAGTCAATATATGGAAGTTAAAATCGCATATTATAAGACAATCTGAATTTACTGGCCCACTATTTGTCTGTATAATTTTCATTATACTCATCACAGTCATATGGCCTATGATGTATTCCTACTCATTTTTGTATTCCCACTGCTTACGTCACACCAAATTGACTTAAAATTACATTGGTTGTAATGCCTTAGTTTGCATAACTCTTCCCACCTCCAACTTGGCTGTTATATTGCTTTGAATGTGTGCAGCACCCCAATTTAACATTACTGGCATTCCATTAGTATTAATTGTATGCTTTATAGTTCAATGTTCAATTTCAAACACCTATATAGGAAATTTTCACTGAAATTTCCTCTAAGAAAACTGTAGTCAGAACCTAAGTCAGAGGAGAATACATAGCAACAACTTTAGCTAACTTTGGTTCTCCCAATATAACTGAGTAGTAAAGTATACGGATGCAGAAGCAAATGTGTTTGGGCAAAGTACAGTTCATGCCCACATTGACTGCTAAATGTAGTAAATGACTGTATTCATTATTGAAATGCAAGCTCTTCTAACCTAGTGGATATGTTTCAGTATAAACAAAACATAGTATTTTGAGGGTGTCATAGCCGATTGGTCATGTGAGGGAGTAAAGAAATACAAATGCTTCAGTAACCATGCTTCAAGCACACATGATTACTAAATATGGTAACACTCATATTTTCTCTCGGTCCTGTGAACTCCTCTAACCTTATGTGGCCATACCATAGTGACAGCAAACAAAAATTTGGAGAAAAGCTCAAAGGAAATGACACATAACAGAAGAAAACACGTCACACATGTGCAGAAGAAACAGGGGGAGGATACATTCTCTATGCACTTTCAACTAATCTCTGCAAGTTTAGAAAGGCTGTCAGAGCATACAAATTACCAAAAAACATGTAACAGATAATAAAAGAAAATAGGAAGAGAATCCACAAGTATCTGTACAATAAGAATAATGAAAAAGTTGCTAAGGTAAAGAGAACAACAGGAAACTTACCAGACAAACTGGTTTGCCGCTACCGCAGTTTCTCTCTGCATTATTGGTAAACAGACTGTGCGTGTTATCAGGAGTGGCACTACTGACTGCTGTCTATGCTAAATGCATTAATATGTGCTCCTGAATTTTATGTTGAAAGTGTAGTATTAAGTAGTTATTTGATTTTCTTGGTAATTATCTTGTTGACAGAGTTGGATTGTGGTTGGGGTTCGGTGTATTTTTAACAATATCAGATAATATTTAACTACTTATAGACAGTAGTTTATTTTGACAGTTGAAGGTTCTTCGTTCTAATGGTCAGTTCATTGTTTGCCAATGCTACAGCATAGCATAAACACTTAAAATTTTATCTGGCTATAATTTAAAAATCCTGATGCTTAGAGACTGGGGAAGATTAATTAATGAGAACGACATTACTGTTGTGTGTCACGGTTTGAATCTGTGTAAATATAATTAAACTTAAAAGCGTAAAAGAAGTGATTTTGGAAATTGCAATGGCACTGCATATTAAAATTTAATTTTGATTAATAAGGATAAATGAATAAAATGAGTGCTAACAAAGATACTGTGTCTGGGAGGATAACAAAATAGGAAATCCACTGTTAAAATTCAAGAGCTCCCAAGATTGAGCCTTTTGTAAGTAATGAGGCAAATACAGTGAATAGGTTTTTTAAAAAACCAGTGCCATGGTGGTAGTAGTAGTGGCATGTGATGCAAGAAAGCAAGTGTATGAGCTTATGCAGCATCATGCAAAAAAAAAAAAAAAAAAAAAAAAACCATTCTCTCCAAATGCCTGTCCAGTTCCTCCTTAATTTATTTAACCTATCAACTTGCACATTGACAGATGGAAGTTTGTTCCAGCAATTAACCACCCGCTGCCTAAAGGCAAATTTCCCCACATCTAATCTACATATGTTTTTTCTTAATTTGAATTTATGCCCCCTTAGGTTCGTAATCTGAACAAGTGGAAGGATCCCATCAGAATTCAGCATGCTCAACCCATTCAAGGCCTTATATACCTCAATCAGATCACCGCGTAGGTGCCTAGTCTCCAGCCACTGCAATTTGCAGAACTTAAGCCTCTCTTGGTAAGAGGATCCCTTCATTCCCCTCATCAATCTTGTTGCCCTTCACTATACACGCTCAAGCAAATCTACATCTTTCCTAAACTGAGGCCTCCAGACCTGTACGCAGTACTCAAGGCATGGCCTGACCATTGCCTTATCCAGAGGGACAATCACCTCCTTTTTCCTGCTAGCAAAATTCCTATATATCATTGACAAAACCCCATTACCTGCCCTGGCAGCCTGTCTGCATTGCTCAGAAAACTTCATATCTGACTGCACAATTACTCCCAGATCTTTTTCATTTTCTACCACCTTAAGTGTAGTACCACAGAGTTGGTACGTTTCTCTGGGGTTACTTCTACCCATATGCAATACTTTGCATTTGACAAGGTTAAACGTCAGTTGCCACTTCTTAGCTCATCTGCCCAAATTTTCTAGATCCTGTTGCAGTAGCACACTGTCATTACTGTCATTAAAAACCCTACCAACGTTTGTATCATCTGCAAACTTCGACACTAAGCCGGATATACCTTCATCAATATCATTGATAAATATACAAAACAACAGTGGACCCAACACCGAACCCCGTGGGACTCCACTAATAACATTAGTCCATGAAGAGCAGCACCCATTGATTACAACCTCTGTCTTCTTCCACTCAACCATCCTTTTATCCATTGTAGCAACTTACCCTTAATACCATTCTGTTCCAATTTGTAGAATAGTCTTCCATGCGCAACAGTGCCAAAAGCTTTTCTGAAATCCAAATATATGATATCAAAATTATTTTTTACATCCAGTTCCTCTGTAACCACATCATAATATCCTATCAAATTTGTCAGACAAGACTTTCCCTTAACAAACCCATGCTGTGTCTGAATTATTGCTGCAGTCTTGTCTAGATGATCCTGCAATGCATCTTCAACCAGTGACTCCTTATTTTACCCGGAACAGAAGTTAAACTAACTGGTCTGTAATTACTCGTCTCACCCTTCAATCCCCCTTTGTGAATTGGGGATACATTTGCACATCTCCAGTCCGTGGTGACCTTCCTTGAGTCCAAGGATGCTCTCATAATTATGGCTAAGGGTTTGCTTAGTTGCTTTGCTGCCTCCTATAATACAACTGGATAGATCCCATCCACCCCAGGTGCCTTTCTTATGTTTAACTTCAACAATTTCTCCTCCACTTTTCTCTCAGTTATTACAAAATCATTAAGCACCCTGCTGCAATTTGATAACCTGCCATTTTCGAGTACGAATGTAAATGCAAAATACTCATTCAGTTTGTTTGCTATCTGAGCAGGATCATCAACTGTCGAACCATCCATCGATGTCAAGTGGACCAATCAGATTCATCCCCTTCCTTTTAGAGTTTATATAAGTAAAGAAATCCTTGCTGTTTTCTTAGCATCCTTTGCCAAAGATTTCTCATAATCTGCCTTCACCTGTCTAACCTCCTTTGTGACCTGATTACAGACTAGCTTATATCAGGCATAGGCTTCTGAGTCACTTGATAATTTATATGCATCCCATGCATTTTTCTTCTGTCACGAGTCTCATTAGTTCATTTGATAACCATTTAAGCCTAAACCTTGAACAATATTTCTTAATAGGTATGAAACTTTTAGTAGCTTCCACGATTAATTCCTTGAATGCTTCCCGCTTAGAATTTACTGTTGGTAACATCGTCAGTTGATCCCACTGTACAGAATTTAAAAACTGTCTGAAACCGATGTACTCACCTTTACGGAACCAAAAGCCCTTTCCTTTACCCCCGATGGTAATTATATCTTTAAGTAAATCCCACATCAGTACACTGTGATCACTGCCACCTAGTGGTTCCTTATCTGCAAATTCTTAATTCACGAATGATTTGGGCGTCTCCGTAGCCAGGTGGGCAGGAGCAGCAGTGCGTAGCACACGCTTCTTGATTAGACCGGGGTTCGAGCCCGTGAGCCACCAAATATGGAGGATGCGGAAAGGTCAGGGAACTGACCACCGCATATCCCCGGAGCAATATGGCCTTAGTTGCTAATGCTCCTAAAAACCAAATAACAACAACAACAACACGAATGATCACTGCTGATAACCAGATCAAGAGTATTACCCTCTCTGGTTGCCTCTCGAACATGATGCTGCAGAAAACAATCATCCAATAAATCCACAAAAGTCTTGCTAGTGTGTGAGTAACCAACCCACATGTTCCAGTCAATATCTGGGAAGTTAAAATCCCCCATTATAAGACATTCTGATTTACTAGTCCACACTACTCATTCAAGTCATTAGGCCACACTCCTACTCTTATTTTTGCTTTCGCAGTGCTTATGTCACACCAAACTGACTCAACAGTGCACTGTTCATCTACATCAACTGGATGCATTTCTTTTGATTTTATGTTTTTCTTAATTAACAGCATGACACCTTCTCCCTTCCTATCCTGTCTATCCTTTCTGTACACATTGTACTCCCCAAATTCCAATTCTGTATTCCTAATTTAAAGGTGATAGATGACTTTCATCAACCGGTGAAATACCACCACTTTGCTTATTGGAGGCTTGAAGTGGTGTAATCCATGTTTAGTCTCTAGAGCAAAGTTTCCGGCATCCCCCCCCATACTTCTTCAACCCATGCACGGTACTAAGTACTATAGGTTTTGATACCTTTCGTGTTTGGGGTTTTCATAAAAAAAAAATAATCAGTGTGACACCACATTTCTAATTTCCCAACAATATCCGCCTTTGATGTCTTGACCAACACTTCAAATTCATCAAATTTATTTACTATACTTCTAGCATTGGTATACATGCAAGCATACATGCACCTATTCCTAGTTGTTGTCTGTTGGATTTATTTGTGAAAGGGCTACTAAGGCCATAATGCACCTTATTCCTAGTTACCCTGACACATCCCATATACCCACCTGTTTCACGATGACTGCCATCAGTACCTGAAACCCCCAACAGCCCTCGCTCCTCATTCTAACAGAAACTGTGCAAGAATCACCTTAACCTCTGCCTGCGGCTACTTTTAACCTTTTAGTCTATGAACCCCCCCCCCAAGCTAGCAGTTTTCCGACCCAACTAACACTGCCTAGATAGCATCAGCAAATATTCTTGCACCCTTTCTATTTAAGTGTATCCCATCCCTGTAGAAGTAGTCTCTCCTGTTAACAAGCACAGACCACGCTGAAAAAAATTCTACCCCTTGATCCTTGCACATTCCCTCCAGGGCCAAACTGATTGACAAGGCTCTCATCATGTACTCCCTCCTATCGTGTGTGGGCAGAATTACAGACACTTTCAAATTTAACCCTAACTCACGACTTTTTTGCAACATTGACCTGTACTTGTTAAGTAAATCTGCAGATCTCCTAGTCTTAATGTTATTGGTGCCAACGGGTACAACAATATCACCTTTTGTGTCCTTAAAATATGATATATGCTGTACAACGTCATCAAACTTTTCCCCTGGCAGACATACCTTGTTCCTGTTCCATCTATCCTTTTTACACAATATATTACCCATCTCCCTGACAATAGAGTCACCAACAATAACTAGTTCCGTTGGGACCAGTGCATTCTGCATTGGAGATCGCCACTGTGTTTCCTGATGCCCAGGAGTGAGCTCTGGTGTTGAGTTGGGCAGCTGAGAGCTTGACAGGCCCCTCATATTAATTTCTACGAGGGCATCTACCCTACACCTCAAGCTCTCATAGACGCCCACTAGAAAGCCGAGCTGATGCATAATTTCTACACTCTCTGCACCTGGCACACACACACAAAGACATCCTCCTTGGCTAGATCATATTCTGTCCCAGAGAGTTTGGCAAACATTTCGCAAGTTCAACATTTTTTTTAGGCTGTGATGCTTTGGAGAATCGCCCCCCACTCAGTTCTTCCCCGAGTCACAGCACTCCTGCCATTTTGTGCCCATTGCTTTGCTGCTCTAGTCTGGGGCATGATATTTTAAATTAATCAGATCAATAAATTTAATTAATTAATTGTCAATACTATGCTATCTAATAGAATCCTAAATGCAGTGATGCGTATTACGCTATAAAATTATACGTTAGAGCTACCTAGTTACCACAGTTAAAAATCTGAATTCCCTACTACTCTATACAAAAACAATGGCTGCAAGATTCGAACGAAATAACGGTTTTACGTATATTAAGTAGTAAACTAAAAAAACTCTTTATCTAAATTAAAAATAACCAGTGTAAGTATAACTACAGGCTGGCCTCGATTAATGCGATTAATTCGTCCCGCAAACGCATCGCGCAAAACGGAAATGCGTTAATCAAATATAAGAATCAACAGGAAAAATTATAATAATTGGTCCTTGACCTTCTGGAAGGTCATTTAAAAGGTATTTAAAAATACCTTTTAAATAATAGGCATTTGGAGGGAATGGTGTGATTTTTTTTTTTTTTTTTGGCTGATGCTGCATAAGCTCATACACTTGCTTTCTTGCATCATATGCCACTACTACCACCTTTTAAATAACTTTTTAACTGTATACAATGTAAAAGATAATGAAAATAATTATGAAATTAAATGTTTATTGCATGAAACAGCGGTTCTCAAACTGCGTGCCACGGAATATTTTAAATTTTCGAGGGAAACACAGCGATACTTGACATCTGCCGGACACCACGCAAACTACTAGATCGAGGTAGTTCACAGTTTCAGCATTTCTTATTAACTTAAGAAATAAAAAAGATAAGGTAAACTGCAGCCATTATCAACCCCACTGCAGGATGGAAGCCTCCTCAACAATTCACATTGAGGGAAATGAACCATAATCTGTCACGCTGGCAGTCAGGGACTTGAACCCCGGTCTACTCAAGAAGTGTGTGCTACTGCACTCCCGCTCCTGACCACTGGGTTAGTTGTTTGGACCTAACTATTAAACGGAACTGTTAGGTATTTCTTTTGGTCTGGGTGTGCCTTGGAAAAATTACTGAGACACAAAGGGCACCGTGAACCGCATGGGAACCTTTGACATAAAATACACAATGAAGAAATGACTGTTGCGGATATATTTGAACAGTGTTGACTTCTCTTTTCATCAATCAATTTCCGATAGCTGACAACAATCTTCTCTGGGCCCTGGCGAAATAAATATCGCAGAAAACCTCAAACCTTTTGTTTGAGGTCCTCTGCGATACGAAAGATTTCTTCTAATTCTTTTAACCGTTATCTCCTTCGCGGTAACATTTTCATCTGGCTCATTTAAAAATCTGAATTTTTATGCAAGTGTGCATTGACTTTATTAGCAGGAGACAAACAAACAAGTAACACGACTTCTTCCAATGGTTGATGGAACACACCGAGGCGGGCAGCAGGAAAATGTTTGTTTATTGACCATACGACTTGCGGTAAGCTTAATGCGCGATTCAAATCTTTTTCAACTATCGCATAAAAAAAAGATCAAAGTTGCATCATGTAACGTGAAAAGTGGTATAATTTTTCAAATAGCGTTAACTGAAAATTGCGTTAATCAAACTCGCGTTATGCGAAAGGCAAACACTTATCGCTTTTTCGGAGCCTGTAATTCACAGCTATAATTTTTAAAGAGAGTCAGCGCCCTCCCTCTGATATTACTGATCTCCGGAGGGAGGTCAGCAGGGCACATGAGAAGTTACAATGTCAGATATCGTGGGATAATAAAGAATCTATTGATAGGTTGAAAACTGAATATCAATTAATCAAAAGAAAATATACCTGTTTAATAGCTAAAAAGGAAATCTGATAAATGGAAAAACTTAGTCCAAACAGCTGGTAATGAGGATCCACAGGCTATTATTTATAAGTTGTGTTTCACAAATTAAGGTCATCTGGGGATGTGATAATTTCTATGCGTTGTGGAGACTAAAACTATAGATTGTCTTAGCAGTATTAATGTTATACTTTATCACCTAGTCAACGGATCTCATCATCATCAGAATGCTTCCCCTCATCCATATGGATGAGGGGAAGCATTCTGATAGCACTGATCGGTTTTATATTAAATAACTCTAATTGGTATTAGAGGATTGGTTATGGATGGAATATAGTCATGTTCACATGATTGCATATGCAGATGACCTGGTAATATTAGTTGAAGGCTCTTCACGGCTACAAATCGAACAACGATCTAATGAAATAATAAAAGATCTGAATGCTTGGGGCGACTTCCATAAATTAACAATATCCAGGTCAAAAACAAAAATATTATTACTAAAGGGGGAACCTATTTGTTCATACAGAACCTCATATGCTGATTGGCTGTGAACATTTAAAGTCCGTTAAGAATATTAAATATCTTGGAGTCTTCACTGATAGAGGTCTTAGATTTGACACCCATATCAATTTTCTATCTGAAAAGATTGCAAAATGTGTTAACATGATAGCAAGAATTACTAGGAAGGATTGGGGTATTAGAGGTAGGGAACTATCTCTTCCTTATGACTGTGTTTTCCTTCCTATTGTTTCCTATAGTATCTCAGTTTGGATAGACTACGTTAATTTTAAAAAATATATAAGAAAACTGTATTCCATTCAGAGGATGATGCTCCCAAAGATGGTTCTAGTTTGTAGAACTGATACACTACAGATTGTCACAGGAAAATGCCAATTGACCTCTTTCTGATTTACAGAGTAATGATTTAGGTGATAAATCAGAAATTGGAAATTATAGACCAATTAGCTTGTTATCCCACATCTACAAGTTGTTCACAAGGGTCATTACTAACAGATTAGAAAGAATACTTGATGAGAATCAACAGAAAGAGCAAGCTGGTTTTAGGACAGGATTCTCAACTATGGATCACCTTCACATAACATCACAGCTAATGGAGAAAGAAAATGAATTTAAAACACCATTATGCCTGGCATTTGTGGATTATGAAAAGGCATTTGACTCCATACAGAGGCAATGTTTCAGGCACTGGAAAGACAAGGCATAGATACCCCGCATATTATGATTCTGAAGAAAATATATGAGAGTGCTACCTCCTTTATTAGACTAGACAAAGACAGTAGGAAATTTAAAATTGAGAAAGGAGTTCGACAAGGAGACACAATATCTCCGAAGCTGTTTACTGCTGCCCTTAAGGGAGCTTTCAGAAGATTAAGACTGGTCGCAGAAAGAAGTCAATGTCAACGGAGAGTACCTAAACCATTTACGATTTGCAGATGACATTGTGGTCATAAGCTACGATCCCAAAGAATTAGAGGAAAATCTTAATCATTTATGCACCGTTAGTAAGGATTTTGGACTAAAGTGAATATGGCTAAAACAAAAGTAATGATGAACAAGTATGCCACAGAAACAGAAATAATGATTGAAGGAGCAGTAATTGAAAAGGTGGAGTCATACTTAACTAGGACAAGTTATCAGCTGTAATAATGATAAATGGCTGGAAGTCAAGAGAAGAATAAATTTTGGATGGATAGCATTCAGGAAATATAGTCACATACTGAAGAGCAATATCCCAGTTTGTCTGAAACGTAAAATAATGAACCAATGTATACTCCCCACCATGACTTATGGAAGTGAAACTTGGGCACTGAAACTGTGTAGTTCTCAGTGAAACCTGAGAACTACACAGCAAAGAATGAAACAATTATATTCGGAATCAGACTGTTAAGATAAGAAGAGAAACACGTGGATTAGGCAGCAAACTCAAGTAAAGGACATTCTTATTAAAACTAAAGAACTAAAATGGTCTTGGGCAGGACACATAGCTCGAAGACATGATGATAGATGGACTAAGAAAATAGATAGAATGGTACCCAAGAGGAGCTAGAAGAAAACCTGGAAGACAAAGGCGGGGATGGATAGATGAAATTCATGAGTTTGTGGGTAGTAAATGGATGACCATTGCTCAATACAGAAGGAACTGGAAAGTTGCAGGAGAGGCCTTCATCCTGCAGTGGATTGAAAATGGCTGATGATGACTTTTAACATTTGGTGTGGAACTCTTTATTATTCGTGATCTTGAGTTGGATTTGATTAATGATCCTAAGAATGAGGCCAAGCAAATCTTAGATATCTTAATGACTCTTTGGAATCATAGATGGACTAACTCAAATAATGGTGAAATTACAACAGAGGGAAAGAACCTACTAATGGTAGGTTCTTTCCCTCTGTTGTTGATGTTCCACCAGAAAAATGGTTTGTGCCTAATCTATAAACTATGTTTTTTTAACAAATCATGGCTCATTTTTAGCAAAGCTGGGTGTTTCGGAAACGGCTCTGGAGACATGGAGTCGTGTTTTATATTATTGTCACTTGTGTACTTGGATCTCAGAAATGAATTTTTATTTGCTAGTCCTAATCTTGCTCACCTGACCGAGGGCAACGAGGCTCAATTAATTAAGACTGAACATTTTCAGGCTTTTCAAAAATTTTCCAAGAAATTATTCCAGAGAAGATTAGTTTGAACTTCAGGAAAGAACAGTAGAAGGCATATAGACTATTGACATCAGTTCTGTGTAACAATTAAAGATGCTAAAAAAAATTTTTTTTTGTTTTTTTTTTTTGTCCTCTCCTTTTTCACATTATATATATGAAGTCAGCATTTTTTTACTGATTTGGCTTGAAATTTTTACGGCTGGATGCCCTTCCCGAGACAACCCTCACCCTTTATCTGGCCTGGGGATATGCGGTGGTCATTCCCTGACCTTCCGCATCCTCCGTATTTGGTAGTCACAGGCTCGAGCCCCAGTCTAATCAAGAAGCGTGTGCTACGCACTGCTGCTTCTGCCCACCTGGCTACAGAGGCACCTTAAAGATGCTTTTAAGGAATCTTTTGCCAACAAAAGATGCCCTATACAGGCACTCCCTGACTTATGTAGTACTCGACTTACGGAAATTCAACTTTACATGAGTGTTTGCCAGCCAGTTGCGAACTTAAATATAATTGTGGAAATACATTTTGCATCCTGTAGAAATAAATGGAGGCATCATGAAAATATTGTAATGTGAACCCAATAACGTTTTTTTTTTTTGGCAATTTATTCCAAGACCTCGTAAGTTGAAATTTTCGCTATATAACTAAACTACTTATCTCTCTAAAATGTCATTTTTAAAATGGGAAATTGCACTACACTTTCATCGTTATCATAATGTTCAGTTCTAACAATCAATTCTGAATGCCTTTGTGATATTGTTCTAAAGCACATATCTAGAGGTCACTACCATAAAACAATTTGCACTTTCCAGTTGATTGGGCTTTTCCATTAATGTATCTAATTATAAACAGATAAACTTGATCTTACTGCATTTGCAATACTCCCGATAAGTGGAATTGTGTGGGTTTTAACATTATTATGGTGAAATGTGTTCCCCTTCACTGAAATCTTCAATCATATAAAAAAACAAATAAATTTTCAGAATCTTCTCTTCATTCCTATTTACTTATTACAATGATGAAGGGAAAGTGACCAACAGAAAGTGCAAGTGGTGGCAGGCTAGGAAATGGAACAAACTTGATTTAGATGATTAATTAAGAAGTATGAAGCAGGACAAAGTTTGTCATCTATTGCATGGGAATTAGGTCTCGCTGCTTCAAAAGTGAACACTATTTTAAAGGATAGCATGCATACAAAAGAACATGTTAAAGGATCAGTGCATTTAGGCAGAGGCAGACTGGGTCAAAAATTCTTACTGGGGAAAACAAAAGGAATGTATCAGATGTCAGTGTGTAATACTGAAAATTACACCAGCCTCCATCGGCCTCTGGCTCACTGCGGTTTCCCCAGTAAGTCTTTTGGCCAGTCCGCCCCTGATCACAACCAGGGCCAGTCCATCATAACAGGGATCACAAAACAGCATTCAGGTGCTATACCAAAGATGGAAAAGCTATTAATAATATGGATAGAAAATCAGATTCAGAAGCGAGTGCCCCTGAATCTAATGGCCATTCAAGCAAGAAATATTTATGAAGATAACAATAAGTACAACAAACCCCAAGCCAAGTTTGTGGCAAGCAATGGGTGGTTTAAATGGTTTAAGCATCGCGTTGATTTCCAAAACATTAAAAGTATGCGGTGAAGCCACCAGTGCCGATTCTGCGGCTGCAGAGAAATTTTGTGATGTGTTGGGAAAAACCCCTTCAAAATCTCCACATCCCTCAATTTCCACAGTGGCGTGCTTAACAGGTGGAGAGTTCATTCTGGCAACGATGCTTGAAAGGTAAACCTTGCTGAAATTCTGCCTGTCTCCTCACTCTTTTTGCAACTTTATAATTTTGTACACTTTTGTAATTTTTCCTGTGCATGAGATAAAAAAATTGAATAAATAATTCTATTTACATGTTAGTCAAATATATCTTTTTTGCTTCAATCTAGGTGGTAAATGACTCTCATCAACCGGTGCAATACCACCAATTTGCTTACTGGAGGCTTGAAGTGGTGGAACCCATGTTTAGTCTACATAGCTAAGTTCCGGTCAACACTTCCCCATCTCTTCTATCATGATGTATGACCGATGACTTTTGAGGTTATGATGAACATCATGGCAGGATTCAATCTTCTTACATTTCGAGGGTACAGCTCTAAAACGGTGTTCACAGGCCAGCCGCCAGTTAGTACACCGGACCAAACCTATTGATAACTCTTCAGGAGGCTTCCAGATCAGCTAGTGTATAATCTTGCAATCTCTACTCTGCCAGATAGTGACTGGAGGGAATCCGAAGGGAGTGTATGCGGTGGGGGGACATTGTTGAGGCCACATTATGTCAAGAATCCGGTTATATCCTTACCATGTGTACACCACATCCAAAAATTTCATTACTTCATACAGCATGTCCCCATCCACGTTTTCTTACTATTAAATACACCATGAATTGCCAAACTAATAGAGTAAGCTTATCTGCAAAAAGATCTAAACCTCCCAAACACTTCCTAGTTCACTTCCCAAATATACGTGGTCTCAATTCTAATCTCAATGATGTCCATTTCCACTTGCAGTCTGCCAAACCCCATGTACTTTTTCTGACAGAATCTCAGTTATCGGTTGATTCAACTACTGCTCATTTCAGTTGCCCAAACTATTTGCTGTATGATTCCTTTTGCCTCAAAGGTGGTACTGTGCATATGTCCATTCCGATATTCCCTGTCAGAGACTTGGTAATTTGAAATCTCTTCTTTTTGATCTTCTCTGGCTTAAAATCTCCCTACCTCATTGTGCAAAATTCATCTGTTGCCTCTACCATTCTCCCAACTCCACTAATCACTTGGTGCTCTTTGACTTCCTCTCTTTGCAACTTGTCTTTCTCCAGTCCAACTTTCCTAACAGTGTGGTAATTTTCCTTGGTGATTTTAATGTTCACAACTCCAGCTGGCTTCCGTTGCCTAATCACACTGACCCAGCTGGTTGAGATGTTGAGGCTTTTGCAATTACTAATCACCTTGCACAGATTGTTCATTTACCTACAAGAATACCGGAAAATCATAACCATAACCCTTCTAAGTACACCGTCTCGAAGTCAGTGGTTCTTTAGGCACTTCAGATCACAACTTGGTGATTGTTTCTTCTCCAATGGAACCTTTATCTCATGGCTATTCCCAACCTCGTATTGTTTGGCATTACAAGAATGCAAAATGGAATGACCTACGAGATTTCTTTTCTTCTTTCCCTTGGTCGGATCACTGTTTCAAAACTTCTGATGTCCATGTTTGCTCAGATCGTGTCAGTGAAATTATTCTTATAGGAATGGAATCCTTTATCCCACACTCCACTTTAAAATCTCTTCCTTTATCTAAACCTTGGTTTTCCAATAAATGTGCTAAGGCTGTTCAAGAGAAGAATGTTGCATATCGTAATTGGCTTGTTTCCAATTCTTCAATTTCATTTTCTGCCCACACCAAAGCTCGCAACAATTGTAAAGCAGTTAATACTCAGTCCAAACTAGAGTTTGAACAGGCTAAGAGTAGAAAACTTGCTACTTGCCCTAATGGTAGCCGAGCATTCTAGTCTCTTGCCAAAGCTATTGACCACAACTTTTGCCCATCTCTGCTCCCACCTCTGTCAAAACCAGATGGTTCTATTGTCACTTCAACCAAGGATAAAGCTGACCTGCTAGCATCCCATTTTGTTTCCAACTCATGTATTAATGGTCTTGGTAAAACACCTCCCACCATTCCCAACATGCTCCATTCAATGGCTCCTGTGGTATTCCGTCAAAAGAATGTCAGAAGGATTTTTACGAACCTTGAAGCTAAGAAAGCTCCAGGTCCTGATGGTATTTCTCCACTTGTTCTCAAAACCTGTGCTCCTAAACTTACCCCTGTTCTTTGCCGCCTTTTTTTTCACTTTCTTATTCCAAAGGTGATTTTCCTTCTGCTTGGAAATTTGCTGATATCCACCCAGTTCCTAAAAAGGGTGACAAATCTCTCCCATCCAATTATTGCCCCACTGCAATTATTCTACTCTTTCTAAAGTAATGGATAAATCAATTAACCGCCAACACTTAAATTACATAGAAACCTTCTGTCTGATCAACAATCGCCAGTATGAATTCTGTCAGTGTCGATCAACTGGTGATATTCTGGCTTTGGTTCCCATTTATGGACAAATCGAACAGAAAAGTTTGGTGAAACACAAGCAGTTGCTCTTGATATCTCAAAGTCTTTCAATTGTGTTTGGCACAAAGGCCTTCTGAACAAGCTTCCATCTTACACCATCAGGACCTGGAGCTTTCTTAGCATCAAGAATTGTCAAAATCCTTCTGACATCCTTTTGATGGAAGACCACATGAGGCATTTAATGGAGCATGTTGGGAATCGTGGGAGGTGTTTTACCAAGATAATTAATTATGGTTTGCCAACTGTTTTTTGTAATTGGTTATCCAGTTTTCTCTCTGATCGCTCACTGAGGGTGATGGTAGATGGCTCTCCGTCTTTAACTTCTCCACTAATGCTGGTGTCCACCAAGGTTTCCCCCACTCTTTTCCTCTTGTATATTAATGATCTTCTTTCATTGACTGGAAATCCTATCCATAGTTTTGCCGATGATAGCACATTGCATTCCACTTTCCATTTTGAGAAACCTTGCCCTGCTCAGTCAGCTTCAACTTTTTGAATATCCACTACCAATTCCTTAAATGCAGATCTCCAATCTGCATTTAAGGAATTGGTAGCGGACTTCTAATCTCTCTTGTCACAAGCACATTACAAATATTGCTTCCTCTGCATCTAAAAAACTTGGTTTTCTCTTTTCCTCTTGGCGTTACTTTTCTTCCAAACAGCTGTTCACTCTGTACAAATCGGAAATCCATCCTACTATGGAATGCTGTTCCCACATCTGGGGCGGTGCCCACAAAACTTCTCTCAGGCTTCTAGATTCCATTCAGAAGAGGGCAGTAGGTTAATTAATGACTCCTCTCTAACAGAGTCTCTCCACTCGCTGTCTCATAGACGTACTGTTTCTGCTGCATGTCTTTTCTATAGATACTTCCATGGGCACTGTTCTTCTGAATTGGCTTCTTTAATTCCCACTCTCTATTTCAAAACAGTCCGAACATGTGCCGCCACCAACCAATATCCATTTACTGTCCAACTTCAAACTCACAGGACCAACTATTCATCTTCCTTGTTTATTCATTGAACTGCCGTTTTCTGGAACAACCTTCGTTCATACGTATTTCCTGAAAATTACAATCTACAGAAGTTCAAGTCTAATGTCAACAAATATCTTCTTTCATCTTCTCAACCTCCAACCCAAGCATGTTACTAAGTAATACAGGTTCTAATACCTCGCGTGTTTGGGGTTTACAAAAAAAAAAAAAAAAAAAAAATCAAATTCAGCACACAGTTGCAAGTGCGGAATTTCCCTAAATGCAACCCTTATGTTAGTCGGGTAATGGCTGTATTAAGCAACCACTGCCACATGTCTGGATAGTGGGCACCATGACGAGTGTTGCTTCCACCACACACAAAGGCTTCTGTTGGCATGTTGCACCATGCATTTGGACTCATCCAACCAGCACACTCATTTCCAGTCCTTCAGTGTCCAACCAGCGTGTTGTTGACACCACAGCATTTGCTGGTGATGATGATCATTGGTGAGCACAGTGTCTCTTGGGTTGTCCGCTGTAGAACCTCAATACATCTGATTGGGCAGTGCATCATTTGGGATATTGTTCTTGCATTCCTCATATTGTATTGCATTATCAACTGTCAGTGACCTGCTGTTGAGCCCATACAATGTACTCTATCCTTCACTTACCATGAACATCCACCCTGCCTAATCCTTTACAGTTCTGTTGGAGGGAGATGGTTTGCCCCATTTGACACCATTCTTTGTACACCTTAACCGCAATGGGCTGTGAACAAAGAACTAGACAGGCCATTTCCAATATGAAAACATCTGATGCAAGAGTTCCCACAATTGTGCCTTTTTTGAAACTACTTTTTCACAATGACTTGCACAACCAGAAGCAAATTACCACTGCTCTAGCATAGATAGCTGTTCAGCTTTTTATACTGAAAGATATGTAGAATAGTTATTACAGATGGAGTGGTCAATTTCTTGAGTGAGTGAGAGGGTGTGATTTCTGCAATAATTCCATTCGGTTACTGTCAGTTAACAGAAGGACCAAATATAAGAGGACAAAGGTCAGAGTGGAATCAATTAATGTAGAACAATGACTGAAACTTATGGAAGTTATGAAGAAAAGTAAAATCAACATATTTTGTGTCCAGGAAACCAAAAGGAGAGGGATGAGGAGTAAAGAACTAGCTAAGGGTTACAAATTAATATTTTATGGCATGGGGAATAGCAGGAATGAAGTAGGGATTGTGGTTGAAGATAACCTAAAGGATGCAGTAGTGGAAGTATCCAGGAAAAGTGACTGGCTAAATAAACTGTTATTGACTGATAAATGTGTGCTGAATATCATTAGCGCTTATGCCCCACAGGCAGGATGTGATGTAGAAGAGAAAGATGCCTTTTATGAAGACCTGGATGAGGTGATCAACAGCATGCCTGACAAAGAAGGAATAATAATCGGAACAAACCTCAACGGACATGTAGGCCAGAGAACCCAAGCTACCATGGAGTCCATGACAGCTTTGGATGGGGTGAGTGCAATGCAGATGGAGAAAGGATTCTGGAGATGGCTATGGATTGTGGATAGCTAACACCCAGTACAAGAAGAGAGACCAACACCATATTGTATACCATAGTGGTGAGCATAGTACTCAGGTCGACTACATGATTTTGAGAACCAAAAAAAAAATAAAAAAAATAAAAAAAAAAAATGGCACCAAGACTGAAAAGTCATTCCAGGAGAAAGCTAATTCACTCAACACTGACTCCTGGTATGTGATCTCATTATTCAAGAAACATGCCAAGACTTTCACAAAACTTTGAGGAGCACATCAAATGATTTAGGCTACAAGAACATGAGCCTAAACTGAGACCAGGAGCTGCTCCTACAGGCTATTAGAGAAATTAAGGAGGATCCAAACCTGATGAGTGTTGAAATAATTACACTCAAACACCAGCCAAGCGGTTAAAATTTTACTATAAAATAAAATATAAAATAAAATAAATATGCCACAAATATCGGTTAAACTAGACTATTACAATAAATACAATAAAATAGATTAAAACAATTAAAAACAATGCTAAAATCGTTAAAATATATTAAAATACCGAAGCTTTCGGAGCCCACTATCTCCTTCCTCAACAGTGTACTATTACTGGCATGACACATCCTTAAATAACAGGCCCGTGGCACTCAAACACGTGACTCACCAGGCACATAGTCTGCATTTCCCACTTGTGCACCGGAAACAGAAGTGGCTTGGGAGCTTGCCATACGAAATCTATCATCACATCTGAGGACAACCGCCTCAAACAGAAAGTGTAAACGCATACCCCTGTCCCTGTTGATAGTATTATGACTATATGCACCGATTCGTTAGCTCTCGAGCCACTTGCGTTCCCAGAACCCATAGGCATGGTCAGTTATGACCACATCCTCAGGGGAGATCCGATGTTGCTTCTCCCAGAAATGCTCTGCCACAGCAGACCTCCCATAGTTCGCAGTCTTTATAGCGGTCGTGTGCTCCCCCATACGGTCTTTTAAACGTCGCCCTGTCTCCCCCACATAGCACTCCTCACAATCCGAGCACTTGATCTCATAGACCACACTATTAGTGGAGTCTTGGGTTACGGGGTCTTTAACTTGCGATGCCACTGTGTGCAACCTCCGTCCTGGAAGTTGCACACAGCGAGTCTGACACTCCCGTATTGACCGTACAACATGTTCAGAAAGGCCCGGATAATAAGGGATGTATGCGGTGGCCACAGGGGCAGGCGACTCCCTACGATTGGGCTCAACCCTATTAATATATTTGTCGAAGACCATCTGGGGGTAACTGCCCTTGCTGAGTTCTGCCGTGACCCTACATATTTCCATTTCTCTACCCTCGGGGGGTACTACAGTGGGTCCACACCCTATTCAGTAATGCCCTGGCTACACTATTCTTATGTTGATAAGCCTGTGCCGAGCTATAATGAATATATTGGCTCCGGCACATCTGCTTTCTGTTGTCTATATACTGTTGTCTGTAATGTAAGACCATCTCTACTAACCAGGACATCTAGAAACGGGAGGGTCCCAGCTGTTTCCACCTCCGAGGTAAATTGTTTAACTGGGGAGAAGCTATTAAGTAAGTTGAGCACTTCATCTTCCTTCCCCTTTTTTTATAATGGGGAACGTATTATCTACGTATCACTTCCACTCGTGTATAGGGAAATCCAACTAGTGAAAAATCCTGGTTTCTAGTTCCTCTATGGCTAGATTAGCCACAATAGTGCTAATGGGGGAACCCATAACCATGCCATGGACCTGTTTATACATAACATTTTGAAAAATCATGGTAGTGCTAGCAAGGCAGAACTCCATTCCTTTACAGATATCATTGATGCTTAATAGACATCTGGCACTTAAGGTATCATCCTGTTCTAAAGCTAATTTTACACAATGCACCTCATGTCCAATGGGGTGCATTGTGTAAAAATAGTCTAGTTTAACCGATATTTGTATCATTTATTTTATATCTTATTTTATTTTATAGTAAAATTTTAACCGCTTGGCTGGTGTTAGTGTAATTATTTCAATATGGAATTACCCAGCTCCATAGGCCTTTTTGAAGATATAGTGAATAATTATGGCCATTCGATGCTTCGACACATCCGCGAGTTCCAGAAAATTAGCATAACAGAAGCTAAATAGAGGCAGCACCTGAAATTTTTTCCCATCAGTTCAAAACACGGAGTTGGTGCCATGAGGCTTTCAGGTTAGAATGCCATTTAATGGCGATTACTTGATGAGAGTTACCAAGCTCTATCAAAGAAAAATTTTTTTTAAGTATTTGGATTTCCAAGTTGCATAACGACCTGAGAAGTAGAAGACGTATTGGATTGATGTTAGAATATATTAGCAGTAATCTAACCTTGGTGCACTGTGCACTGATTTTGAGGTTAGTGACAGATAAAGCAACCAGGGTTGCGGACATTTACAAGCACAGACAAATTAATAAATTCAATAGGTTGTTTGAGGAATCGGTGGTTGTACGCAATAAGGATATTGGTAACTTTATTCATAACTTAAGTGGCAAACAGTTTACTAAAGAACAGGAAGAAGTATCGAGCCTGGGTCCAAAGTTTGCTCTAGTACCTGCTAAGCCTCCCATTGCAGAGATAGCCATGGGAGTAGAGAAAGCTATTAACAAGTTACCTGTGATCCAAGCTGATGAAATACGAGTTAGGATTGCTACGATCTTGAGCCAGGCCAGGACGGCACACTCTAATCTTAGCCACAGGCATGAAAGAGCACTGAGACAGCTTAGACAAGATGATAATATTATGATGTTACCAGCCGACAAAGGTAGATCTACAGTCATACTGAACAAAGAAGATTATTGTACAAAAGCCCTAGATCTTTTACAGGATACCAACATATATAAGGTTACCCAACGAAATCTATTAGCTAGTTTGGAAAGACAAGTTAATTGTATTATACAGGGTTGGCATAAGGCAAGTAAAATATCTAAAGAAGTTTACTGGACTTTACATGCCTCAGGATGCTGAATACCCCAGTTCTTTGTGTTTTTTTTTGTTTTTTAGTTAGTTGTTGGCGCATCAGCTTCTGTGGCCATAATGTACCTCCCAAGGTTTTTGCAGTACTTTGATCCAAGCCCGAGGCAGGATTCGAACCTGCAACCTTTGGGTTGCCAGGCAGGCACTTTACCCACCCGGCTAGCCTGTTCGGCTACCCTGGTTCTATGATCTCCCAAAGACACATAAAGTGGGTGTTCCACTGAGACCAATAGTATCCTTTGTGGGCAAGCCCTACCTATGCCTTATTGGGATTTCTAGCCAGAATTATTTCTCCTATAGTGGCACGCTCTAGTTTGGTAATTAAGGACAGCAGGGAATTTGTAAATTTTATAAGAAATCAGTTTATAAGGGAAGATGAACTCATGATCTCCTTTGACGTGGTATCTTTGTTCACATGTATCCACATTGAACATGGGGTGCATTGTGCAAAATTAGCTTTAGAACAGGATGATACCTTAAGTGCTAGATGTCTATTAAGCATCGATGATATCTGTAAAGGTGTGAAGCACTACCATGATTTTTCAAAATGTTATGTATAAACAGGTCCATGGCACGGTTATGGGTTCCCCCATTAGCACTATTGTGGCTAATCTAGCCATGGAGGAACTAGAAACCAGGATTTTTAACCAGTTGGATTTCCCCATACACGAGTGGAAGCGATACGTAGATGATACGTTTACCATTATAAAAAAGGGGAAGGAAGATGAAGTGCTCAACTTACTTAATAGCTTCTCCCCATTTATACAATTTACCTCAGAGGTGGAAACAGCTGGGACACTCCCATTTCTAGATGTCCTGGTTAGTAGAGATGGTCTTACATTAAAGACAACAGAAAGCCGATGTGCCGCAGCCAATATATTCATTATAGCTTGGCACAGGCTTATCAACATAAGAATAGTGTAGCCAGGGCATTACTGAATAGGGTATGGACCCACTGTAGTACCCCCAAGGATAGAGAAATGGAAATATGTAGGGTCACGGCAGACCTCAGTAAGTGCAGTTACCCCCAGATGGTCTTCGACAAATATATTAATAGGGTTGAGCCCAATCTTAGGGAGTCGCCTGCCCCTGTGGCCACCGCATACATCACTTACTATCCGGGCCTTTCTGAATGTGTTGTACGGTTATTACGGGAGTGTAAGACCAGCTGTGTGCAACTTCTGGGACGGAGGTTGCACACAGTGGTGTCGCAAGTTAAAGAGCCCGTAATCCAAGACTCCACTAGTAGTGTGGTTCTATGAGATCAAGTGCCCAGATTGTGAGGAGTGCTATGTGGGTGAGACGGGGCGACGTTTAAAAGACCATATGGGGGAGCACACGACCGCTATAAAGACTGCGAACTATGGGAGGTCTGCTGTGGCAGAGCATTTCTGGGAGAAGCAACATCGGATCTCCCCTGAGGACGCAGTCATAACTGACCGTGCCCATGGGTTCTGGGAACGCAAGTGGCTCGAGAGCTTACCAATCGGTGCATCTAGTCATAATACTATCAACAGGGACAGGGGTATGCGTTTACACACCCAGTTTGAGGCGACTGTCCTCAGACGTGATGATAGATTACGTATGGCATGCTCCCGAGCCACTTCTGTATCCAGTGCGCAAGTGGGAAATGCCAACTATGTGCCTGGTGAATCACGTGTTTGAGTGCCATGGGCCTGTTACTTAAGCATGTGTCATGCCAGTAGTACACTGTTGAGGGAGACAGTGGTCTCCGAAAGCTTCGGTATTTTAGTATATTTTAACGATTTTAGCATTGTTTTTAATTGTTTTAACCCATTTTATTGTATTTATTGTAATAGTCTAGTTTAACCGATATTTGTTTCATATTTATCTTATTTTATTTTATAGCAAAATTTTAACCGCTTGGCTGGTGTTTGAGTGTAATTATTTCAATATGGAATTACCCAGCCCCATAGGCCTTTTTGAAGATAAACTGATGAATGTGGACCAAATATGGAATGAGGCCCAGACAGAGATTATGAAGGGAGGAGAAGAAATTCTAGGGAAGACCAAAGGAGGAAAGAAAATGCATAAAGAAACCTGGTGGTGGAGTGAAGAGGTTCAGAAAGCATTAAAGGACAAGAAGACAGCTTTTGAAGAATTGCAAAGAGACAGAACTGATGAAAACAAGAATAGGTGAAAAGAAAAGAAAAGCTAAACAGGCAGCAGCTAAAGCCAGGGACAGGGCTGTGGAATGATGGTATAATAGTATGAACACTAAGGAAGGGGAATTGAAGATATTCAAGATTGCCAGAACCTGGTTCAACAAACAGCAGAATATAAGAACGATAAGAGTAAGTAAAAGATCAGACTGGTAAGGTTCTTACGAAAACAGAAAATGTAAACAGGAGATGGAAAGAATTTTTCAAAGGGATCATGAATAGTGAAAGAGTTGCTGGAGAAGAACAGGAGCTAGGTGGCCATGATGAAGGCATTGGAGATATAAAGGAGGAAGAAGTTTTGCTAGCATTGCATAGGATGAAATCAGAGAAGGCAGTAGGGCCTGACATGATATCCATTAAAATTTAAGGGGTTAGGACAGGGAGGAGTCCCATTTATGATGAGGTTAATGAATAAAATAATGAGAGAAGGCAAGGTATAAGATGCTTGGAGGGAGAGTTTTATAGTACCGATATATAAAAGGAAAGGAGACATAAGAGACCTATAGACCCATCAAACTAATGAGCCAGACAATTAAATGGTTAGAGAGGTTGTCAAAAGACGACTGAGAGATAAACTGCAAGACCAAATTACCAAGAACCAGCTTGGCCTTATGAAGGAGAGAAGCACAACCGATGGAATATTTATAACAAGGGTCCTTCCAGAGAATTGTAGGGAGAAAGAACGAGCTCTCCACTTAGCCTTCATAGATGTAGAAAAGGCTTATAACAGAGTACCTAGAAGTCTTCTGTGGAAGTGTCTCAGAAATAGGTGCATTCCTGAGACATGTCAAGCTTATCCAGGATATGTACCGGGATAGTAGAACTAGAGTATATAGTGCAGCTGGAGTTAGCGATGCTTTCACTGTTAACGTCGGCTTACACCAGGGTTCTGCCCTTAGCCCGTTTCTATTCATGGACATTCATAATGGACACACTAACCAGAGACATTCAGAGCAATGGCTCTGACAGTTTACTCTCTGCAGATAACATCATGCTTAGTGGCGAATCGAGAGAGAGAGAGAGAGAGAGAGAGAGAGAGAGAGAGAACAGGAGAAGCTAGAGAGACGGGTAACAGTTCTAGAGTAAGAAGGTCAAAAAGTAAAAAGACAGAATACATGGAGTGCTTTGGCAACCGAGACATCTCAGCATTGGCAATGTACAGCTTATAGGGTTAACAACTACAAGTACCTTGGGTCAGTGCTAGACACAAATGGCAGAAGTGAACAGAACATCCGAAGTCTAATAAAATCTGGATGGGCCAAGTTGCAGGAAATGTCTGGTGTTTTGAAAAACAGGAAGATGCCAACTAAACTTAAATCAAAAATTACAAGCAGGTCATAAGGCCACATGTTATATGGCTCGGAGAGCTGGGCTGTCAGAAGAAAAGAAGAATGAGCTTTAATGTCAGCAGAAATGAGAATGCTAAGGTGGAGTTCGGGAATAACCATGAGAGATAGAAGGTGGAATGAAGATGTGAGACAGGAGATGAAAACTGCACCCATCAACTTGAAGATTAGAGAGAACAGACTTAGATGGTGGGGGCACGTCCAGTCCGGGAGTTTACCCACATTACCAAGCATGTGCTTAGTTGCCAAGTTCCAGGTCGAAGGAGGAGAGGCAAGCTGAAGATTACAATCAAGAGCAGAGTGCGGCAAGGTATGCAGGAACTAGGGCTCACTCCAGCAGACTGTACCAATCGTAATAAGTGGAAGCATTCCATCTATGTCGCTGACCCCTAACCGGGACAAACAACATTGATAAAGTAAAGTAGTTACAATAGTAACTGAATAACGATTTCATAATGAACTAATTTACATATAATGGATTATGAAAATGCTACAATACATTATTGAGATTTCATAATCAAATGTTTAATAATTTATTATTAATCATTCAACCATGCCCATCATTAATTATTATATTTGCAACACATAAAATCAGTTATTTTGTTCGGCACTGAATACTGGTTTATGGTATAGTAAGTGGTACTACTGCTGTAGAATGTATTTAGTTTTTAAGGCATTCAATTGCTAAAATAAAACTGTACTATTTATAACTCACTAAAAAATACAGGATAATTGTAACACCAATACTGGAGGCATAATTAGAACCCACAACCTTTATTTCTTAGTCAAGAAAATGCCCACTGGACCAATCTGATAGTATGGCTTAATGCCAGCAACTATTTTCTGTGGAGATATTATAGCTATTTTAGCTATCACGGCTACTCTGCATTATCAAATAAAATGGTAAATTACCCCCGAATACTTAGGTTATATAGATAATAGTTATAATTTATTTATTTATAACTTTCAAAAATCCAGAATGAGCTAAGTCTCCCATACGAACTTCTACCTGTATTCAAGTACAGTAATACCCCGAAGTTACCGAATAGGTCCGACAAAAATCGCTTAAGTCGAATTTGCGTAAGTCGGGGTACAACTTTGCATATAAATACATATAAATTTTGTTTAATTGGGACCAAGGACTAACAAAAACACTAGTTTAGAAGAAAAAAATTAATAAAATTGAGTTTTTTATACATACTAATACAAAATATGTATTAAAAAAATAAATGACTTACGTAAAAAAGTTATTTCGATGTCGATGGCTTCATAAAATCTAACAAATTTGTCTGACGACACAGAGACTTCTTTTTTTCACGCAGAATTTCTTCGTAGCAAGCTAATAATTTTTTTTATTACTTGCTTTGTAGCTTATAATGCATTCTTCATTGTAGTCTATGTTTTCTAAAATTTTTAAGCCCTTTTCAATTGAGCTGAGACCTTCTGTCAAGTTTGCAATTGTCATGTGCTTTTCGCTGTTGCCTCATTTAGGCCTGTAGCACGTGCAATATCACATGGTCTTTCATTTCGCTCAAAGCGTTTCACAATTTCATATTTTTTCTCTATCGACAGAGGCAGACTGGCCGGGGAAACCCCAGTGGGTCTGTTTCCCCTTACCGGGGAAACCCCAGTGGGCCTGTGTGATTTTGGCCATAAACCCTAGTATGAGGCCACTATAAATTTTCCCAGGTAAGAATTTTTGACCCAGTCCGCCTCTGTTTATCGATAATTGCTTTTCTTTTTCTCTCTGAATCTGCAGTGTCTTCACCAGTACGCTTCCTTTTCACACCTTTTAAGTATTTTACTCGTTTTTAGGGAATAAAGCACAATTACAAAACGAGGAGGCACGCTTGATACGCATAAACAAAGCTGCACGCATGTAGCAACTGAATAAACAACTGAATAAAGGCAGAGATACACTATTAACACCTCACATTTCTAGGGGTTACTACCATAAAACAATAAAAATCCAGTTGCATTTCTGCTAGTGGAATCTGTTATAAACTGGTAGTAACCTCGATCTAATTGCATACCGATAGCTGGAATTGTGTTGGTTTTTATGTTATTATGGTGAAATGTGTTTCCCCTAAAACAAATACATTTTCAGAATCTTCTCTTCATTCCTATCGTGTTGCGTTCGGTTGGGGTGATTTTGCGTTCGACTGCCATTTCTTGTAAACACAAAGGCGAATCGTGCATAAGCCAATTCGGTTCGTGTTATATTATAAGATATCGTTACTGTATTTATAAATAGTGTATGATCGAATTCGTGTAATGTAAACACGTGTTATACGAGGACTGACTGTATACGGCTCGACCGACGCGATCCGTTTCTCTCGTGAAAACAATGTAATTTCCGACAAACGTTGAGCACGAATTCGAATGCACACATATAAATATGACAGTTGGAATACAAATTCTTGTATATGTGTGCAGCTCATGCGCAGCAAAGTTGAATTTTGTTCATCTTTCGCTCTCACTTTCTGCCGTCACACCGTATATCGATAACATATGAAAAACGACCTTGAAGATAGTGGGCGGCAGTGTTGCCAAACGAAAAAATCAAGAACCACGTAACTCAGAGTTCGCGTAAGTCGGGGTATTACTGTACCACTTTACACTGGCTGCTAGTATGCATATCATATATCACTGCTGGTATGCATACCATCAATCTGAGAACTTTTACCCACCCCACTCTGAATATATTATATCTTTATATAATTTATATTCCGCAAAGAAAAAAAAAATTTCTTCCGTTCATTTTAAATGGAACAATCTCTTGAGTCTTTTCTTAGCACCAAAATTAACCAGCCTCAGGTTTATGATGTTCTATCCACGAGTTATCCTGGATTTTGCTTAATTGCAAACTGTAAACTTGCCCTTGCACATATGCATTTATAGACAAGTGATACTGAATTTTGTATACCACTGTGCTATCGCATAATAAAATAAAATATATAGTTGTACCCAGCGTAACATATGCCATCAGCATCATATCTTAAAGGTTATTAATTAAATAACACATTATTCATAAATTTTATTATAAACACAATTAAAAATTCTATTCTTCTCAGATACAACACTTAATGAGTCCACTGATCTTACTCTCGAGAGACTGACATATAGTTGCCCGTGACTGAAGGTATGAGCATATTCTTTCGTTCGGAAGGTATGAGCATATTCTTTCACTTGTTGATGGTCATTGAAAATGCTAAACATATAGGAAACGGTCTTCTGTTGAATTTGAAAGGCATATTTAAATCAGACAAACGTTGAGCACGATTGAACTTAGATGCTGTTCTCACGGTATGAGAATAGCATCTAAGTTCAATCCATCTATTACACATGCCTCTACAATGTGTCTATGCATATGTGTAATTATCAATCTTGTTCCATTGCAGAGTTCCCTTGATGGCATAAGAGTTCATAGTAGCATGATTACAGCACCTACTTTCAGTTTTAGTTCGTGAGGAGTCATTCCTGTTGGTATTAAGCTGTTAAGAAATTCTTCAGGGTATGCCAGATGCTCGCTTGGTTCATCGCTTGCTACAGTATCCACACTTTTGTAAACAGTCACTTCTCCGGGAATACTGTCTAATACTGTTGTTCGGTTCCAAAGAATCCTCATTTGTTACACTTAGTATTGCTCTGCTTGTTTCTTTGTTTTACAGCGCATTAGCATCTAAGGCTATAATGTGCCAAGTCAAAAAGATGTAGAATATAAAACTGTATTGCTCTGCCTTTGAGTTGCTAAGCTGTAACAGTGTTGAAGTTGTCACCATAGAATTGCTCTACAGGGTTTTGTGTGTTTGAAAAACAGGCTGTAGGCAAACTTATAGTTGCACCACTTCTTCCATCACCTACTTCTAATAGCCAATCTGAAAATTCCTTCTCGCCTGCTATTGTTTGCATATTATGTGTAAGTTTTAGTATATGGAATTGGGTGCATAACTTATGTTTCTTTATACAACTGGCAACTGTTAGAGATCTTGAGCCTTGCAGTATCACTGGTAGGATTTGTCTGAAGCCTCCACATAGCAGTACACTTTCCCGACAAAAGACTTGTCTAATCCTGTCAGATCACACAGTATTCTGTCTACTGCTTGAAAGGAGTGAACATGAGTCACTGGTGCTTCGTCCCATAGTATCAGTTTTGACTGTAGAAGTGCCTTAGCTTCCTCTGTGTTTGGCTTTAATTGCAGGTTTAAGTTGCATTCAGAAGCAGAGGTATCTTGAACAGAGTAAACAGTTCTGCCTCCTGCTAACAGAGTTGCTGCAATACCTGTAGACACAACAGGAGTAACTCTATCTCCCTTTCCACATATGGCGTATAGTACAGTTGAGTAAAGAAATTTTTTCCAGTTCCAGTTGGACCATCTAAAAAAAAAAAAAAAAAGTTATGATTAATGTTTGACTTATTGTATATGGCATCAAGAATAATGTCAAATGCCATTTTTTGTTCGTTGTTTAATTTTTCTGTATTTACGATCGCTTTGAGTTCTTTGAAAACGTCAAATAATTGCCAATGCAGAGGTTCTGTTATCATTTCAACAGCTGCTAGATGCACTTTTCAAAGGCTCAGACCATAATTTTTCAATATTTTGTTTATTTCTGCAAGAGAATAGAAAGGGCCAGTTTCTTCAGAATAACGTCTTAGGAAATCTTCACTCATGCCCTGCTTATGTCTTTCCATAGTCCAGTTACATCTTCTGGTTCTCCAAAACCACATTTCATTGCAAACAGTAACCGTATATAACTTGGTGTATGTGCCTCGATTGCCTCAGAAAATGTGTCATACCAAATCCTGTCTCCTTTCAGAAGTCCATGTTCTCTGCGAGCTTGCTGAAATGTTTCAGAGTTGTCATTGACTGTTTGCAAATGCACAAAACTTGTAACTCCTGTAAATCTTATAAGAAGCATGCGTAGATAGTAGCGGCGCCTCCGTAGCCAAGTGGGCAGGAGCAGCAGTGCGTAGCACACGCTTCTTGATTAGACCGGGGTTCGAGCCCGTGACACCAAATACGGAGGATGCGGAAAGGTCAAGGAATGACCACCGCATATCCCGAAGCAATATGGCCTTAGTTGCTAATGCTCCTAAAAACCAAATAACAAACAATCAAGCGCAGATAGTAGCGCTCGCTGCTTTGAACACCTACAACAGGCATATGTCCAATAACACCATCTCCACCTCTTTGCCTACGTTTCCATTTGCCTGATTTTTCTCAAATACGTAGTACTTTGGTATCTCTGCGTAATTTAATAGTGTTGCTTGCACATCTGTTCTGTTTAATTCAAACCACGCCTCATGCATGGTCTTTGTAGACATGCTACAAGGCCTACTCATCTCTGCCATCTTGGAAGATCACTTGCTGTTGATCAGGTAGGTGCACTGCCAATCTTATAATGGAGTGGGACTTCTCCAACATCGGAAACTCAATCAAATGCTACACTGCTTCAGGTGTACTAACTTACCATCCATCTAAGAAAGTTGTAATCTCAAAGACCAAACTACCATCAGAACCTTCACTCTGTAATCATACAGATGCTGCATCATGACCTTTTAAATGTATTTATAAAGGTACTTTACACTCTTCACGGGGTCACACACTTCCACATTAATGTGGGCATTGAATTTCTTCGACAACCATAGATAAGGTACAATCCTTCTATTGTCCACATCATACTTTCCTACTTTGACAGCAGGTCTTCTCTTATATATCAGATAGCCGTTAACATTCTATTCTGTTGTATCTATGAACCCTTGCGAAAATCACTTACTGCATACACCTTCTTTCATGCACAGAGATTGTGCATTGAGTGCACCGCAGGGACCATGTAGCATGAACTTTGTGATGCTTTGGTGTGACATAAGCACTGCAAAAGCAAAAATAAGAGTAGGAGTGTGTTATAGGCCTAATGACTCGAATGAGTACAATGAACAATTGTACAGAGAAATAGAGTGGGTTAGTAAATCAGAATGTCTTATAATAGGGGATTTTAACTTCCCAGATATTGACTGGAACTTGTAGATTGGTCACTCACACACTAGTAAGACTTTTGTGGATTTATTGGATGATTGTTTTCTGCAGCAGCATGTTCGAGAGGCAACCAGAGAGAATAATAATACTCTTGATCTGGTTATCAGCAATGATCATTCGTGTATTAAGAATTTGCAGATAAAGGAACCACTAGGTGGCAGTGATCACAGTGTACTGATGTGGGATTTACTTAAAGATATAATTACCATCAGGGGTAAAGGAAAGGGTTTTTGCTTCCGTAAAGGTGAGTACAGTCGGTCCTCGTATAACACGTGTTTACATTACACGAATTCGATCATACACGATTTATAAATAGGGGAACGGTATCTTATATAACACGAACCGAATTCGCTTATGCACGATTCGCCTTTGTGTTTACAAGAAATGGCAGTCAAACGCGGAATCACCCCCCAACTGAATGCAACACGATAGGAATGAAGAAGATTCTGAAAATGTATTTATGTGTTTTATATCAGTGAAGGGGAAACACATTTCACCATAATAACGTCAAAACCCACACAATTCCAGCTATCGATAATTTGCAATTGCAATTAGATCGAGTTTACGACCAGTTTATAACAGATTCCACTAGCAGAAACGCAACTGGAAATTTTTTTATGGTAGTAACCCCCAGAAATGTGCTTTAGTAAAATGTGAGGGGTTAGTAGTGTATCTCGGCCTTTACGGTGTTGTTTATTCAGTTGCTACACGCGCGCAGCTTTGTTTATGTGTATTAAGCGTGCCTCCTCGTTTTGTAATTGTGCTTTAAAAATCAGTAAAATGCTTAAAAGGTGTGAAAAGGAAGCGTCCTGGCGAAGACACTGCAGATTCAGAGAGAAAAAAAAAAAAAAAAAGCAATATCGATAAACAGAGGCGGACTTGGTCAAAAATTCTTACCCGGGAAAATTTATAGTGGCCTCATACTACGGTTTATGGCCAAAATCACACCGGCCTTCGGCCCACGGGGATTTCCCGGATAAGGCTTATGGCCAGTCTACCTCTGTCGATAGAGAAAAAATATGAAATTGTGAAACACTTTGAGCAAAATGAAAGACCATGTGATATTGCACGTGCTACAGACCTAAATGAGGCAACGCCGAGAATTACAAAGAATGCAGAGAAAATAAAAACAACTTTCATAGCGGGAACAACTCAAAGTGTAATTAAAATCCATTAGATTAAGACACAAGAATTGGAAGAGATGGAACGGCTGTCTTTTCTATCTGTTTGGATAGAAAATCAAACAAAAAACAAGTTTGCTTACGATAGAAGCAAAAGCATTAGCAATATTTTATTACGTAATAGTCGTAATAAAATACGTAAGCATTTTATTACGACTTACTTATTATAATTTATACTTGACGTATTATAAAATACGTAAGTATTCTATTAAGACTATTTTATTTATTATAATAAATTTTTTACAAATAAAATACGTATTTTATTCGTAAAAAATACTTTTTAGTATTAAAAAATATTAAAAATACTTTATAATATAATAAAGTATTTTTACTTTATAATAAAAATAATTTATTAAAATAATAATAAAAAATAAAATAATAATAAAAAAATAAATATTTTTTATTATTTATTATATTATAATAAAAATATATATTTTTTATTACTTTTTTAATCGTTATAAAATACGTAAGTATTTTATAACGATTAAAATTACCCGATTATTTATTGTGTTTGGTAATGTTTTGGTTCCAAATGTGTGTTCAATCTTGGGTGGTCGGCACCTAACCCCACTTTTCCCATAGGGCCTGTTGTTTATATTGCACGATTTTGCATTGCACGAGGGTTTCTAGCAACACAACTATTGTGCTATACGAGGACAGACTGTACAGTGGTCTCAGACAGTTTTTAAATTCTGAACAGTGGGATCAACTGACGATGTTGCCAACAGTAAATTCTAAGTGGGAAGCATTCAAGGAATTAATCGTGGAAGCTACTAAAAGTTTCATACCTATTAAGAAATGTTGTTCAAGGTTTAGGCCTAAGTGGTTATCAAATGAACTAATGAGACTCGTGATAGAGAAGAAAAATGCATGGGATACATATAAATTATCAAGCGACTCAGAAGTCTATGGCAGATATAAGCTAGTCTGTAATCAGGTCACAAAGGAGGTTAGGCAAGCCAAGGCAGTTTATGAGAAATCTTTGGCAAAAGATGCCATGAAAAACAGCAAGGATTTCTTTACTTATATAAATATAAACTCTAAAAGGAAGGGGGATGAATCTGATTGGTCCACTTGACATCGATGGATGGTTCGACAGTTGATGATCCTGCTCAGATAGCAAACAAACTGAATGAGTATTTTTCATCTACATTCACACATGAGGAGTTATTAAGGTTTGGAAATGGCAGAATATTATCAAATTATAGCAGTGTGCTTAATGATTTTCTAATAACTGAAAGCAAAGTGGAGAAGAAATTGTTGAAGTTAAACATAAGAAAGGCACGTGGGGTGGATGGGATCTATCCAGTTATATTAAATGAGGCGGCAAAGCAACTAAGCAAACCCTTAGCCATAATTATGAGAGCATCCTTGGACTCAGGGGAGGTTCCCACAGACTGGAAATATGCATATATATCCCCAATTCACAAACAGAAATCGAAGGGTGAGAAGAGTAATTAAAGACCAGTTAGTTTAACTTCTGTTCCGGGTAAAATAATGGAGTCATTGGTTAAAGATGCATTGCAGGATCATCTAGACAAGACTGCAGCAATAATTCAGACACAGCATGGGTTTGTTAAGGGAAAGTCTTGTCTGACAAATTTGATAGGATATTATGATCTGGTTACAAAGGAACTGGATGCAAAAAATAATTTTGATATCATATACTTGGATTTCAGGAAAGCTTTTGACACTGTTGCGCATGGAAGACTATTGTACAAATTGGAGCAGAATGGTAAATGGGGGAGTTGCTACAATGGATAAAAGGATGGTTAAGTGGGAGAAGACACAGGGTGGTAATCAATGGGTGTTGCTCTTCGTGGACTAATGTTATTAGTGGAGTCCCACAGGGTTCGGTGTTGGGTCCACTGTTGTTTTGTATATTTATCAATGATACTGATGAAGGTATATCAGGCTTAGTGTCGAAGTTTGCAGATGTTACAAAGGTTGGCAGGGTTGTTAATGACAGTAATGGCAGTGTGCTACTGCAACAGGATCTAGATAATTTGGGCAGATGGGCTAAGAAGTGGCAACTGAAGTTTAACCTAACTGGACAAGAAGTAACCCCAGAGAAACGTACCAACTGTGTGGTACTACACTTAAGGTGGTAGATAATGAAAAAGACCTGGGAGTAATTGTGCAGTCAGATATGAAGTTTTCTGAGCAATGCAGACAGGCTGCCAGGGCAGGTCATGGGGTTTTGTCAATGATAAATAGGAATTTTGCTAGCAGGGAAAAGGAGGTGATTGTCCCTCTGTATAAGGTAATGGTCAGGCCACGCCTTGAGTACTGCGTACAGGTCTGGAGGCCTCATTTTAGGAAGGATGTAGTTTTGTTTGAGCGTGTAGAGAGAAGGGCAACAAGATTGGTGAGGGGAATGAAGGGATCCTCTTACCAAGACAAGCTTAAGTTCTGCAAATTACAGTGGCTGGAGACTAGACACCTGCGCGGTGATCTGATTGAGGTGTATAAGGCTTTGAATGGATTGAGCATGCTGAATTTGGATGGGATCCTGCCACTTGTTCAGATTACGAACCTAAGGGGGCATAAATTCAAATTAAGAAAAGACAGATGTAGAATAGATGTGCGGAAATTTGCCTTTAGCCAGCGGGTGGTTAATTGCTGGAACAAACTTGCGTCTGTCGTTGTGAAAGTTGATAGGTTAAATAAATTTCAGGAGGAACTGGACAAGAATTTGGAGGGAATGGTGTGATTTTTTTTTTTTTGGCTGATGCTGCATAAGCTCATACACTTGCTTTCTTGCATCTATGCCACTTCTAATTTCAAACAACCTTGGATTTGTTTTCAAGCATGGTAGTTCTGCACTTACAATTCTATCAATGTCATCCTTCATGCATATTTTAGAATCTGCAGACAGAGTGAGGAGTAAGTGTGCATGTGTTAGTCCACATTTCTGGTACTCTATCACGTAGATAAAGGCTATCACAGTACCAAAAAGATTCCACTTGAGAATGTCACCAAGCAGTTCTGCTTGGTGACATTTAGTTTTATTTTGAACACTTGCACAGTTATGTTTGGTCTGTGTTTGGGTTGTTGCTTTCCTTCCATTGCATTCATAATCTCAGGCCAGGCAGGATTGCAAGTAAATGTAACAAATAGATCAGGTCTCCCAAACTTTCATACAATTTCCATAGCATCTTGATAGTTTTGCTGCATGTACCTTGAGATGTCGAAGATAGAATTTTCATCTTCCCTGCTCTCAAGTTTTGGTTCTGAGCTCTTGCTGCTACTGCATCCAATAGTCCACGGTACATTTTGACTCTTAGATCTTTCTGATTATGGCATAAATAGTTTAATCTAGATCTTTCAGTCTTCCCATAGGCGTCTACAATGTATTGCTGAAATAATTTCACATTGCTATGGATTAGGCTAAATCCAGGTCTCAATGCAAATCTACAAGCAAAGAATTGTAACTGTGTTACTCTAAAACAATTTGTGGTTCTTCTCTCTTCTGTCTGTTGTAGTTCCTCGTGCCAACCACCTTCTCCTCACAGAAATAGCAATGGATACACCATAGGGTCTCCATTCTTGTTTAGCAGTGATATGATTGTACAGCAGTCACCTGTGGGATATATGCATATGTCTATTTGCAGGTGGTTCCCGGTCTTCTCCAATCCAACAAATATTGCAGCAACCTCCATTTTGGATGTAGGTGCATTATATCATCTCTTATCTAAGTCCGGGTCTTTTATAAATGCCGTGTGCACCTTCATTGTTGGATTTGCCTGGGGTTATTGATGCATTTGTTTATAGGACTCAGCAAATGGGTTAACTTGTCGCAGCATTCTGTCTGTCCAATTATTGCATTACTTCAGCCATACACCCTTGGTTTTGTTGTTGATTCAGCAGAATCAAAAATATAAAGTTGTCCATATCCTGGCTTATTTGCCTCGTTTGGATATAGCTGTGAGACCAAATGGTAAATCTGGCTGTGTATTTATTCTAAAACAGTGTGGACCATTTCCAGGAGGTGATTTAATATCTGCGCCCACTGATGTGAATGCCAATACTGAGTTGTACTCTCCTATATGTTCTCTGTAGTTATTTGCTTCATGCGTATCCCCTGTAAGCAGTTCTCCTAACAGAGTAGGTGTCTCAGACAGTGGGTCGAGTGAAACCTTTCCATCAAGACAGCATTTAGTGTATTTATTCAATGAATTTAACTCATGTCCCCAATATCTTACATTGCAATAATCACAGTAGTAACACATTTCTTTTTTCATGCTCATTAACATTAATTACAGCTTGTTGATTATTTGCATTAGGTACTTCCCTTTGATTAGTCCTATAGCATTTCACCTGTCTTCTCATTTCCAATCTTGCTTCTCTTTTTTCAATGTTTTCTGTCCATCTTTGTAATGTCTCATTTTGGTCCCTTAGTCTATGAAATCTCTCCTCTAATGTTTCATTAACATTTATTCTATCGTTTCTCAAAGATTTTACACACTGTTCAGCCATTTTTACACTTCTTAAAACTTAAATTGATTATGTTAATAAGTTCAGCTTTTTTTCTGAGTAAAGACATAAAATAAACAGTCAAAATAGCAATTACCTTACATAGCTTGTCTTTCTTCAGTAGAAAAACGTTAGTACAAAAATTAATAAGGAATGCAGAGTATGGTGGTTGTGCGAGGTGAACAGCCTGAATGGATCTGGCAACAATTAGCAGTTGTTGCCAGCTGCTAATTGTTGGGCAGCATACCTAAGCGTTTTATAAATGCAGATTGTTAAATTTCTTTATGTTTAAAGTTAACTGTAATGCGTTTAGGGCATAAGCCTCAAGCTATGGAAAAGTCTAGACTATGTATAAGTATAGTGCGAAAGCATCAATAATATATAGCCAAATCTGAATGAACAGAATATCATGGCAACCAGTTGTGAAGGCATTTATTTATTTTTTTTTATGTAAACCCCAAACACGAGAGGTATTAGAACCTGTAGTACTTAGTACTGGCCGACCAGGCTAGCCGAGTGGGTAAAGTACCTGCCCGGCAACCCAAAGGTCGCGAGTTCGATTCCCGCCTCGGGCTTGGATCAAAGTACTGCAAAAACCTTGGGAGGTGCAATATGGCCACAGAAGCCGATGCGCCAACAACTACTAAATCAAATCAAATCAAAAACTTAGTACTGTGCTTGGGTTGGAGGTTGAGAAGAGAAGAAGTTATTTATTGACATTGGACTTGAATTTCTGTAGACTGTAATTTTCAGGAATTATGTATAAAGGAAGGTTGTTCCAGAAAACGGCAGTTCAATGAATAAACGAGGAAGATGAAAAGTTGGTTCTGTGAGTTTGAAGTTGGACAGTAAATGGATGCTGGCTGGTGGCGGCATGTGTTCGGACTGTTTTGAAAGAGAGAGCGGGAATTACAGAAGCCAATTCAGAAGAACAGTGCCCATGGAAGTATCTGTAGAAGAGGCATGCAGCAGAAACAGTAAGTCTATGAGACAGCAAGTGGAGAGACTCTGTTAGAGATGAATCATTAATTAACCTAACTGTCCTCTTCTAATGGAATCAAGAAGCCTGAGAGAGGTTTGGGGGGCACCACCCCAGTTGTGGGAACAATATTCCATGGTAGGGTGGATTTGTGATTTATACAGAGTGAGCAGCTGTTTGGAAGAAAAGTAATGCTGAGAGCGAAAGAGAAAACCAGGTTTTTAGATGCAGAGGAAGCAATATTTGTAATGTGCTTGTGCCAAGAGAGATTAGAAGTCAGGGTAATCCCCATAAGAGATATATCATTTTGCCTAGAAATCAGAGTGTCACTAAAGATAAGCATAGGAGCAGAAGAACCCTTTTTGCGAGATAAAAGACAAGACTGAGTTTTAGAAGGGTTGAAATCAACTAAGTTGTCTTTGCCCCACTGGAGAATTACCTGAAGATCGGCATTTAAGGAATTGGTAGCAGATTTTCGAGAAATTGAAGCTGATTGAGCAGGACAAGGTTTCTCAAAATGGAAAGTGGAATGCAATGTGCTATCATCAGCAAAACTATGGATAGGATTTCCAGTCAATGGAAGAAGGTCATTAACATACAAGAGGAAAATAGTGGGGGAAAGAACTGAACCTTGGGGGGAAACCGGCATTAGTGGAAAAGTTAGAAGACAGAGAGCCATCTACCATCACTCTCAGTGAGTGAGCAGAGAGAAAACTGGATAACCAATTACTAAACACAGTTGGCAAACCATTAGATGGAAGCTTGTTTAGAAGACCTTTATGCCAAACACGATCGAAAGCCTTTGAAATGTCAAGAGCTACTTGGGTTTCACCGAACCTTTCCACTGAATTAGTCCATAAATGGTTAACATAAGCCAGAACATCACCAGAGAATCGACACCGATGGAATTCATACTGGCGATCGTTCATCAGATGGAAGGTTTCTAGGTAGTTTAAGAGTTGGCGGTTAATTGATTTCTCCATTACTTTAGAAAGAGTAGAAGTAATTGCAATGGGACGATAATTGGATGGGACAAATTTGTCACCCTTTTTAGGAACTGGCTGAATATGGGCAAATTTCCAAGCAGAAGGAAAAATACCTTTCGAATAACAAAGTGAAAAAAGGCGACAAAAAATAGAAGTAAGTTCAGGAGCATAGGTTTTGAGAACAAGTGGAGAAATACCATCAGGACCTGGAGCTGTCTTAGCATCAAGATTCATCAAAATCTTTCTGACATCCTTTTGACGGATGACCACAGGAGGCATTGAATGGAGCGTGTTGGGAATGGTGGGATGTGTTTTGCGAAGATCATTAATATATGAGTTGGAAGAAAAATGGGATACTAGCAGGTCAGCTTTATCCTTGGCTGAAGTTAAAACAGAACCATCTGATTTGGACAGAGGTGGGAGCAAAGATGGGCAAAAGTTGCGGCCAATAGCTTTGGCAAGGGACCAGAATGCTCGACTACCATTAGGGCAAGAAGCAAGTTTTCTACTCTTAGCCTGTTCAAACACTAGTTTGGACTGATTAATAACTGCTTTACAATTGTTGTGAGCTTTGGTGTAGGCAGAAAATAAATCTGAAGAATTAGAAACAAGCCAATTACGATATGCAATGTGCTTCTCTTGAACAGCCTTAACACATTTATTGGAAAACCAAGGTTTAGATAAAGGACGAGATTTTAAAGTGGAGTGTGGGATAAAGGATTCCATTCCTGCAAGAATAATTTCACTGACATGATCTGAGCAAACATTGACATCAGAAGTTTTGAAACAGTAATCCAACCAAGGAAAAGAAGAAAAGAAATCTCGCAGGTCATCCCATTTTGCATTCTTGTAATGCCAAACAACACGAGGTTGGGAATAGCCATGAGATAAAGGCTCCATTGGAGAAGAGAAAATCACCAAGTTGTGATCTGAAGTGCCTAAAGGAACTCACTTCAACCGTGTACTTAGAAGGGTTGTTTGTGAGAAAAAGATCAAGTGTGTTGGCTGTATGATTAGGATTGTCCGGTATTCTTGTAGGTAAATGAACAATCTGTGTTGGTCATTAGTAATTCCAAAAGCTTCAGCATCTTGACCTGCTGGGTCGGTGTGACTAGAAAATGGAAGCCAGCTGGAGCTGTGAACACTAAAATCACCAGGAAAAATTACCTCACTGTTAGGAAAGTTGGACTGGAGAAAGTAAAGTTGCAAAGAGAGGAAGTCAAAAAGCTCCAAGTGATTAGTTGAGTTGGGAGAACGGCAGAGACAACAGAAGAATTTTACACAATGAGGTAGAGACAATATTTCTTAATAGGTTCATACCTATTAAGGTATGAACCTATGACAGAAGGTTATCAAATTGTGGCAGGATACTTAACGATTTTGTAATAGCTGAAAGCAAAGTGGAGGAGAAATTGTTGAAGTTAAACATAAGAAAAGCACCTGGGGTGGATGGGATCTATCCAGTTATATTAAAGGAGGCGGCAAAGCAACTAAGCAAACCCTTAGCCATAATTATCAAAGCGTTCCTTGGACTCAGGGGAGGTTCCCACGGACTGGAGATGTACAAATGTATCCCCAATTCACAAAGGGGGATCGAAGGGTGACACGAGTAATTACAGACCAGTTAGTTTAACTTCTGTTCCTGGTAAAGTAATGGAGTCACTGGTTAAAGATGCATTGCAGGATCATCTAGACATAATTCAGACACAGCATGGGTTTGTTAAGGGAAAGTCTTGTCTGACAAATTTGATAGGATATTATGATCTGGTTACAAAGGAACTAGATGCAAAAAATAATTTTGATATCATATATTTGGATTTCAGGAAAGCTTTTGACACTGTTGCGCATGGAAGACTATTGTACAAATTGGAGCAGAATGGTATTAAGGGTAAGTTGCTACAATGGATAAAAGGATGGTTAAGTGGGAGAAGACAGAGGGTGGTAAACAATGGGTGCTGCTCTTCTTGGACTAATGTTATTAGTGGGGTCCCACACGGTTCGGTGTTAGGTCCACTGTTGTTTTGTATATTTATCAATGATATTGATGAAGGTATATCAGGCTTAATGTCGAAGTTTGCAGATGATACAAAGGTTGGCAGGGTTATTAATGACAGTAATGGCAGTGTGCTACTGCAACAGGATCTGGATAATTTGGGCAGATGGGCTAAGAAGTGGCAACTGAAGTTTAACCTTGACAAATGCAAAGTACTGCATATGGGTAGAAGTAACCCCAGAGAAACATACCAACTGTGTGGTACTACACTTAAGGTGGTAGAAAATGAAAAAGACCTGGGAGTAATTGTGCAGGCAGATATGAAGTTTTCTGAGCAATGCAGACAGGCTGCCAGGGCAGGTAATGGGGTTTTGTCAATGATATATAGGAATTTTGCTAGCAGGCAAAAGGAGGTGATTATCCCTCTGTATAAGGCAATGGTCAGGCCACGCCTTGAGTACTGTGTACAGGTCTGGAGGCCTCATTTTAGGAAGGATGTAGATTTATTTGAGCGTGTACAGAGAAGGGCAAAAGATTGGTGAGGGGAATGAAAGGATCCTCTTATCAAGAGAGGCTTAAATTCTGCAAATTGCAGTGGCTGGAGACTAGGCACCTGCGCGGTGATCTGATTGCGGTGTATAAGGCCTTGAATCGGTTTAGCACGCTGAATTCTGATGGGATCCTTCCACTTGTTCAGATTACGAACCTAAGGGGGCATAAATTCAAATTAAGAAAGGATAGATGTTGAATAGATGTGTGTAAATTTGCCTTTAGCCAGCGGGTGGTTAATTGCTGGAACAAACTTCCATCTGTTGTTGTGGAAGTTGATAGGTTGAATAAATTTCAGGAGAAACTGGACAAGAATTTGGAGGGAATGGTGTGATTTTTTTTTTTTTTGGCTGATGCTGCATAAGCTCATACACTTGCTTTCTTGCATCACATTCCACTACTACTAGTAGAGAGATTTTAAGCCAGAGAAGATAAAAGAGAGTAGATTCCAAATTGACAAGTCTCCGGCAGGAAATATCAGAATGGACATATGCTCAAGTACCACCTTTGAGGCACCTCCATAGCCAGGTGAGCATGAGCAGCAGTGCATAGCATATGCTTCTTGATTAGACCGGGGTTCAAGCCCATGACCACCAAATACGGAGGATGCGGAAAAGTCAGGTAATGACCACCGCATATCCCCGGAGCAGTATGGCCTTAGTTGCTAATGCTCATAAAAAAAACCAAAACAACAATAAACAACCACCTTTGAGGCGAAAGGAATCATACAGCGAATAATCTGGGCATCTGAGATGAGCAGTAGTTGAATCAACCAATAACTGAGATTCTGTCAGAAAAAGTACATGGGGTTTGGCAGACTGCAAGTGGAAATGGACATCGTTAAGATTAGAATTGAGACCACGTATATTTGTGAAATGAATTACGAAGTGCTTGGGAGGTTTAGATCTTTTTGCAGATAAGCTTGCTCTATTAGTTTGACAATTCATGGTGTATTCAATAGTAAGAAAAATTGGATGGGACATGCTGTATGAAGTAATGAAATTTTTGCATATGGCGTACACATGGTAAGAATATACCCAGATTCTTGACATAAAGTGGCCTCAACAATGCTCCCCGTATACACACTACTCAGACTCCCTCCAGTCACTATCTGGCTGAGTAGAGGTAGCAAGATTATACACTAGCTGATCCAGAAGCCTCTTACAGAGTTACCAATAGGTTCGGTCCGGTGTACTAACTAGTGGCCGGCCTGCGAACACCGTTTTAGAGCTGTACCCTCGAAATGTAAAGAATATTGGATCTCGCCACGATGTTCATCATAACCTCAAAAGTCATCAATCATACTGCATGATGGAAGAGATAGGGAAGGGTTGACCGGAACTTAACTCTAGAGACTAAAACATGGGTTCCATCACTTCAAGCCTCCAATAAGCAAAGTGGTGGTATTGCACTGGTTGATGAGAGTCATCTACCACCTAGTACTGCCTGGTAACATAGAGGGGTGGCATTCTTCCATGTGGTGTGGGCGCCACACCTCGACCCCTGCTTACGTTGGTTCACACGTGGGTGGTCACCCACCATGTACTTGTGCATGGAGGTTATACCCAGAATTACTAACAGTTCCACCATTGTGAAGGTGCAAGCAGAGGATTTGGCTGTCACAGACCGTCCGGACTTCGCCGAAATTGGGTCCACTTGACTTGAGTGTCACCCGAATATCAGTTCCATCAGCGTTTTAGACTCCCAGATAGCAAGTGCCGCTTGTCTGGCATATCTGAGAGAATGTCTGACAACCTCAAGGACCATGTATTCACAATATGAGATAAAACTTAAAACAAAGCCGCTTTACTAATATTCTGTTCATTCAGATTTGGCTATGTATTACTGATTCTTTCGCACTATACTTATACATAGTTTAAAGTTAACTTATAGGCTTAATATGTCTTGGTTCCCAAAAAGAATCCTGTGCCAATCTCCTATATTAAACTTTTAATTTTGAGTTCAATTTGGATTTCCCTTTATCACCATAATCAGGTACTAACTTTTCCAATTGCCTTCCAGTATGTCACGCTGTCAAGTTCAGAAATGTGCTGGTGTTCAGAGAAATATTGAATTAAACATAACTTTTCAATTAAATAACACATTTCTGAAAGCTTATTTTTGACATACAGTACGCAACATATTTACTAGGATTATATACCAATAGCACACATCTATTTAATCTCACATCTTTTAAACTAAACGCTTGCTTCATCCAACAAATCCTTTTTGGTAGAAAATTATTTATTTAAAATCAGGAAGAGAGTAATGTGTTTATCTCTATTCTTTTAAACCAACTGAACTATAAAAATTTAGTTTACCTTGTTGAAAGACACTTAACAAATGAGTTTAGATGCTATTAACTTTGTTTTCTGGTTACAGTTTCCATATTGTTAGTGTCCACAACATTGTTTCATTGTCAGTTTAAATTCAATAACAAGAATTTCAAACTACGAAACTTAGCTTTGATCCTCTTGCCTATTCCTTTGGTTCTTCAGAGTAGCTGGGTGTGCATAGCTACACCCAGCTACTCTCTTATTTTTGAACTCAACTGGATCCTTGGAGATCATCACATTCCTATTTTGGGACTTTATAGTGTCAGATACCTTCGTGTGGTATTGCACTGTGATATGGACATTACATCGAGAACAAACTGACCTGTACAAGGGAATCTGAGATAATTGTATACCGACATTGTTCAGTAGTACAGCATTGTAAATAGGTTGTAAATTGTACTGTGCAGTCCCAGCCTGCAGGGAAAGTAGGCTGGGACTGCACAGTACAATAAATAAAAATAAATAATGATCTGTCAGTTGTTGTGCCATGCAACACACTGCATCAGAGTACACCTGTATTACTGTTAAGCTCTTGTATGTATATAATGGGCAAAAATGTATTTTTCAATGATAAGACAGTGGAAGTTTGCTTAACAAAATTACACAGGCAAAATATATTTACAATTATCCCATATAGTTAGTAATACAATATATTCGTGCCTAAGTTAATAAAGTTCATAAGCTCTAACCATCAATTTGTGTATCATGACAACAAGCATCAAAGCAAAAATGTGATATAGAAAAAAAAAAAAAAAAAAAAAAACAGAGTTATATAGTTTGACTAAACAAAAATTCTAAATTAAGGCTTTTTAGAACATAACTATGCTTATTAATAAATACTGACCTCTGTAAAAGTTTCAAAGCTCCATCTCTATCAATTGTGATTCCCAAATTTTTAAATGCATTTCTTATTTCATTGGCATCAAGTATGCCTAGTAAAAAATGTTAGAAACACATTTCAGTAGAAATTCTAGTATTTAGTTATAAAAAATATAATATAAACTCAAATTAATAAGTAAAGTAAATAGCAATTGTTTGAACATGAAAAAATAAAACTATTTGAAATACAAAAATGAATGTCAGGAAAATAACCTACACAAGACTACCTTTAAAAATTTAGGCTATTGCCAAATTTTGGACAACTGCCTAACTGATGATACCTGGATGTGAAAAAAGTACATTTGATGGGCATGATTCTTGCTATCAATAAATTGAATACACTTTATTAATAACAAGAATCATTTCCAAACATGTCATTTCAGTCCCAAAGAATCACACAACACATAAGAATAAAAGTTCCAGTGTTAATAATTTCCTCTGGTTTCCTAGGTAAGAAAAAAAATTTGGATGCATATGCAGAGAAAAAAAAAAAAAAGTAGTCCAAAGGTAAAAGGTCTCAAAAAATACAGTGGGTGTACCAAAACCTCTCATCCATACTTTTTGATAAACTAGGTCTGCATATGGCATAGTATTGTCATGGACCAAAATTATGGCCACTCTGTCCTCAATGCAGGTATACACATAAGACACTCTACCAAGCAGTTAACAAATTGCTTGCTACATGAAAAAAATTATACCATTTTACGATATCCATTCACTCTCCTCTTTCAACTAAGGGTTCCAGCAATCATATATATTATATAGGGTTGCAACGTAACTTTGGAAAATTATTTTCAAGTTTTCTAGAAATCCTAATACTTCTACAGATGGGGGGGGGGGAGAACACTAATGCCTCCTCCATTTCCCCTCATAACCATGCCATTCATACATTTCAAAAATTTAAATGTGAAACACGTTTACATTTTATTGTAGTTCTTACTTTTAACAATACAGTACAAACATTTTCTATCAGACAACCAACTTACAGAAAAAAAAGTTACCGATGGTGTGTTTATTTATTTTTTTAAGTAGCACTTTACTAAAGAAATAAAAATATGATAAAAAAATAGTGTCACTAGTGCATTTTAAATGAAATATTACATGTTTTACAGCAATAATCATAAAGTGATTATTGCTAAAGTGATAATTTCAAGTTAATTTTTTTTTCCAGCACTTCAACTATATTTACCCACATCTTACAACTAGCCCTCCAAGTATCCACGTTGTAATCTTTACTATTGAATAAGTTTACCATTCATATGAAATATCTGCCTTCTGCAAGGTGTTTACCTATCTACCCAAGTTACTACATTGTTAGATGCTCATTCCCTCTCTAATTGAATGCTAATTCATTAACTCTTTCAGGTTTTTCCATTCATCAAAATTATAATAAATTATGTGATTCCAGTTTATTTTTTACACTGACTGCTTTAGCTTCTTGCATTGTTTCTTTCTTTGCTTACAAAAGATGAATGTCATTAGCTTTTCACTTCCTTTGTGTTTTTTCTTCTGAATGGTGATCTTATGAAGAAAGACTTAAATTCTGCAAATTGCAGCTTCTGGAAACTAGGCACCTGCAAGGCTATCTGATTAAGGTGTATAAGGCCTTGAATGAATTGAGCAGGCTCAATGCTGATGGGGTACTTCCTCTTGCTCAGATTACAAACCTGAGAGGGCATAGATTCAAACTGAGGAAAGTTGTAGAATAGATGTGTGGAAGTTTGCCTTTAGCCAGCGGGTAGTTGATTGCTAGAACAAACTTCCATATATTTACCTCCAAGGGCTCACATCCAGTGAGTATGGGCTTGGCACACCAAAGGTCCTGAGCTGGATATCATCATTCTTCTCTCTCTCTCTCTCTCTCTCTCTCTCTCTCTCTCTCTCTCGAATTTTTTTTTGGCTGGTGCAGCATAAGCTTCAGGCTTCCTTGCACCATACAGCTAATAATAATAATGTTGTTGTGGAAGTTGATAGCTTAAATAAATTCAAGGCAGAACTAGACAACATTTGGAATGAATGGATCAGTGAAATGGGAAGGGAGTTTTTTTTTATTTTTTGGTTGATGCTGTATAAGCTTGCTTTCTTGCATCATGTGCCTCTACTAATGCTAATTCTTACCTATAACCTTGTTTATTTTCTCCAAACTTTCCTCTTTCAGAACTACTTACCCCTTTAGAAACTTTCTATCATGCCTTTTGTTATTTCAATGTTTCATATAAGTCCCTACCAAAAATGTAACTTCATGAAGATAGCAAGGATCTTTCAGGTGCTTACCACAAACCACAATCTGTTAGAGTAGCCACTTTCAACACACAAAGTGTGTTAAAAATATCTGGATTATGCTCATTGATCAAGGTAGAGAGAGAGTGCAGTGACAAAGCATGACATGATTCAACATGTACCATTACTTCCATGCAGTAAGCTATACACTCACAGCAGTTTATCTGTCTGCTAATAATGAAAAAGTGTTTTCACATTCCGCTGTATTCCAAAATAGCTGACACGGTATAATGTTTGTGTGTTAAATTTTTCTTTACAACTGAAAAAAACTACAAATTAAAAACTTGATAAAATAGCATATAGGGACTCCCACAATGACGGTTAGTATTAATAGTAGCAATTGATGTAAGAAAACATCAGCAAAAAAAAAAAAAAAAAAAAAACTTCACAACAAATGAAGGTACTGTAATCCAACAATCAACCACCTGAAGGCAAACTTCTGCACATCTATTCTGCAACCATCCTTCCTCAATTTGAACTAACCCCTTCTCCATTCTCCCCTGGGCCACAGCACTCCCACTATATTGAGCCCTTTGCTTTGCAGCTCTGGTCTGAGGCATGATTTCCATTCAAATTAATTGAGAATACTACACTAAAGTAATTACTGAATGCTATCAAATTCACATTGTTAAGTATACACACACAGAATAAAAGTAATAGTTACAGGAGTGGTAATAAGAGAAATATATAATGGAATATAGACCTGGGTTACTACTATGTAGAGTAGAATACACCCAATGACTATAAATAAATGCTAGTAGGTTATGCTTTTAGTGTGGAGAGAACAGCAGGTTAGATAACATAGAAAGGCAATCATAAAATAACACAATTCGAACCTGCACCTGCAACAAAAAGTCAAAAATATTATATTATAAGTACTTAGTGCTGTACTTCAGATGATTAATGTCGTTAACGAGGGCCAGCCGTTAAAACCAATCAAAATGCAGGAAAAAGTAATGCCTCTGTTTCTAACATGAAACATATGTAGCACGTGGTAAAAAGATGCCAGGCTTTTAGTTTATTGTTGATGTTCTGAAGTCATGTTAATCGTAATGCTAACGTATATATCATGGCTGACCCGACAGAGGCGGAGAAATGATAGCAAAGCAATACTAAAAATCATTGAAAGTTGAAATCACAAGATGGAGCAGACAGTCAGGAATCGTACTTACTGATTTCGCAAGCCGGAGAAGTGGGGACATTCGTCTGGTGTGCTGCAGTGAGGGAAAGAATGCTATGTGCACGTTTCAATGACTATATGGTATGTGTGTAGAAGCAAACTCAGGCATTGGAAAGCAGTAAGACATACGGGGGGGATTAAACACAATGAGGCCACGTGTCCCAGAATAGGGGGAAAGGCATAACATACAAAATAGCATGAAAAAGACGCTGAATTTTGTATGAGGCGAAGTTGGTATGTATAGCAATAAAATAGCATCTTGATATTGCTTTCGAAACTTAATCGCGCACAAGAAATAATAGATAGAGATTCAGATCGATCGATAGGGTCGCTAGCCCGTGGAGGTAGACCATTATATTACCATTTAGGTTTTATTACCAATCATGATGAAAATATAATTACATATAATGACAAAAAAAAAAAAAAAAAATATATATATATATATATATATATATACACACATACACACACACACACATACATACATACATACACACACACACACAGGAAGGCCTCGCATAACGCGAGTTTCAGTTAACGCTATTTGAAAAATGATACCACTTTTCACTTTATACTATGCAAATTTCCAGTTAACGCGATTTTTTTTTTTTTTATGTGATAGTTGAAAAAGATTTGAATCGCGCGTTAAGCTTACCGCAAGTAGTACGGTCAATAAACAAACGTTTGCCTGCTGCCCGCCTCGGTGTGTTCCATCAGAAGAAGACGTGTTACTTGTTTGTCTCCTGCTAATAAAGTCAATGCACGCTTACATAAAAATTAAAATTTTTAAATGAGCCATATGAAAATGTTACTGCGAAGGAGATAACGGTAAAAGAATTAGATGAAATCTTTCTTATCGCATAGAACCTCAAACAAAAGGTTTGAAGTTCTCTGCGATATTTATTTCACCAGGGCCAGAGAAGATTGTTGTCGGCTATCGGAAATTGATTGATAAAAAGAGAAAGTCAACACTGTTCAAATATTTCCGCAACAGTCATTTCTTCCTTGTGTATTTTATGTCAGAGGTTTCCAAACTTTCTCGGCTCACGGTGCTCTTAGTGTCTCAGTAATTTTTTCAAGGCGCACTCAGACCAAAAGAAATACCTAACAGTGCCGCTTAGTAGTTAGCTCCAAACAACTTAAAAGAAATGAAACTGAACTACCTCGAGCTAGTAGTTTGCGTGGTGTCCGACAGATGTCAAGTATCGCTGTGTTGCCCTCGTAAATTTAAAATATTCTGCGGCACACAGTTTAAGAACCGCTGTTTTATGCAATAAACATTTAATTCCATAATTATTTTCATTATCTTTTACATTGTATACAGTTAAAAAGTTATTTAAAAGGTATTTTTAAAATTCTTTATGGACATTCCAGAAGGTCAAGAACCAATTATGATTTTTCCTATTGGTTATTATATTCAATTAACATGTTTCTGTTTTGCGCGATGCGCTCGCGGGACGAATTAATCGAGGCTCTCCTCTGTGTGTGTGTGTGTGTGTGTGTGTGTGTGTGTGTGTGTGTGTGTGTGTAGTGAAAAATCATAAAAAAAAAAAAAAAAAAAAAAATACACTTCTATGATAACCAGTCGGTGGGCACAAGTTTTCCAGACCGTGAGACACCAAAAAGGTTAAGGGGCATTGTCTGTACATTATTTACATAGCATGGATGTAGAGGATGTCATTATGCTAGTATATTTGTAATATCTAGGGGTTGGTTAATTATATTCTTATATCTTGATTGGTTTATTGCATTTTGATTGGTTTTGACTGCTGGCCCTCGTTAACGACGTTGAAATCATCTGACGTACAGCACTAAGTACTTATAATATATTTTTGACTTTTTGTTGCAGGTTCAAATTGTGTTATTTTATGATTGCCTTTCTATGTTATCTAACCTGTTGGTTGATTACATTACCTGCTGTTCTCTCCACACTAAAAGCATAACCTACTAGCATTTATATACACACATATATACAGTCTGACCTCCATATAACGAAACTGATCGTTCAATTGAAAAAATTCATTAAACAGAAATTTCGTTATAAAGAAATATGAACTTTTCAACAATGAAAAATACTAAATACTGTTAGAAAAATACATCTAAGTAAAATATGGGAAATAAATCTGAAATAAATGGGAATGAATACATTTTCTAACATTTTAAAACAATTAATTTATTAATATCACATTAAGAAATTACTACTTAGATGATGCACACAGTATATTAGTACACTTTTAAGAATTATGTGGTAAAATATCTGGTTATTTTTTTGTTGTACACTGGATTTTACTGTATACATCATTCATAAAAATGTTCACATTTGTTTAAGCACTCAAATATAGTTTCTGGCACATTTTCTTCACACTGAAGGCCTTGGTACAAAGTTTCAAATGCTGACAACATTTCATGTTTGGAAGGTTTAATATTGCACTCATTGCCCTCATTTTCATCGAACTCATTGTTGATAATGTCACTAGTTCTTTGAATTCTCTTCAAAATGTTGGAGTCACTCGGATATTCAGCTACTATGATATCGTTATCAACTCCTAAAGATTCTTCAAGAACAATTTCTCCACTGATCAAACCTCTTGCTTGGAGTTCTTCTCAAGATTTCTCAATGTCTTGTAGCAGTTCATCCCTCTTATCGCTGTTAATTGGCATTTTAGTAAAACCTGCTTTTGTGAAACAATTCTTAATCATTGTTTCCATCACATCTTGATTCCATACTTTTGCCAACAATGATATGCATACGCACAAATCAATAACATAATCTATAGGTTGGTTGGTTTATATTCTTAGTATAATTTTTTCAGTATGCACCTTCATGTAGTGCATTTTCAAATTCTTGATAATGCCTTGGTCTATTGGCTGCAATTTAGACGAGGTATTCAGAAGGAAGTAAACAAGCTTCATACTTGTAAGCTTCGAAATTACCGAGCGAAGGTGGGCAGGGCAGGTATCGACAATCAAAGCGATTTTTTGTTTTCTTTCATCACCTTTCTATTGAAATTTAAAATCCATTGTTCAAAAATTTCACTTGTCATTCAAGCTTTTTCTTGTAGTTGTAGTCCAACTCTAACGACTTTACTCCTTTGAAACATCGGAGTTGTTTACTTTTGCCTATTACTAAAAGCTTTGGTTTTTCATTACCAGTCATATTTGCACCAACGAAGACTGTACTTCACCCCTTACTATTTTTACCACCTAAACATTTATCACTATTAAAAAGTCAGTCTCTTTTTTGGCAAACATTTAAAAAACAGAACCTGAAAAATATATTTTGTCAACGTTGAATATGTCTTTGGGCTCATAGTCCTCCATAATTTTTTTTCAAAACTGTTTCTTTTCAATGGGTACAGTCTTCTTCAATTACAACCCCACTTCAAACAGAAATAACTTTTTCGAGTAAGCAATGGCACTTTTTAAGTGCCATTGCTTACTCGAAAAAGTTCTAAATTGCTTACTCGAAAAAGTTATTTCTGTTTGCTGTCCAGCCAATCAGAACTGGTTTGGAACATTTTATGTATCAGAAAAGATGCGTACTCCATAGCTTTTTCTTTTATTAATGGCTCTGATATCGGCATGTTTTGGTCTCAAATCAACTTCACCCACTTAAAAACGGCTTCATCTACATCTTCATATAGGCATAATTTTGCACAGTTCTGACTGGGAGCTTCCTTAGCCAGGTGGGCAGGAGTGGCAGTGCATAGCACACGCTTCTTGATTAGACCGGGGTTCGAGCCTGTGACCACCAAATACGGAGGATGCAGAAAGGTCAGGGAATGACCACTGCATATCTCCAGAGCAATATGGCCTTAGTTGCTAATGCTCCTAAAAAAAAAAAAAAAAAAAAAAAAAAAAAAAAAATTAGCTTCTGACTGAGTCCTATTTCCTCAAACAGTTTGAGAATCGAAACAGTTTTTCAGAATGGCTGACATTCTGAAAAACCGTGTCACTACTGGCAGGGATACCAAATTTTAAAGCGATTTCTGTTTTTTTTTTTTTAATGCCCTGCTCTAAACTATTAAGTACTTCCACTTTTTCCGCTACACTCAAAGTTGTTGTTGTTGTTATTTGGTTTTTAGGAGCATTAGCAACTAAGGCCATATTGCTCCGGGATATGCGGTGGTCATTCCCTGACCTTTCCGCATCCTCCGTATTTGGTGGTGACGGGCTCGAACCCCGGTCTAATCAAGAAGCGTGTGCTACGCACTACACTCAAAGACTTCCTCTTAGATATCGTAAGGTTACTTGCACGGCAGCTAAAACAAAACTGATTTACGGACCATTTGCACCTATCATACCGAGATGGGCAAAATTTAGTGAAAGTGTGGATGACTCATTTCTGCAAAATGACAGATGAATTTCCAGGATAAAGGAAAATCACTCTCTCCTAATTCTCTAATAGGGTGCTTACAATAGAAAACAGGTTGACCAGAACCAATATTTGTGTCAGGAATATGCCTTAATCTTTGCCAATAACTTTGGACAACACATAGATACCAGCTGACCAGCGCGACTTCTCAGCACAGATTACTATACCCAGAAGTTGCTTTATGAGCAACTTCTTGGTACACTTGTGCTCTTAAGAATTAAACCCTTTAGTTATTAAAAGCTAAAGTGATTAATGGTTAATCCTTTTAGTTCTTAATTCCTGCTTCCTACAGCATCATCTTTATTGCCTAAAGGCCAGAAGTGCAAACAACTGCGTACCCAGGTCTCTCGAAACAGTTTGTTATATGGAAATTTTCCTCGTTATACGGAAACTATTTTCAATGTAATGACCAAGGGGAAATCAAAAAAGTTTGCTACATAGAAAAATTCGCTATATGAAAGTTTATGCTTTTAAAATTAAATTATAATCAGGGTCGGGCCATCCTGAGGGTTTGAGGGGTGCACTCGAACTGTGTTCCTTGAACTTTGCTGCCCCACCCGGGCAGCAAAGTTCAAGGAGTGTCTGAAAATGTGAAACTTACATACACACATGAAGGAAATTTCCAAGGGGGCACCAAATTTCAATTGGCACCTTAACACCAAATTGCAATTGGCACCAGGGTGCCACATACCCTAGGAACACCCCTGATTATAATAGTTAATAAAATTATCTATTATCGCAAACTGGGTGAAACAAACTTTCCAGATACCTATTTACTGCAATTATTACACTTGAATTTTCCTACCACGCACTACAGGACAAAGTTACAGGATACAATATTCGTACTAAATGACTGATACAAAAGGTTCTAAGTATATTAAGTAGCAACTTACAAATCTCTAGCTAAATTTAAAAATAAAATAACAAATGTGACTAGAACTACAAAACTATTTATAGAATAGGATTTAATATGCTAATCAGGTCAATAAAATGGAAAAATGTTTCATAAACTTATCCTTTCATAAACTCAAAGTTCTTCAACTAGTATGTGGATACTCTTGAGCCTTATGTTGTATGAGTTTGACTGGCACCATCATGTCAAAGAGGGCAGAGAGTCTGTCAAGTGATCCATTATTTGGATACTGCTTAACTTCAACAAATGATGAAAGTATGTCTGAAGTCTGAACTTTGGTATGAAATGACCAAATATTCACTATGCATAAAAATAACCAAAGAAACTTCTCTGGTTGATCATTCCAGTCCATTTAAACAAAAACTTTGAATATGAGGTGCATTTTTGCAAAGTCCATGCTGCAGCTGTTGAGAGAGGAATATGAATACTGCTAGCAAGTTGCTTCTAGTTTTGTGTTAATATGAAACTAACGACAAGAGATTTTTGATATGTATCATACCAAAAATCAATATACCTGTAAACCCATGTAGAAACATGGGTTTACAGGTATATCGTGAGACCAAACAGGCAGTCATTTAAGTGGAAGATTCTCCCCCCTCTCCAAAAAAAGCAAGGCAAATGTGCAGAAAAACAAGGGCCACGTTGCTAGCAGTTTTTGACTGCAAGAGTATTATCCACCATGAATACATTCCAGAAAGACACAATTAACAGAGTTCCACAATGACATTCTGAAATACCTTCATGATGCAAAGAAAAAGACCAGAAGAGTGGAACTCCAAAATCTGGTTGCTTCACCAAAAACAAGATAGTGCACTGTCTCTAATACATAAATTTTTTTGGCAAAACAAGGAAACAATCAATTCTAGCAATCCCAAGTTTATCAGATATGGCTCCAAAAATCAACATGGTACCATCAGATGCGATAGCATGTTGATTTTTGCTTGCTACTACTGTAATATGCTTTTATGATATCTAAGATGTGTGTGTGTACATTACTAGTAATGTTGTGAGATTTAAGTAGTAAAGGTTGCATGGTTATAGTTCAATACAGGTATTGAATTGAAACAATGGAGGGGGTGTTTTTGTTTTCTATTGAGTTCTCAACAGAAATAATTTTAATGAATAGCAGTGAGAAATTTGGAATGCAATTTACCCATCAACAGAGTTTTAGGAAGCAAGCTGCTTTACAGCATCAACAAACATGCTCATTTAGCAGTCACACAGTGGGATGGCGTACTTGGTAATTTTGTTTAATGGCACTAGTGGGATACTAAAATATAAAAACCAAAAGAATTGATAATTTAAAAGGGATGCTTTTAAATTTCTTTATAATTGTAAGTTTTTTTTTTTTTTTTTTTTTGTTAGTTGTTGGCGCATAGGCTTCTGTGGCCATAATGCACCTCCCAGGGTTTTTTTTGTAGTACTTTGATCCAAGCCCGAGGCGGGAATCGAACCCGCGACCTCTGGGTTGCCAGGCAGGCACTTTACCCACCCGGCTAGCCCGGTCGGCCTATAATTGTAAGTAATTGAGTATGAAAACAATCATTTCACACCAGGAAAATCATGCAATGCAAATGTATATAATACACTGCAAACTACTGCAGAAAGTTTATAAGAGATGCCTACTGGATTGCTCACTGATCACAGTGTACATAGTGTTTGGAGGCGGGGCATCTTTTTTTTTTGATTTGGTAGTTGTTGGCGCATCGGCTTCTGTGGCCATATTGCACCTCCCAAGGTTTTTGCAGTACTTTGATCCAAGCCCGAGGCGGGAATTGAACCCGCGACCTTTGGGTTGCCGGGCAGGTACTTTACCCACTCGGCTAGCCCAGTCGGCTCGACGGGGCATCACCAGTGGCAACAGTGCCATAAGTACTCTTGTGGCATATACAGTACTCTATAAAAGCCAGACAAAAATATTGTGTATAGTATGTAAGAAGTATTATGTTGCGTTCTATCGTTGTTGTGGTCTGGTTTTTGGCTGCAGGACCCCACATTGCCCATACACATAGCTAGGAGGTAAGCTAGAAGCTAGACTGACCATTATTGTCTGGCAGGTCCTGCCACCTAATTGCCTGAACTTTTGGTGATGGGACCTAAAAAAAAAAAAAAAAAACAGATAGAGATTGAGGAATATGAAAGGCAAGTGGGGGAAATAGTAAGAAATATTGAGGCGTAGAGGAAGGTGTCCTCAAAATTATTAGGTGGAATAAACTCCACTAGGCAAGTGAAGCAAGGGAATGGGAATCAAAAGTTACCAAACAAGAGAGTCTGGTATTGATTGCCACTTAGTACACGAGAGGCAAGATCCTTTTCTGAGGTTTAGTCATGTCCTTTTTTTTTTTTTTTTTTGGTAGTTGTTGACACATAGGCTTCTGTGGCCATAATGCACCTCCCAAGTTTTTTTGGGGTACTTTGATCCAAGACCAAGGCGGGAATCGAACCCACGACCTTTGGATTGCCAGGCAGGCACTTGACCCACCCAGCTAGCCAGGTCAGCTTAGTCTGTTAGGTGGTAGATGGCTTTCATCAACCGGTGAAATACCACCACTTTGCTTATTGGAGGCTTGAAGTGGTGAAACCCATGTTTAGTCTCTAGAGCAAAGTTTCCGGCATCCCCCCCCCCCCATACTTCTCCTTCAACCCATGCACGGTACTAAGTACTATAGGTTTTGATACCTTTCGTGTTTGGGGTTTTCATAAAAAAAAAAAAAAAAAAAAAAAAGTCATGTCCAAGTAGTTGAGAGCAAGTCCTTTTCTGTGGCTTAGTCACGTCTAAGCAGTCAAGAGGCAAGGTCCTTTTCCGTGGTTTAGTCATGTCCAAGTAACTGTCACAATTTAAGATGTGCCGGTCACGGTTGGGAGAACAAGTCCCCTCAGTGGCTTAGTCATGTCCAGATATTTGTCACAATTGGAGGTTCTCAGTCTGTCTTTTTGTTTAGAGGTTTTAGTCACATTAAGATATTTAATCGCATCTACGTGTTTATCACAATTGGTAGGTCTCAACATCAGCAGTTGAATGTATATTATTCACTATTCAGTGATTGCTTTTCGGCATGTAAGTTCCTAGGATGGATGTTAGGATTGTTTCTCCATCTTGAAAAGAGCTCCTGAGCAAAATTTGCAAATGCAGTATAATCTTGTATATTGTCCAGTACGTGGAATTCCTGATTTCTGGGTAAGAAGATGATTTTGGTGATTAATACAGAATGAAGGTCCTCAATACATAAGATGGTGCCAGCTTTCCTGGCCCCTACAAGCGTAGAATGGATCTTCAATGATGCCTAGTGATTTTGGCTTGGCTTTAATGGCTCCATGGCCAGTAAGTAGGTAAGTTGGTTACAAACCCGGTGAGAACCATGGTGGTTTTTTTTAGGAGCATTAGCAACTAAGGCCATATTGCTCCGGGATATGCAGTGGTCATTCCCTGACCTTTCCGCATCCTTCGTATTTGGTGGTGACGGGCTCGAACCCCGGTCTAATCAAGAAGCACGTGCTACTCACTGCTGCTCCTTCCCACCTGGCTACGGAGGCGCCACCATGGTGGTGGTGGTCGTCTGGGGAAGTTCATGCTTACATTCGGCAAGAATTTCTGGGTGATTTCACCCTTTGTAGAGTTTGACCACCTGCTCTGCCACTCTTGCTGCAGTTGGTTAAGTAGGTGTTGCTTTTCTTCCTTACATCCATTAGCTGGGTTGATTGTGTATGTAAGTATGTATATTTATGTACATATGTGGCCTGTTTGTAGCAGCTCCAGAACCTGGGTCCATCTCTGCAAATGGTCTCTGTCTTGAATACAGAATCTGTATAAGCAGGGCCTGAAATGTGAGCAGCCAACACCTGAGCAACTGCTGCCTGATGCCTGTCCCAAGGCACATGGAGCCAGGGATAATCTATTATCTGCACCTCAGTGGTGTGCTAAAATCCCACATCCACTGGAGGTAGTGCAATACCAGTGGATGCCAGCCATCCCATACTCAGGATGCCTAGTCCTGAGTACCAGCAGAAAGGAAAAAAAATAATAATAAAAATAAATATATAAATTAATAATAATAAATAAAAAAAAACACCAGTGGTTGACATCTCTGAACAACCTCAGATTACAAGAATAAGTCCAGGATGACACAGGAAACAGCTCAGCAAGAGCTTGTTGAATTATCCAGTGTGGTGAAGCATCTGCATTCTACTGCTGAAGACATTGTTGGGGAAGATTGTGAAGATTTGAAAGGCTTGAAAGTTAGTCTCATTTTCAATTAAGGCTTTACAATTGACTTCAGAGATGTTCTGAACCTTATTTTTAAGTGTTGTCCGTCGTTATTCTTTGTAGTTGAGGCAGGACAATAGGATGTGGTTCCAGAATTCCTCTTCCCCACAGGAGCAATGAGGATTTGTCACCAGTCCGAATTGGAACAGTTTCACTTTAAGAGAACCATGTCCTGTTAGGATGTAGGACATGCTCGTGGATGGGTAGAACCAATTACAATGTGGCTTATTCACGGCAAAGGTGACATCCAGGATAAAAAGTCTGTTGACCTCTCCAGTGGGACTTTAATCCCATCTAATCTGCCAAAGGAGAGGAGTTTATTCCATAGGTTTATTTTTTCCTGTTTTATATTTGTAGCAGGATTACAGTCTATTCCAAGGAGTGAGGTTGGTAGTCCTTTTGTGTTTGTAGATCCAGCCTCTATAAGCTATATATAGGTCCAAGGGAAAGGCTCCTGATAGAACCTGCAGTGCATTAGTTGAGGTTGTTCTTGGTACTCGGTGTGACGCAAGCAGCATGGTTCTTTGCATGGAAAGGAGTTTCGCCCAGATTTTACTGTAAGTGACCCTATAGAACCAGACCCCAGCAGCTTAGGAGACAATTGGCATGGACACAGCTTTATAGTAGAGAGATAAGGTTCTTTTGGTGAGTCCCAAGTCCGAACGGGAGATGCTGATAACGGCTGCAGTGAAGGCTTTGGTTTTGTTTGCTAAACTGTTCACGTGTGGTTGGAAACCGAGCCTGTCGTCCAATATTATGCCAAGGTGTTTAGTTTGTGCCACATATGGAATTTTCTCCCCGTGAATAAGCACTTTAGGCAGTCTGCAGTAATCCACCCTGTTTTTGAAGATCATTAGCTTTGTTTTTGTGTTTGATATTTTTAAATTTATTTGTGAAGGTCTGGCTTACAAGGTCATCCAGGACAATCTTTGCTTGGCTCTCAAGGGTTTTCCTGGATCTTCCTGCAATGCAAATAATCAAGTCGTCTGCATAGGCGAAACTGACACAGTTGTCAAAGCTTCTGGTGAGCCACTGGTCAAGTACGGAATTCCAAAGGAATGGTCCTAGCACTGACCTCCATGGGCAACCTCTATTTATAAATTTTGAGTATGACAGGTGTTGGGCAGTGACCTGAATTGATCTGTTACTGAAGTAGGATCTTATGACTTTGTAAAGACACTGATTGCAATTTGCCAGTCTAAGAGACCTGAGGGAACTCTCCCACCAAAGGGTATCAAGGGCACCCTCAAAATCCACAAAGATGGCCATCTCACAGACTGCTGTGGAATGTGTACAGTGTTTTACAAGAGCTGCAATGGCATCTTCTGCGGAGGATCCTTTCTTGAAGCCATACTGCGAGTTGGATGAAAGGTTTCGTGAGCTTAGGATAGTTTGGATTCTGGGACCAATCATTCTTTCAAACAACTTTCCCAGGTTGGCTAACAGAGAGACTGGGCAGTATGCTCTTGGGTCAGTATTCGGTTTTCCCAGTTTTTGAATAACTTTAAGCAGTGCCTGCTTCCAGAAATTGGGGAATATGCCTTCCAAGAGGCACTTGTTGTAAAGATTTAACAAAATATTAAGGTAGATCTCATGAAATCTAGTGATGACTGCATTTTCTACCAGGTCAAGGCCTGGACACTTTAGGATTCAATTTGGCTACTGCAGCACCAAGTTCAACAGCAGTGAAAAGATCAACATCCAGGGTACCTTCGTAAGTGGCACTGTTTGCTCGAATCTGAATTTGGTGCATATTGTCAAGATTGGGATCATCTTCGGGGAAGATGGGTTGGTTATGTAGTTGAGGACGGTACATGAAACTCCTTTTGAGAGCTGGTATAGCAATCCCCTTCTGAGTACATCTAAATCAAGGGGCAGAGCACCTGCCAGAATCTGAAGGGTGTGGGTGCTGACTGTACAGCAGGCACAGGTAGTAACAAGCAGAATGGACCAATGAATGGTATCTAGTATTTTCCTGTTGGAGGCCATAACAGCTTTGGTGAACCAGATTCTTGAAGCACACGTAATGATAGGTATAAAAACAGTCTTATAGAATAATGAGAGGGTTCTTAACTTAAGACCCTAGTCCCGACATGAGACCCTGGCAACAAGAGCAGCATAGTTCTGGATTTCAGTTTGGAGGTATTTCAGATGAGGCTGAATGAGAGGTTGGTATCAAGCATTACTCCAAGATACTTCATTTGCAATTGACAATTTAATGGTTTTTCCATCTATTTTTATTTGTGGTGGTCTTCCAGTATTTAATTTGCCTTTCAAGAGTATAGAGTTAGTTTTGGTTGGATATAGTTGAAGGTTATTCTCTTTTTGCCCAGTTTTGGAGAATGCAAAGGGCATGATTAGCCAGGGTCTCAAGCCTGGCCCTGGAGTCTGTGGCCATAGTGATGATAAGATCATCAGCATATCTTTGAGATTTGACCTCTCTCAGATCAATGTTGACGAAGTTATCCAAAACAATATTTCATAATAAAGATCTCGGGACTGAATGCTGCAGGCAGCCGTGGAGGATGTTTCTGGAGACTTTGTGATATGGAGCATTAACTACAATGGATCTGTTGGAGAGATATGATTTGATGGTCTCAAAGATTTTTAGGGATGGAAGCTCTGCGAAGTCTGCCAAGGACACTCTGCCACCAAACTGAGTTGAATGCCCCAAAAAAGTTGATGGCAATAATCAAGAAATACTTCTTGCCTGTATAAGCAGCAGCTATGAGAAGATTCTGTAAGGCATCAATGATGGAGGAACCAGGTCTAAACCCATATTGTTTTGGCACTTTCATAGTGCTGCAAAATTATTTTGTGGAGCAATCTTTTGAATAGTTTACTAAGGACTAGAAGAAGTGCAATTGGGTGGTAGAATTCTAGTAACTGGAGGTTTTGTGGGGTTCTTAAGGATGAGTTTCAAGTTGGCTATTTTCCAATTGCTTGGGAATAATCCAGTTTGCAAACAGCAGTTGAGGAGATTTAAAATGATCTCAGAAGTGCACTCGACAGCCTTTTTAATAATTTCAGGCTCCAACAAGTCTGGTCCTGGGCATTTTCTATCTTTGATCAGAGCAAAGATAGAAAATGCCCAAAAGAGCATTTTCTATCTTTAAGATAGAAAATGCTCTTTTCTATCTTAAACTTTTAAGATAGAAAAGATCCATGCTACAACTTTTCTATCTCTAAGATAGAAAAGTTGCAGCATGGAGCTCATCAATACTAAAAGGGGGCTGCAGGTTATACATGTCATAGTGGTTGTTCTCATAGCATAGTTTGAGCTGTTCTGCAGTAGAAGGAGCTGGCAGCTTTTGGAACGTCACAACCAGGATGTTACCAACAGATTGTTCCCAGGAGGTAGTCATTGTGCCCTCTGAAGTCTTAGTAGAAGTAACAATCTGTCCCCAAGGGAGTTTGCTGACAGTGACTTTATATACCACTCCCCAGGGATCAGTGTTTCCTGAGGCAGACACCAGTACCTTCCAAAACTGCTGCTTACACTCCCCTATTTTTGGTGTTTACATGTTCCTGGCTTCAACTTTGGGCGGGGGGGGAGGTCATCATTTCCATTGGAAAGCCTTTCACTTTGAATTTGCCTCCCTGTTGAAGGTCCTGGCAGCACCAGGGAACAACACCACAAGCAGAGTTCTTCTTTCTTATTGCTTTCTCACACGCACTAGTAATTATCCTTTTTATTTCCCGCTGGAATGCATTTGGCTGTTTTGGTTTTGCTCTATTGTAATCTGCCTTGTGGAGGTAGTCAGCGAGGGCTTGAAGAGCTCCAAGTTGGCTTTGCTTATTGTATATCTGTTAAGAGTGCACTTAAGAGCAGGAAATCTGACAAGAGTTCTGGAGAACTGTTATGTAATGACCCTGTGGTCCAAAGAGGTCCACGAGTCCTGAACTGTCCATCCGGTGATACTGCCCACAACACTTCTAGTGACAAAGGTGATGTCTTTGGTCACCTCCCACATACTGTTGCAGAAAGTTGATAGATTGTTCAGTTTATTTAACACTGAATGGAGAGTTGGACAGGGACTCTTCAAACGGCTGACCGTTTCTTGTACCCTGTCTGTCCAGAGCGGTGTGATGGCAGACTGGCGACTTGCAGTTGATATCAGCACCAATGATAATCTTCTTGTTTAGAAGAGTTTGCAAGACATTCTCAATGTACTTAGTGGTAAAGGTAATGTCTTCCCCTGGTCTGCAGTACAAAGATATGACATAGAACCATGGGCTAAAAACGTGGGCACACACTCTGCCAAGGATGTGCATAAGTGAGAGATTTTGGCAAGTTTTTTTTTTTTTTTTTTTTTATGTGAACCCCAAACACGAGAGGTATTAGAACCTATAGCACTTCGTACCATGCTTGGGTTGGAGGTTGAGAAGACGAAAGAAGATATTTGTGACATTGGACTTGAACTTCTGTAGATTGTAATTTTCAGGAAATACGTATAAAGGAAGGTTGTTCCAGAAAACGGCAGTTGAATGAATAAATGAGGAAGATGAAAAGTTGGTTCTGTGGGTTTGAAGTTGGACAGTAAATGGATGCTGGCTGGTGGCGGCACGTGTTCGGACTGTTTTGAAAGAGAGAGCGGGAATTATAGAAGCCAATTCAGAAGAACAGTGCCCATGGAAGTATCTGTAGAAGAGGCATGCAGCAGAAACAGTACGTCTATGAGAAAGCGAGTGGAGAGACTGTGTTAGAGATGAATCATTAATTAACCTAACTGCCCTCTTCTGAATGGAATCAAGAAGCCTGAGAGAGGTTTTGGGGGCACCACCCCAGATGTGGGAACAATATTCCATTGCAGGGAGGATTTGTGATTTATACAGAGTGAGCCGCTGTTGGGAAGAAAAGTAATGCCGAGAGCGAAAGAGAAAACCAAGTTTTTTAGATGCAGAGGAAGCAATATTTGTAATGTGCTTGTGCCAAGAGAGATTAGAAGTCAGGGTAATCCTCAAAAGAGATATATCATTTTGCCTAGAAATCGGAGTGTCACTAAATATAAGCATAGGAGCAGAAGAATCCTTTTTGCGAGATATAAGACAAGACAGTTTTAGAAGGGTTGAAATCAACTAAGTTGTCTTTGCCCCACTGGAGAATTACCTGAAGATCGCCATTTAAGGAATTGGTAGCAGATTTCCGAGAAGTTGAAGCTGATTGAGCAGGACAAGGTTTCTCAAAATGGAATGCAATGCGCTATCATCGGCAAAACTATGGATAGGATTTCCAGTCAATGGAAGAAGGTCATTAATATACAAGAGGAAAAGAGTGGGGGAAAGAACTGAACCTTGGGGGACTCCGGCATTAGTGGAGAAGTTAGAAGACAGAGAGCCATCTACCATCACCCTCAGTGAGCGATCAGAGAGAAAACTGGATAACCAATTACTAAAAACAGTTGGCAAACCATAAGATGGAAGCTTGTTTAGAAGACCTTTATGCCAAACACGATCAAAAGCCTTTGAGATGTCAAGTGCAACTACTTGTGTTTCACCGAACCTTTCCATTGAATTAGTCAATAAATGGGTAACATAAGCCAGAATATCACTAGTGGATCGACACTGACGGAATCCATACTGGCGATCGTTGATCAGACGGAAGGTTTCTAGGTAGTTTAAGAGTTGGTGGTTAATTGATTTCTCCATTACTTTAGAAAGAGTAGAAGTAATTGCAATGGGACGATAATTGGATGGGAGGGATTTGTCACCCTTTTTAGGAACTGGCTGGATATGAGCAAATTTCCAAGCAGAAGGAAAAACACGTTTGCAGATGAGCTGCAAGAGTAGCTCATTGTGTCTTGGCAATGATATACAGGAATTTTTCTAGCAGGGATAAGGAGGTGATTATTCCCTTGTATAAGGCAATGGTCAGGCCACCCCTAGAGTACTGTATACAGGTCTGGAAGCCTAATTTCAAGAAGGATGTAGAGCTGCTGGAATGAGTACAGAGAAGGGCAACAAGATTAGTGAATGGAACAAAGGGTTGCTCTCACAAAGAAAGGCTTAAGTTCTGCAAATTACAGTGTCTGGAGACTAGGCACCGGCGAGGTGATCTGATAGAGGTGTATAAAGCCTTGAATGGTTTGAGCATGATCAATGCTGATGGGATTCTTCCTCTTGCTCAGAATAACCACCTGAGAGGGCATAAATTCAGATTGGGGAAAGACAGATGTAGGATAGATGTGTGGAAATTTGCCTTTAGCCAGCGGGTAGTTGGTTGGTGGAACAGACTTCCATCCCTTGTTGTGGAAGTTGATAGCCTAAATAAATTTAAGGCTCAGCTGGACAGGTATTTCGAACTAACAGAGGGGTGAAGTGTAAGTGGTTTTTTTTTTTTTTTTTTGGCTGATGCTGCATAAGCTTGCTTTCTTGCATCTTATGCCTCTACTAATGCTAAAGTCCATGGTCAGCCATGCTACCATTTTCCATCTCACAAAAGGTGTGACAACCTATGTTCACCACAACCATTGATGTTTGGGTGCCTGCTATTGGTCCAGTAACTGCTGTTTCCACCATCCATTCTTGGAACGCCTTAACTACAGCACTCTGTAAACAGTCCACAAGATTTGCGGCTTCCATAACATTGTCATGCTTCAACTGATGCCCGACAATTATCTCTTTTTCATAGTCCATTAGATCAAGTTCTTTTCCCGTGTCAATCAAATGCTTTGTATGGATCACACGCTATAAACCTCTGCAGTATCACATTTATTGGTTCTCACTGCGACACTTGTAGTAGGAGAGGAGAAGTGGCTGGTTGTTAAAACTCATTTGGATCTAATAGTGTATAGGCAATAGAGTGATAAAAATATACATAAATGCAATGCTTGAAAAACAAAAACAAACTTACCATCACGATTTTCATCAAGACTTTTGAAAACTACCATTAATTGCTTCTCGTGCTCAATAACATAATGCACAAATTCAGCAAAATCAATGTTCCCACTTTTTGCCAAGTCAGACTTCTCAATAAATTTCTAAAATAAAAAACTGAATGTTACAAATCAAAATTTAACCAGCTACCAGTCTCAAAATGTTAAACTAAATTTTATTAAACAAGAATTAAATGAAAACCAGTTAATATATACAAATTTTATTTGTCAAATGTTATATACAACTTAATGCTTCCAAAAACTATTGGCAAGTTGATTCTCTGCTACAGACTTATTTAACATTAAATAAATAATGTGTAGACAGACCCATCCAAACTATGGCAACTGCACTATTTACTGTGTAGTGAATATCATACGGATCAAATCCAAATCAGTGAAATGGTGTAGATGCACCAAGCTTGTGTTGGTTTATGTTGCTCATGTTGTAGTGAGCCACTTAGCCCAAATAGCTACAGAATCTGCATCCATCCATTTCCTGAGAAATGGAGCCACGGCATTCTATCATTATTTCTGCTGTGCACCTCCAAGGAGGGAGAGACGGTTAAGTGAAAGAAGTCCCTCCTTAAATCCTGCTTGGAAGTCACGACTAGCAAGCAACTCATCCCATCTTGAACAGTCAGGAAAAAAAAAATTAATTAAATTAATAATAATAATAAATAAAAATAATAATACAAGGATAGTTGATAAAGTTCACATCAACTTAAGTACAGTCAGTTCTGCTATAATGTGAGTTTTCACAATGAAAATTTGCTCCAACGCAATTGATATATTAGGGAACAATGCGACTATAATGCGATTTTTGCACTGGCTCATGCCTGATTTTGTCTGCGAGTAACACCAGTTACTCGCAGACTTGCCATATATACAAGTTTAAGAAGCTTAAAAAATGTCACACATCAAATGTGCAAGAGCTATATTTCCCATTTACTGTAATTATATTGGCCGGAGACACTGTTGTCATTTGCTGTATTCACAAGATTTTTTCTTCAAACAGAAATTTCATGAGACAGGATAGCGCGAGTGGAAGAGCACATTTCTAGAGGGCACCATCATAAAACAAAAACAATTTGCACTTTCCGGTTTATTGGGCTTTTCTGTTAGTGCAATCTATTATAAATGGATAGTTAATCTTACTGTATTTGTAATAATAGTGATAGCTGGAATTCTGTGAGTTTCATGCTATGGTGAGATATGTTTCCCCATCCTCTTCAATCATATAAAAAACAAATTTTCAGAATCTTCTCTTTTGTGCGTGCTGTGTTCGTCATTATTGACTGCTTATCTTTTTACTGTTTTAAATTTTACAATAAAAAAAAATAAAAAAAGTCTGATCAGAAATATCAATTAGTATGTATATATTACAGTAATAATTAAGCTATGTACATAAGCATACATAGTCTACAACCAATACAAGTAAATGGGAAATATAGCTCTCACTCATTTGAAGTTTGATATGTTTACATGTGAGCTCAATGTATGAGATAATAGTGTTTCCACCTTAAAGGCAGAAACGCACAGCTCAACAAACACACACACACAACTCATGTATCTCTTACCTCAGTTCATCTGCATGCATTATCCTACAAGTGTGTGTCTTGGACTGTTCTCCTGCATTTGTTTTTTCTTTATAAAAAGTATACTCACACAGCATCCCAGACATGGGTAAGTGTCCTGGTTCCAAGAAGCCAAGCAGTGAGTGCAAAAGGAAAGCATTAAGTATAGAAGAGAAACTTGAAATAATAAAATGTTTTGAAAGAAATAAGAGAACATGTGCTCTAGAGCAACAGGCTAAAGTGAATCCACATTGTGCAGCATCAGAGACAATGCCGTGAAAATAAAAGCTACGTGTATACCTGGAACAACTTAAAGTGCCGCAAAGTCAATTAGAACAAGAAATAGAAGAAATGGAAAGGCTGCTAAGCATATGAATTGAAGACCAAACAAAAAAAAAAAAAAAAAAAAATTGGGAGCAAGCTTTCTCACAGTGAAAGAGAAAGCACTAACTATCTATATATGAAGACCTTAAAAAGAAATCGCCAAATCCTGCAGAAGTGGCTCCTTTTAATGCTAATAGTGGCTGGTTTAGTAGCTTCACACATCGCTACTCTTTTCACAATGTTAAGCTGCCTGGGGAAGCTGCAATTGCAGATGAGGAAGCCACAAAGGCATTTCCACCTGTGATACAGAAAATAATTGAAGGCGGCAACTAGACATTACATCAGATTTTCAACCTGGATGAAACAAGCCTATATTGGAAACTTATGCCTTCAATGACCTTCATCTCTAAGGCAAAAGCACATGCCTCAGGATTTAAGGCTGCAAACGGTCGCTTAACTGTGATGTTCGCCGCCAACGATAGCAGAGATGGAGTTAAAACCAGTAGTGGTTTATCACTCTGCAAGCTGTAAAAGGAATTGCAAAATACAGCCTTGGTGTTCAACTATAGGTCTAGCAAGAAAGGTTGGATGACTGGCCAAATATTCACTGATATTTTAGTTGAAACTTAAACCATGATGCTTTCAAGAATTATTGCAAGAATAAGAACTTAGATTTTAAAATTATAATAATTCTTGATAACGCACCAAGCCATTCTCAGACGGTTGCTGAACTCTCTACAAATATCAAATTCATCTTTTTACCTCCTAACACAACCTCTCTACTGCAGCCCCTTGACTAGGGTGAGATAGCAGCATTTAAGGCAAACATTCAAGATGTTAAATTGCTGCTGCTGCTGAAGGTGACAAGGCACAAACTGTTAGAGAATTCTGGAAGAGATTTAACATAAAATTTGCCGTTGATATGACTGTAGAAGACTGGAATGATGTTACAAAAGACTTCAATCATGTGAATGCTTGAATCGTGTGTGGCGGAAACTTATCCTTCACTTAATTCATGATTTTGAAGGGTTTGAACCTTCAGAGCAACTAAAACAAATCAAAGCAGGTTGTGTTGCCCTTGCAAAGGAAGTTGGTTTCAAGGAAGTAGAAAATGAAGATGTAGAAGAGCTTCTAGAGTCTCACAATGAGGATCTATCTACTGAATACTTGCAACAACTTGTTGCAGCCAGTCAAGTGGAAAGTCAAGATGAGGATGACAATGAAGTCCAGCAGGCTGCCCTACGAGAACTTAAAACAGCAAAGTTATCAGCTGCTTTAAGTGGAACTGAAAAACACCTGCAGTGGATTGAAGGTAATGATTGTAATGCTGAACGTAGTAGGATAGTGCTTGGTGGCATTCAGACCCATTTGGAATTATGCAGACAGTTCCTGTATGAAAGAAGGAGGCAGGAAAAGCAACAAAAGCTAGATAGCTATTTTAAACCAGCACAGAAGAAAGAAAAGCAGGACATTGAATCACATCCTTTCACATCGGGTAAAACAACATTTCATCCTAAGAATGATAACACTCCTACCTCTTCGCTATAACTCAGCAGCTACACTTCAAACAAGCAAACTTCATATCTTGTCAAGGTAAAGTGCTATATTTACTGTGAACATTTATTTATTTATTAGAAATTTAAGCTGTTTAAACCTGTGTTAGCAATTTTATTGGGTTTCTATCTTTTTTTTTTAGTGTTTTTCTTACCAGCCTGAACTCTGCCCCTATCCCTATTTTTCCCAATAAGTCCTGTTGTTTTTAATGCATGAAATACCATAACATGGTGATTTTTAGGAACACGTACCACATTATAGCAGAACTGACTGTACATCAGGTTGTATCCATCATCAGCTGGTTTAGCCCAATGCAGGTTATAAGTCCACGAGCCAGAATCACTATAGAATCATAAGTCAGAGGGTTAGCAAAACAAGGAACTGAAGACCAATTTTGCTAAAGATATCTATTCTAAGTCACCTTATCTTTTTTTTTTTCCTAATAAATTCTGTCAATAAGTTATGGACTTAGTGGCACAACTCCATATAGATCCAAAAATCTAGATTATAAAAAACATATCAAAGAATACATATAGTGCATAGGTCAATAATTTCACACAATAGGTCCATAAATCCAAGCATCAAATATTCCTTCAAAACCAAATTGCTGTGGTTACCAATTTGACCAGAATAAAATACTACACGATGCAAGTCTTATCCCAGTGCATAGAAACTATCTCATTTCTGTTCAGCATCACCCTCCTGAACTATGTACAAAATCAGCATAAAGTTACTAAAGTTTTCCTGCATCTTATGGTCCAAAGACATACCTCTTATGGGAGCATACAGCGAAAATGTACGTTATTTTTTTTCCCTTTAGAATAGATGGTATGTTGTCCTTGGCTAGCATGTATGAGTGAGGATTACACATACAGTCAAAGCTCTTTATAACATACCAACAGGTTATAACATCCTATGTGGTTGGTCCTGGCCAATTTCTCATTAACCTAATGCATTTATTATAATGACAGATTTCCTTATAACAACCATAAATTTCTACCTCAATTCTGAATTTTTACTTTTTTATTACAATATTCGCACCTAAAAATGACAGAAAGCTTCAAATATATTGAAGTAACTGATGAGCTTGCAGCCTGACCATGAGAAATCATTTAAGATTTCCCACTCTTTTCTCACAGTGTGGTAATGAAATGAACATTAGCTAGAAGTTCATTTCATTAGTTCGAGTGTATGTTTATTGGTATGGCGCTAAGAAAGTGGATAGCTTTGCCAATCGCAAATAAAATTAGGATTTTTGCAAGCTGTGGATAATGATGTGCATTCTAAGACTGACATCGCTAAACAGTTTGGCATTCCTAAGAGTACTCTGTTCACTATTCTGAAAGATCAAAAAAAGATTGAAAGCTTAGAGAAATCTGCTGCACCAGGTAGAATTCGAGCACAAAAGGCGAAGTATCCGGATCTTAAAAAGGTATGTTTAGAATAGCTAATGATGCTTGAAGAAAAATTCCCGTAGATAGTAATCTTTTAAAAGCTAAGGCTCAATCATTTGCGCATCAAATGGATAATGAAGAATTTAAAAGTTCAGATGGATGGTTCCAGAAATTTAAGACTGGTCATGGCCTATATTTCAAAGAAGTATGGCAAAAGTGCAGCCATGGCCACTGACACTATGGAAGGAAAATAGTTTAAAAACTGTAATTCGGTGTAATATAATAATAAGATGTAATTTGGTATTCAAAGAAAACTACCAAAGGATGCTGTTAAACAAAACTGGGCTGTCTTGAAAGCAAAATTCAATGCGAATTCAACATCTGCATGGGATTAAGTTGATGAAAAAGTGATCGCCAACTGCTTCAAACATGTTGGATTTACCACCTTGAATGATGCAATGTGTGAAGTTTTGCATGCTGCTTCAATTAATTATGAAGAACAGCCCGATAATAGGGAAGAAATATTTGAGCATGTGCATCATCACCTAAACTTACGTGAAAACTTAAGCTTTAATTACGCAGAAGTGGATGCAGACAGTGAATGTTTCAGGATATGCACAAATGGAGAGGAACTCCTTGCAGATGTAATGGAATCTTGCTACACTTTACAATCAATGCAAAATTTACAATCATAATTTTGCTTGTGCAATACATAGTACATATTATAAATAAAATTATACTATATTGTATTAGTAAAATTACATTACATGTTCAAGCTTGTTTTGTTGCTGATTTTATGAACGATCGATATAACATCCTTTGGATGTAATGACCGTTTTTCTCATTCCCCTATGGGATCATTATATAGAGCTTCGACTGTATTACAAAAAACAAACTTTATTCCCAAGAAAATGTCACCGTAACCCTACTTCCTTCTAAAAACTGCAAAGTTTTTCAAGATATGCATATCACTAATACTCTTGATGGTACTGAAGATGATAGCATCCAAATTTTGGAGTTCTACAACAAATTCATTCCACAATGATATTTTGTTTAGTAAACATTTGTGAGTTTTGCATTTCTGATATATGCAATAAAATATTTTTTTACCAAAATTCAGCTTCTAAAACCTGAGTGCATCTCATGGTTCATAAATATTTATTTCAAGGAATTACTATCCAGCTTACCCCTTGAGGATAAGTTCACTCTATTCTCCAGCCAACTGCTGTGTTCTCAAATAACTTGGACATATCTGACCACACAGAATGAGAAGAATCTCAATTACTACTTAGGCAGCTTGCACAAACTGGATTAAAGATGTATCCACATATCTTTAATCCAGCAAATGAACTGTGGTATGCCCATAGCACAAGCATTTATAACCATGAGTCACTAGAGGTTTCATGTATGTGAATACAAAGAAAACAAATCAGATCGGACCTTTGTGTAATAAGTGTGGGAAAGTCTTAGATAACCTGGTTGATGTTGCTGATGAATTGAATAGTTACTTTGCACCAATCTCTATTGATGAAAGACCCTTCATGGTGAGTTAAGGGCTGTGCAAGTGAGGATTAGATATGAAATTAGTGATTTCGAAATTCAAGCAATTATTTATTAGAAAAACTTTTGAGCTTAAAGGCAAGTAAGGCTCCTGTAGTTGATGGTATATTGTTGTCGTTGGAAGAGACTCCTTTGGGCACCGAAGAAGTCTGAATGTATCAGCAATACACAAAGACTGCTCTACAAGCAACCATTGAAGTCTGTCTAACTTCAATGGTTGGGTAATTTTTGAAGGTAATGATTAATAGTGAAATCTAGGGATGTTTGGAGAGAAATGGCATTCTGAAGAACACACAATATGATTTTGTTAAGGGAGAATTATGTTTAACTTGCCTGATTAAGCTATTTTGACACAGTAAACCACGAGTTGGATGTAGAAAATAATAATTTCAACACAGTTTATTTGGATTTCAGAAAGGCATTTGATTCAGTCCCTCATGAGAGATTGGTGTATAAACTGAAACTAGCAAGGATAACAGGAAAGATTCTAGGATGGATTGCAGGATAGCTACAGGACAGTAGGTAGACAGTTGTGATTAATGGATATTCTTCTGATTTGTGAAATGTCAGAATGGGGTTCCCCAGGACTCAGTTCTTGGACCAATGTTGTTTTTGATCTTCATAAACTACATTGACCTACATCAATAGAGGGCACGATGTCAAAATTTGCAGATGATGTAAAGATTAAGAGAGTGGTTAATAATCAGCATTAAGCAGTGCTCCTTCAGGACAACTTGAACAGGTTAAGCATGGTCGGGAAGGTGGAAGCAATGTGTTAATGCAGCAAAATGAAAGGTTTTCCCCTTAGGGAACAGCATTAGCTGGCGAGATTGAATTAAAAACAGTAGAGGAGGAAAAGGATTTTGAGTCATCACATGAGTCGATATGAAATTCTCTGGGCAGTGTAGATAGGTGGCCAGGAAAGCCCATGGTGTGTTATCAACAATGGAGATCTTACCTAAAATAAAAAAAAATATATTGAGCTTCTTGAAAGGACTCAAAGACTGGCAACTTGTATGATGATACCTGTAAAAGGTAGACTGTATGGAGAAAAACTTCAATTTTGTGGGCTACAGAGCTTGGCAACCAGAAAACTTAGATCTGGCTGTGATGGAACAGCATTACCTGGTGAGATTGATTGTGAGAATTACCTGGTGAGAATACATTCGAGGAAATTAGGATTGCTTTGAGAAGTCTTTTCATGATGACACTCTTAATAGCTTCTGCTCATCCATGAGGCTGTGTGGCACAAATTTTGCACAGGCATTTCCTTTTCTTAAAGCATCTCCAACTCGTCAGCTATTGTTCTGAGGGTCAAACAATGATCTTTTGCCACAATTTCCTGAACTTCTGCAACACTGTCCTGATTTCAAGAGGTAGCCAGATACCCACTTGTGTCGCTGCAAACATCCTCAAGTGCATCTTTGAACTGCTTACCATTCAAAAACATTGGTATGACTTAAGTTTCATCACCATAAACTGTTTTTAACATTTCATACATTTTTGTTACAGATTTTCCCAGTTTAAAGAAAAATTTAATACTTGTTTGTTGCTCCATTGCAAAATTGTAACAAGGAATGTCATGCTACTAACAAAGCTGTTTTTTACTTACAACCTATCAGCCTACTGGCCAATCTCTGTACCATTATCTGTTGGAAGTTTGAACTACAACATACAACCTCTATTTATTTTCAAACTCATTGAGCATGACTGTAACAGCAGCAGTAGAGGAACTTTATTGCAACACCTTGTATAACTAGCCAATTCCTTGTTCAGCATAACTTCATGATTATAATGGAAGGTTTCCTTACTAAGGATTATTTTATGAAAGAATAACCCAAGTTGTTTAGATATTGTTTTATGAATTGAGTCCACCTTATGAAGGTCCCTCCTGAAGATGCCTTATCAGTTAATCCCATTTGTCCTGATTCTAGATTTATTGAAGATGATTTACTACCAGTCCACTTATATATTCTATCAGACCACAGTTAAATGTAGGTATCACTAATTAATAACATATTTGGGTCTTCAATATGAGTGTTCTCCAGAATTCTTCAAGTCGATATCTCCATGAAAGTGTCTTAAACAATCACATTCTCAATCCTCTGTATGGTCCCAGACTTGATCAAAAATTCTCTAAAATCCAAATTATGTACAATCAATTTCTTAATGAAAATTTAAAAGTGATTATTACTTTCAAAGTAATAATCACCACCCTTTGTTTCAATTCAGTTAATCCCATTTGTCCTGATTCTATATTTATTGAAGTTGATTCACTACCAGTCCACTTATATATTCTATCAGACCACAGTTAAATGTAGGTATCACTAACTAATTATACTGATTTAGCCAGATAGATCCATGCTGTTTTCTTCTCCATTGTTATCGCTAGGGGCAAAAGTTGAGAAATTATAAAGCAGATATCATCTTTTAAGAGCACAAAAGGTGATATTGTTGTATGCATTGCCACTAATGACATTAAGAGTAGTAGATCTGCAGATTTACTTAAATACAGGTCAATGTTGAAAAAAAAAAATCATTGGTTAGGGTTAAATTTGAAAGTGTCTGCAATTCTACCCAGAGATGATAGGAGGGAGTACATGATGAGAGCCTTGTCAATGAATTCGGCCCTAGAGTGAGCAAGGCCCATGGGGCTGAATTTTTCTCAGCATACTCTCTGCTTGTTAACAGAGAGACTGCTTATACACTTAAATAGCAGGGGGGGGGGGGTGCAAGAATGTTTGCAGATGCTATCGAGACAGTGTTAGGTGGGTCAGAAAACTGCTAGCTTGGGGGGAAATTACCAGATTGAAAGATTAACAGTAGTCACAGGCAGAAGTGAAAGTGATTCTTGCACTGCTTCTATTAGAATGAGCAGCGGCCAGGAGGGCGGAGTGCTAGGGATTTCAGGAACTGGTGGGAGTCATCATGGAATTATTTGTTCCAAATAAATACAGGGGCTGTGTTAGGGTAACTAGTAATTATAGACCTGTAATTATAGTAAATATAGACCTGTGAGCTTAACTTCTGTTCCAGGAAAATTAATGGAGGCACTGGTTAAAGAAGCACTGCTTGTTTGTTGTTGGGTTTTATTGGAGCATTAGCAACTAAGGCTATAATGCGCCAAAACCTGGTCATTAAAAAATAATTTTTTTTTTTTTTTTTTTCAGTGGCCTAAAGAATTAGGTCACCAAGTCAAAGTATAAAAAAACAAGTATAAATGGTAAAAGACAAATATCAGTAAACAAGTAACAATAACAAAGTAGATATTTTAAATATGAGTAAAATGGTTTACTGATTTCAAAAAGCTAAAAATAGCAGACATATGGTCATTGTCAGATAAAATCTGACTGAGTGTATAAGGCTCAGTCAGATGATTAAAAGCAGTAAAACGGATATTACTAAATTCTGGACAATCAATTAAAATGTGTCTAATTGATAAAATTGTGCCACAAGACTCACACATAGGAGGGTCATCAGCCCTCAGCAAAAAAGAATGTGTCAAATGACTATGTCCTATGCAGGTCCGGGCAAGAACAACTTCCTCCTTACGATTCCTGCGCAGGCTAGACTGCCACAGTTCAATTACAGGCTTTATATGATATAATTTATTCGCAGTCTGTCTATTCCACGAATCCCGCCATTGGGAGTGTATTTTCTCGTGTATTATTTGCCTGTAGTCTGTATAGGGGACTGACAGGCAGCAATTATTACTGGGAATTGCTGATTTGGCTGCGGTGTCAGCCAAATCGTTTCCCATAATCCCAATGTGGCTGGGAATCCAGCAGAAGAGGATATCATATTCACGTTCATGGAGAAAGTGAATCTTCTGCTGAATGCTAGACAGAACTGGATGAGAATTATATCTCACAGTTATTAAAGCCTGTAACACGCTGAGAGAGTCAGAATATAAAATGAACCGTTGGTATTGGCATTTACTGATGTGATCCAAGGCCAACTCTATAGCGTGCAGCTCTGCAGTAAATATGCTGCATTCAGAGGGAATCTGCTCCGATGTAAAGAAGAAGCACTGTAGGATCATCTAGACAAGACTTCAGTTATAGCCAGGAGACACAGCATGGTTTTGTTAAGGGGAAGTCTTGCCTGACCAATTTGATTGGATACTATGATGCAGTGGCCGACCGGATGGGTAAAGTGCCTGCCTGGCAATCCAAAGGTTGTGGGTTCGGATCCCGCCTCGGGCTTGGATCAGAGTACTGCAAAAACCTTAGGAGGTGCATTATGGCCACAGAAGCCGATGCGCCAACAACTAAAAAAAAAAAAAAAAAAAACTATGATGCAGTCACAAAAGAACTGGATGCAGGGAATAACTTTGATATTATATACTTGGATCTTAGAAAGGCTTTTGATACTGTTACACATGGAAGACTGCTACACAAATTGGAGCAGTGTGACATTGGAGGCAAATTGCTGCTATGGATAAAGGGGTGGTTGAGGGGGAGAAGACAGAGAGTGGTAATCAATGGACACTGCTCATCGTGGACTGATGTTATTAGTGGAGTCCCTCAGGGCTCAGTGTTGGGTCCATTATTGTTTTCTGTATTTATAAATGATATTGATGATGGTATATTGGGCTTAATGTCCAAGTTTGCAGACGATACAAAGGTTGGCAGGGTTGTCAAGGACACTACTGACACTATGCTGCTGCAACAGGATCTGGAAAGGTTGAGCGGATGGGCTGAGAGGTGGCAAATGAAATTTAACATTGACAAATGTAAAGTACTACACATGGGAAACAGCAACCCCAGAGCAACGTATCAACTCTGTGGTACAACACTGACAGTGGTAGAGAATGAGAGGGACTTGGGGGTAGTTGTGCAGGCAGATATGAAGTTCTCTGAGCAGTGCAGACGGGCTGCAAGAGTAGCTCATGGAGTATTGTCAATGATATACAGGAATTTTTCCAGCAGGGATAAGGAGGTGATTATTCCCTTGTATAAGGCAATGGTTAGGCCACACCTAGAGTACTGTATACAGGTCTGGAGGCCTCATTTCAAGAAGGATGTAGAGCTACTGGAACGAGTACAGAGAAGGGCAACAAGATTAGTGAATGGAACAAAGGGGTGCTCTTACGAAGAAAGGCTTAAGTTTTACAAATTACAGTGTCTGGAGACTAGGCAACAGCGAGGTGATCTGATTGAGGTGTATAAAGCCTTGAATGGCTTGAGCATGCTCAATGGTGATGGGATTCTTCCTCTTGCTCAGAAAAATCACCTGAGAGGGCATAAATTCAAATTGAGGAAAGACAGATGTAGGATAGATGTGCAGAAATCTGCCTTTAGCCAGCTGGTGGTTGGTTGGTGGAACAGACTTCCATCCCTTGTCGTGGAAGTTGATAGCCTAAATAAGTTTAAAGCTCAGCTGGACAGGTATTTCGAATGAACAGAGGGGTGAAGTGGAGTTGGTTTTTTTTTTTTTTTTTTTTTGCTGATTCTGCATAAGCTTGCTTTCTTGCATCAAATGCCTCTGCTAATGCTAACTAAGATTAAGAACAGGTGCTGTATACTTGCATGTACACTAATGCTAGAAGTATAGTAAATAAATTTGATGAATTTCAAGTGCTGGTCAAGACATCAAAGGTGGATATTGTTGAGATATCAGAGATGTGGTGTCACACAGATATAAACAGTGCAGAATTGAAATTTGGAGAGTACAATGTGTATAGAAAGGACAGACAGGATAGGAAGAGAGGAGGGATTATGGTGTTAGTTAAGAAACAAAATCTAAGGAACTACATCCAGTTGACATAGATGGACAGTACAATGTTGAGTCGGTTTGGTGTGACATAAGCACTGGGAATGCAACAATGAGAGTAGAAGTGTATTATAGGCCTAATAACTCTAATGAGTACAACAAACGTACAGAGAAATAGAGTGGGCTAGTAAATTGGAATGTCTAATAATGGGAGATTTTAACTTGCCAGATATTGACTGGAACTTGTGGATTGGTCACTCGCACACTAACAAAGCTTTTGTGGATTTTACTGAATGATTGTTTTCTTCAGCAGCATGTTCAAGAGGCAACCAGAGAGAGTAATACTCTTGATCTGGTTATCAGCAGTGATTATTCGTGCTCTTAAGAATTGGCAGATAAAGGAGCCAGTGGGTGGCCATGATCACAGTGTACTGATGTGGAATTTACTTAAAGATATTACTACTATTGGTGTAAAGGGAAGGGTTTTTGATTTCATAAAGTTGACTACAGTGGTCTCAGACAGTTTTTAAATTCTATATAGTGGGACCAACTGATGTTACCAACAGCAAATTCTAAATGGGAAGAATTTAAGGAATTAATCATGGAAGCTATTAGGCTTTTCATACCAATTAAGAAATACTGTTCAAGGTTTAGGCCTAAATGGATGTCAGATGAGCTAATCTATGGCAGATATAACTAGTCCGTAATTAAGTCGCAAAGCAGGTTAGGCAAGCGAAGGCAAATTATGAGAAATCTTTGGCAAAGGATGCTAAGAAAAACAGCAAGGACTTCTTTACTTATATAAACTCTGCAGGGAAGAGGAAGAATTAGATTGATCCATTTGATATCGATGGTTCGACTATTGACAATCCTGCTCAGATAGCTGACAAACAATGAGTATTTTGCTTCTACATTCACAGGAGGAATTCTGTAACGAAGAGGAGGACAGAAGTTTACTAAATTCTAACAGGGAGCTAAATGATTTTGTAATAATGGAGAGCAAAGTGGAGGAGAAATTGCTGGAGTTAAACATAAAAAGGCACCCGGAGTAGATGGTATCTATGCACAGGGCAAGGGAGATCCCCCATGGGCTGGAGATGTGCAATTGTAACTCCAATTCACAAAGTGGGTTCAAAGGGTGATGCAAATAATTATAGACCTGTTAGTTTAACTTCTGTTCAGGGGAAAATAATGGGGTCACTGGTTAAAGAAGTGATGCAGGATCACCCAGACAAGACTACAGTAACAGTTCAGACACAGCATGGGTTTGTTAAGGGGAAAGTCTTGTCTGACAAATTCGATTGGATACTGTGATGTGGTTACAGAGGAACTGGATGCAAAAAATAAAAAATATCATATACTTTAATTTCAGGAAAGCTTTTGACACTGCTGCACATGGAAGATTACTGTACAAATTGGAGTATGGTATTAAGGGCAAGTTGCTACAATGGATAAAAAGGTGGTTCAGTGGGAGAAGACAGAGAGAGAATCAATGGATGCTGCTGTTTGTGGACTAATGTTATTAGTGGAGAACTCCAGGGTTCAGTGTTGGATGCATTGTTGTTTTCTGTATTTATTAATGATATATATTGATGATGGTATATCAGGCTTAATGTCCAAGTTTGCAGACAATTCAAACGTCGGTGAGGTGGTTAATGGCACTAATGACAGTATGCTGCTGCAACAGGATCTAGAAAAGTTGAGCAGATGGGCTGAGAGGTGGCAACTGAAGTTTAACATTGACAAATGTAAAGTACTGCATATGGGTAGCAGTAACCCAAGAGTAACATATTAACTGGATGGTACTACACTCAGAGTAGTGGAGAATGAAAAGGACCTAAATAATTGTGCAGTCAGAGAAGAAGTTTTCTGAGCAGTGCAGACAAGCTGCAAGAGTAGATCATGGTGCCTTGTCAATGATATACGAGAATTTTGAAAGCATGGATAAGGAGGTGATTGTCCCCTTGGATAAGGGGACAATCACCTCCTGCAATGGTCAGGCCACATACAGGCCTGGAAGCCTTGTTTTAGGAAGGATGTAGAGCTGCTGGAAAGAGTACAAAGAAGGGCAACAAGATTGGTGAGTGGAACAAAGGGTTGCTGTTACCAAGAAAGGCTTAAGTTCTGCAAATTGCAGCATCCGGAGACTAGGCACTGCAAGGTGATCTAATTGAGGTGTACAAGGCCTTGAATGGTTTGAATAAGCTCAATGCTAATGGGATTCTTCCTCTTGCTCATATTACTCACCTGAGGGGATATAAATTAAAATTGAGAAAAGGCAATTGTAGAATAGATGTGTGGAAATTTGCCTTTGGCCATTGGGTGGTTGATAGTTGGAACAAACTTCCATCTGTTGTAGTGGAGGTGACCAACTTAAATAAGTTCAAGGCATAAATGGACAAACATATGGAGCAGATGGATGGGTGAAATGGGAAGGACTTTTTTTTTTTTGGCTGATGATATATAAGCTTGCTTTCTTGCATCATATGCATTTACTAATGCTGCTAGTACATGGAAGGACATGATTAATCCTGCTGTATAAAGTAGTGGTTGGGCTACATCTTGAGTACTGCATATATGTCTGGAAGGCTTATTTTAGGCAGGATGTGGATCTGTTGGAACAGGTGCTATGAAGAGTGGGGAAACAAAAGGTTGCTCTTAAGAAGAGAAAAGCTTCAGTATCTAGAGACTAAACCACCCATGAAGAGATTTCATTGAGGTGTTTAAGGCTTTGAACGGAATGAGTAAGTTAAATGCTGATGGTATCTTTCCTCTTACTCAGCTGACACACACACAAACAAGGGAGCACAATTTTAAATTGAGGAACGGTGGTTGCAGAATAAATATGCAAAATTTGCCTTTAGCCAGTAGTCAATGATTGTTGGAACACTTTCATTTGATGCTGTGGATGCAGGCAGTTTCAATAAATTCATGGAATAACTAAACAAACTGAGGGGATAAGAAGCGTTTTTTTTTTTTTTTTTTTGCTGATGCTGTATAAGCTTGCTTTCTTTAATCAATTGATACTACCAATAATATACACCATCCATATTAACAAATATGTTTCGTGAACTCCTAACTAATTTACTTTATCATTCGGGAATTCACAAAACTTTTGATTTGATAATTATATTAATTTTGCTGGCATTTATCCTATGCTTGCACAGTCCCAACGGACATGCCAAAATTACTAGCATTATTAACACATAGTGTGAAGTACTTTTTTTATCTTCCATTTAGGTTTTCACAGATAACTCAAAATATTTTTTAGATACTGCAATTGTGTCGCTAAGAAGGTAAGTGAAGATAGAAATGCACTTACTTTAACACTACCCGGCATATGTGGAACTCCCATCTTTTGGAGAGCCCGTGTAAGATCGTTGAAGTCAATCTGTCCATCTCCATCAATATCTAACTGCTTAAATAACTTTTCTAATCTGTCCTCTTCTTCTGTTGGCAACTGTTGATAATAATGAGGAGGATGATTAAAGGTCATCTGCTGGACGTTCATAATGTTCAAACAGATTCCATCAAACTACCTGCAGATCATATCTTACACACAAAATAACATCAGCAAAACGAGTTCATTCACTGTTTTCCTCGATATTGGAGTGACTGACGATAAATACGTCACCCCAAGACTAATCATTGGATGGTCTCAGATGGATTTGTAAAAAGGCGAAATTCAGCGAAAAACGAAAGCCACAAAAACACTTAATAGAGTTATAGTATGAGACACTTTTATGTATGTGTCATGTTTTGTTGGATACTGCATTAATAACTAATTTGTGTGGGTTTAATTTAAGTGTTATTCTAATCCAACAATTTTAACTCTTACGTAATTTTGTATCAATCGTGTGGTGGCGTCACCACCTCCTACATCAGAAAGTAAATGTTAAATGTAGGCTAGATTGGGTAGTCGGGTTGGGTTAGGTTAGGTTAGCGATGTTTTTATTTTGAATGTTCAGAGAGGTTAATGTGAAATTGTCTTTAATATGTACTCTTATGTCGATGTGACGTTTGAGAATTAAGGAAGGTAGGGGACTTTTTGCTACATGGTTCAAATTTTAGATAATTTTTCCTTCATTTAAATTAATGTTTATATTAAAAATGATTTCCTCGTATTGTTTTTATAACCCTAAATATCAATATTGATATCAAGGGTTTTCCTATGAGAGTTGAAGTGTAATGAAGTCCATTTACAGCGGTTAAATGTCTTTTCTTTTCTTTAATCCAACAGTTGGCTTTAGTTTATGAGAGCGTGGGAATCCTATACGTAATCTCGCAGTAGCAGTTTACATGCAAAACCAACAATCTTTCTCCAACATTTTTCTCGAACATTTGAGTTCACCATCAATGGGGAACTCCAATGACGAAATTATCATACCACAACGTGCAGTGATCCGTAGATTCAGCAAATCCATTGGGTGTTTTGGTAGGGTATGATTGTAAACAGCTCATGATAGGTGGAGGTTAGTCAGTATTTGAACTCACTTTGTTTCAACTAAATGTTACGTTACAAACTTTAGTTTTGCCATTTGAATTAGTAACATTTTTTGCTTATAAATTGGTTGTTGTCAGGAAACTAGTTTATATCATAATTTATTATTTTCTTTTCTTTTTTAGGAAATTTTACGGTCTGAAATAGTTCTGAATCTTGTTCCTCTTTTACTGGTTGCCTTCTTGTGATCCCCCCCCCCCAGCATATTCCAAGGATTGTGATCAATGGAAAATAGAAAAGAAAATCTAACAATATAAATTAACCATAAGGTAACATATTAACAAACCTAAACTATCCACATGGCTGAAAATTGACATTTTTTCCGGTTATATCATTGATATATAAGGGTGGACAAAATAGACACCTGTGATGATAGTTGCAGGTATGGTATTCACTAATATGGTGTTGGGTCACCCTTTGCTTTTAAAACAGCTTTTACTTTATGTGGAATAGATTCAAATAAATCTTGAACTATCTTAAGAAGAATATTAAACCAACCTTCATAGAGAAACTTTTCTAGCTCAAGTGATGTAGGAAATCTGCTTCTCCCTTTCCTTTCCAAATAAGCCCATGGTGGCTCTATAATATTTCAGTCAGTCTGGTAATTGTGCAGAGCCTTTGTTTCATGTGCCTCAAACCAAGATTCATACACTTGCTTTCTTGCATCAAATGCTACTACTAGACACATCTGATTGTGTGTATTGGAGCATTATCATCTTTAAAAATGGCATTGTTTGTGGGCAACACTGTTTGCACCATGGGACAAAACTGGTCAGTTCGAATATCAAGGTAATCAGTGGCAGTAATTTGCCCTTTCAGGGTGATTATAGGTTCTAGAGGATACCAAGATATACCCAAAGCATTGTTGATCCCCATCCATGTTTGATGGTTAGCACAAGACAGTCAGGATTATGCACTTCCTTTGGCATTTGCAAAATGTGAACTCCCTGATGATTTTTAAAAAGGTGTGAATGATGATTCATCTGAAAATATGTTTTCACTTGTCCAGTGTTTGTGCTCCTTACACTATTTCATCCTCTCTCTATTATTGCCACCAGTAATTGAGTGGCTTGGCAATAGTGGTTCTACTATAAATTTCAGTTATATGAAGTTCTCGTCATACTACATTGATAATCCCAGCAATCCAGTTTTTAGCAAAGAAACTGGATTGCCAAGATTCTCATTAGATTTTGCAGTTATTTTTGAGGCAATATTTTGTTTTTAGGTTGCAATCCTTTTTGTCTTGTGGCCTCTTTCAGTCAGCTTCGATTTTCTGCCACAATTCACCCTATCAGATTGTTTTTTCATTACTGATGAATGCAGATATGCTTTCCATACAGTTGCTCTAGATACATTAAATAAATTAGCAGTTTTAGTCACCAATATCCCTGCTGGTAAATGTGCACCATGGTGCACTGTGGCCACAGATGCCAATGAACCTAATAAATCCCCAAACAAACAAATGTGCACCAACACTTTGACCTTTTTGGAATTTAGACAGGCCAGTCATTTTCTTCAGGTACCACTTTATACCTCTGAATAAACACCAACTTTTAACATCTTTCCCTTCCAGAACTACCTGCAAGAAACAATAAAAAAATCGTCACTCATAAATTTGTCATACGGCCCTTACAAAAACTACTGCTTTCATATCAGGTGTTTCCATTATTTTTTCCATCCCTTTTACATGTGATATACTGCATTTAGCACCATACACAAGATAGTTCATAATGAAAAAAGACACGAGGCAATTGTACAGATTTATGCGAAGTTCTCGAAACCTTGCTGACAGATTGCTGAGAGTGCTCCTAGTTCTATCAGTGATATATATTTATACACAAAAAATTTTGCCAGCGGAGACAAAAAGTTGATATATTCTGTTATATAAAGGAATGGTTTGTCTGCATCTTGAATATGGCACATTGGTTTAGAAACTTCATTTCATGTGGGACATCAAACTTTTGGAAAGGATGCCAAGAAGAGTTAAGTGAATTGCAGTGTTTGGAGACTAGCCTCCTGTGTACAGATCTAATTGATGTTTAAGGCTTTAAGAGTTGAATATTTAGAATGCTCTTGCATCTTTACCTTTTTCAGATACACATAAGCAGACAATTAAATTAAATTAGAAAAAGATGGTTGCAGAACTTATGTATAAGTCTGCCTTCAGCCAAGGGTAATTAATTGTTAACTTCCAGCTGGTATTATGGGCATAATGTAACTTAGCAACAAAGTTTTCATTTCCTGAAACTGCATGTTTGTCAATATTGGTCAAAATCAAGTTATGATATTATTGGATAATACAGTGATAAACTCCATGATGAATACTTCATTTTTTGCCACTAATTGTAATTGGCAGCTGCTGTCAAAGGGCACATCATATTAAGTTCTGTACTAATTTCCATAACTTAGCATAATATAATGAAACTGTTGCGCATGATTAAATGGAAATCAGTTGTGTAATTAGATATGCCAACTACTAAGAAAATGGAGACCATGGTAAAGAAATAAATCATAATAAACTATTTTTTTATTATTATCAATAATAAAGGCAGCATTAAAGTAAAATATCATATTTCATATTCAGGGGATCAGATTTTAAAAACCAGTACCCTTTCAAAGTTTCAGTAACCTAAACTTTAATTTACAAACAAATGGATATACAGTAGACTCTCGATTTTCTGGGATAGATGGTAAAAAACAAATCCCAGATAATCGATTTCCCGGTTAATCCAAAAATACAAAAGTCCCTGACATACGTAAGAGATACATTCCAGGACTTCTTACTTCGTCGAGTTTTATGTAACTCAGGAATGTACTAGTAACATGTTGCTACTATATTATTGTTGACAAATCTGAATTCCGCGTGATACTTGTTAACGTTTGGCAATTTTGATACATCTTTATTATGATGATGAATTAGAGATTTAATAGATGCACCGTTTTCAAACTTTTGAATAATTTCAAGTTTTTGTTTAACTGAAAATGCAACTCTTTTGCATTTAACCATCATTTTCGCAATTTCTAAACAAAAAAAAAATTCCAACATCCCTGACAAATAACGAAACAAAATTTGTCCTTTTGCACTCCAACGGAACACAACAATCGATGCGATGCACTAAAACAAACTAAACATTTGGTCTCTCTTCTTTTTTTTGAGCGGCGGATGTGAAGACAGCAGGGATTGCAAGATGATAGCTACACTAATATCCCAATGATGACTTATAATGCCGCTTATCGCTTATTTACGACTCGCAAAATATCTGTTTACACCTATTCTAGTTATTACTTGAATTTTTTGATTTCTTGTTTTTTTTTTTTTTAATTTGGAGCGTTCAAGTGTCCTGGTTAATCCGCTTTCCAGTTTTTTTTTATGAAAACCCCAAACACAAAAGGTATCAAAACCTATAGTACTTAGTACCGTGCATGGGTTGAAGAAGTAGTATGGGGGGGAGGGATGCCAGAAACTTTGCTCCAGAAACTAAATGTGGGTTTCACCACTTCAAGCCTCCAATAAGCAAAGTGGTGGTATTGCACTGGTTGATGAGTCATCTACCACCTAACAAACGAGAGTGCTGTACTTCTAAGTATTTAATAGTATTTGTTTGTGAAAGAAGGTTTACTTACTTAAATTTTGAAGAGTTTTCTAGTACTAGGGTGCTGTGTCACTGTGTAGGTATGCAGTTATGTACCGCACAATTAGAGGGGGTGCCATCCAGAGTTTAATGGTTTACAAATTTTAAAAGTTGAAATAAATAAATAGACATTAACAATAAGAATGATTATTCTTGTGTTTAGACTAGTGTATAGAATACACTATTCTAAGTGTATTCTGTACACTGCAGTGGATAGAATAGTGTATATGTATAGTGTAATTTACTATGAACATTGCAAATAAAGGAAACACTTTGAATCTTTGAATTTTTTTTGTAATGACTGCTTTAGCCAAGTGTGCAGGGGTCTAAGTGGGCGCCTCCATAACCAGGTGGGCAGGAGCAGCAGTACGTAGCACACGCTTCTTGATTAGACCGGGGTTAGAGCCCGTGACCACCATATACGGAGGATGTGGAAAGGTCAGGAAATGACCACCGCATATCCCCAGAGCAATATGGCCTTAGTTGCTAATGCTCCTAAAAAACCAAATAACAAATAACAACAGGTGTCTAAGTAAACACACTGAGTAACTGTGATTCAAGCCCACATAACTGTTTAATATGGTGTTTATCGTATTATCACTCTATCTTGCAAACTCTGACCATGTGGTCAGAGTTCGCAAGATAGAGTTTTGTATATACTTGTACATTGCAGTGTATATACTGAAAATAATAATTTGTTTTATTTTATTATCATGTAAACTTTGTTTTCGGCCATAAATTATAAGAAAATGAGTGATGAAAATCCTGATACAACATTTATGTTGTTCTAAAAGGCAATGGTGAAGCCACACCTTCAGTACTGCATACAGGTCCGGAGGCCTCATTTTAGGAAGGATGTAGAGCTGCTGGAATGAGTACAGAGAAGTGCAACGAGATTGAGAGGAACAAAGAGTTGTGCTTACCAAGAAAAACTTAAGCTCTGCAAATTGCAGCAACTGGGTACCTGCAAGGTGATGTAATAGAGGCATGTGATGCAAGAAAGCAAGCGTATGAACTTATGTACCATCAGCCAAAAAAAAAAAAAAAAAAAAATTCACACAACGATTTCCTCTAAAAGTTTGGCCACTTTCTCCATGAATTTATTTAAGCTGTCAACTTCCACAATGACAGATGGAAGTTTGTTTCTGCAATTAACCACCTGCTGGCTAAAGGCAAATTTCCACACCTCCATTCTACAACTATCTTTCCTCAATTTGAATTTATGCTTCCTTAGGTTTGTAATTTGAGCAAGTGGAAGAATCCTATCAGAATTCAGCATACTTAATCCATTCAACGCCTTATACACCTCGCTCAGATCACCTCGCAGGTGCCTAGTCTCCAGCCGCTGCAGTTTGCAGAATTTAAGCCTCTCTTGGTAAGAGGATCCGTTCATTCTCCTCACCAATCTTGTTGCCCTTCTCTCTGCACGCTCAAGCAAATCTACATCCTTCCTAAAATGAGGCTTCCAGACCTGTACGCAGTGCTCAAGGCATGGCCTGACCATTGCCTTATACAAAGGGACAATCACCTCCTTATCCATACTAGTAAAATTCCTGTATATCATTGACAAAACCCCATGACCTGCTCTTACAACCTGTCTGCATTGCTCAGAAAACTTCATATCTGACTGCACAATTATTGCCAGGTCTTTTTCATTTTCTACCACCCTAAGTGTAGTACCACACAGTTGGTACATTCCTCTGGGGTTACTTCTACCCATATGCAGTACTTTGCATTTGGAGTGTTAAACCTCAGTTGCCACTTCTCAACCCATTCCCTGCTCAAATTTTCTAGATCCTGTTGCAGTAGCACAGTGCCATTACTGTCATTAACAATCATGCCAACCTTTGTGTCATCTGCAAATTTCGACACTAAGCCTGTTACACCTTCATCAATATCATTGATAAATATAAAAATAACAGTGAGCCCAACATCCGAACCCTGCAGGACTCCACTAATAACATTAGACCAAAAGCAATGCCCTTTGATTACCACCCTCTGTCTTCTTCCAGTCAACCACCCTTTTATCCATTGTAGCAACTTACACTTAATACCATACTGCTCCAATTTGTACATAATCTTCTATGTGCAATAGTATCAAAAGCTTTCCTGAAATCCAAGTCAGTCAGTCCTCGTATAACATGGGTTTACACTATATGAATTCAATCATACATGATTTATAAATAGGGGAATGATATCATGTATAACACAAACCGAATTCGCTTATGCACGATTCGCCTTTGTGTTTACGAGAAATAGCAGTTGAACACGGAATCACCCTAACTGAATGCAACACGATAGGAATGAAGAGAAGATTCTGAAAATGTATTTGTTTTTTATATCAGTGAAGGGGAAACACATTTTGCCATAATAACGTAAAAACCCACACAATTCCAGCTATCAGTATTATCGTAAATGCAATTAGATAAAGTTTTACTACCAGTTTATAACAGATTCCACTAGCAGAAATGCAACTAGAAATTATTTTATGGTAGTAACCCCCAGAAATGCATTTTAGTAAAATGTGAGCTAGTGAGGTATTAATGGTGTATCTCTGCCTTTAAGGTATTGTTTATTCAGTTGTTACACATACACAGCTTTATTTATGTGTATCAAGCATGCCTCCTCATTTTGTAATTGTGCTTTATTCCCTAAAAATGAGTAAAATTCTTAAAAGGTGTGAAGAGGAAGCGTCCTGGTGAAGACACTACAGATTCATAGAGAAAAAGAAAAGCAATATCGATAGATAGAGGCGGACTGGGTCAAAAATTCTTACCCAGTAAAATTTGTAGCGACCTCATACTAGCGTTTACGGCCTCCATAGTCTTCTGGCTTCCGGCCCACAGGGGCTTCTCTGGTAAGGCTTATGGCCAGTCTGCCTCAGTTGATAGAGAAAAAATATGAAATTTTGAAATACTTTGAGCGAAATGAAGACCATGTGATATTGCACGTGATACAGGCCTAAAGGAGGCAACGCTGAGAATTATAAAGAGTGCAGAGAAAATAAAAACTTTCATAGCAAGAACAACTCAGTGTAATAAAATCCATTAGATCAAGATAAAAGAATTGGAAGAGATGGAACGTCTGTTAGAAGATTACACAAAGAACAAGTTTGCTTACGATAGAAGCAAAAGCATTAGCAATATTTTATTACGTAATAGTCGTAATAAAGTACTTAAGTATTTTATTACGATTATTTAGTGTGTGTGTTCAATCTTGGGTGGTCGGCACCTAACTCTTTTTTTCCCATAGGAGCTGTTATTTATATTGCACGATTTTGCATTGCACTAGGGTTTCTAGGAACACCACTATTGTGCTATTGCACTAGGGTTTCTAGGAACACCACTATTGTGCTATACGAGGACTGACTGTATATGATATCAAAATTATTTCTTTTTTCCTTCCAGTTGCTTTGTAATCACATCATGTCAGACAACACTTTCCCTTAATAAACCCATTTTGTGTCTGAATTATTGCTACAGTCTTGTCTAGATGATCCTACAATGCATCTTTAACCAGTGACTCCATTATTTTACCCGGAACAGAAGTTTAACTGGTGTGTAATTACTCGTCACCCTTCGATCCCTCTTTGTGAATTGGGAATACATTTGCACATCTCCAGTGCGTGGGAACTTCCCCTGAGTCCAAGGACTCTCTCATAACTTATGGCTTAGGGTTTGCTTAGTTCCTTTGCCACCTCCTTTAATATAACTGGATAGATCCCATCCACCCCAAGCGCTTTCTTATGCTTAACTTCAACAATTTCTCCTCCACTTTGCTCTCAGTTATTACAAAATCATTATGCACCCTTTTGATAAACTTCTGGCATTTTCCTTCCTTAATAACTCCTCGTGTGTGAATGTAGATGCCAAATACTCATTCAGTTTGTTTGCTATCTGGCCAGAATCACCAACAGTCAAACCATCAATATCAGTTGGACCAATCTGATTCATCCCCTTCCTTTTAGAGTTTATATAAGTAAAGAAATCCTTACTGTTTTTTTTTTGGTATCCTTTGCCAAAGATTTCTCATAATCTGCTTTCGCTTGCCTAATCTCCTTTGTGACTTGATTACAGACTAGCCTATATCTGCCATAGGCTTCTGTGTCGCCTGATAATTTATATGCATCCCATGCATAATTGAGGTGTATAAGGCCTTGAATGGTTTGGGCAAGCTCAATGCTGATGGGATTCCTCCTCTTGCTCAGATTACTCATCTGAGGGGTTATAAATTCAAATAGAGAAAAGCCAATTGTAGTATTGATGTGCGGAAATTTGTCTTTAGCCAGTGGTTTAAGGTAGAAATATGGGGATGATAGTGTAGGCAACCCCAGAAGTCAGTGAGGCCAGCCCATGCCTTACCAGGAGAAAGTAGGGGGGCATCCCCCACCAGCATGGAGGGTGGGGTGGAAAGGCACCAGGCAAGGGAGCCCGGTGCAATCTCCAACAGGCGTCTGCACGAAAACTATACATAGACCCTGCTGGTGGTGTCCAATCTGGTGTCATGTCAGAGTTGTCGGCATCCGTGGGACCAGGGTCCCCTCCGTGTTAGTCCTTTAACTTAGTATGGTTTATTTCCTAAGCCTTCCAGTTCTCAGGAATGTGTCTTGTTCACTTAGACCCAGCTGATGGGGTCTCATTCATGGGACATGGGTCCCTTCCATGTTAGTCTACTTTGGTATAGTTTGTTTCCTGAGTTTTCTAATTCTTGGGGGTGGGTCATTTCTGGTGTCCCAGTCCAAGCAAGCTGAAGAACAGATGTTCTTTGGTTATAGTGATAGTGGGCTGCGGCGATTTGGTTTCTCCTCCTCGTGAACAGTGTCTGTGCATAATCCGAGAAGGCTTGATCTCCTCCGTGTCTAGGAGGTGACGTTCTTGTCCCTGTGGTAAGTAGTGGATCCTGGTGAATAAAACACCACGTAGGTCTTCATAGAGCCGGCAGTCATACATGTGGTGCTGCCAGCTCTCCAGTCCCCCTCAAGTGCAAATTGGATCATCCTGGATCCTAAGTAGAGACAGTTTGGCATTAATCACTCCGTGTCCAGTTAAGAGGTAAGTTACCTGTAGACCTGGGGAGAACCAGTTTGGTGAGGTTGGATAATTTTGTTCAATATTGGGTAGAAACTTCTATGTGATGTCTCCCTTTTGAGAGGTGCTCCACCTTCCTGCCATGCCTGCAGCAGGTGAGTTTGTATCCTCTTCTTTTCCACATTTCTGTTGCTGGTTAGGTCAATAGTGAACCCCAGAAAAGTCTGTGGGGTACCTTTTGTCTAGGTAGTACAGTAGGCTGCGACGTATGATTTAAAAGTCCAGCGGGAGAGTTCCAGCGAGCACCTGCAGAGCATGGGTGCTCACCGTGCGGCGGGCGCGGGTGATGGTTAGTAGGATGGGTCTCAGATACAGTCTGTTTACTGCTGTTGTAGTTTTTTGAAACCATGTGCCGGATGCATAGGTGACGATCGGAGTGAAAATAGTTTTGTAGAAGAGTTGGAGGACTCGCTTTTTCAAACCCATTCTTTACGCGTGACTCTGGCAACCGTGGCTGTGTAGATTCTTATTTTTTCACGGAGATATTTCAGATGGTCCTGAAATGACAGGTTTTGGTCCAATATCATGCCTAGGTATTTCAGTTGGTTAGAGAATTTGATTGTTTCCTGCCCAATTTTTAATGGTGGAGGCTGCCTAAGATCAAGGCGTCCCTTTAGTAGGATGGAGTTTGTTTTTGTAGGGGATATTTTGAGTTGGCTTCGGTTTGCCCATTCTGGAGAGTGGTCAGGGCCCGATTTGTGAGGACCTCTAACGCAGCTCTTGAGTTTGCCTGTATTATCAGAATGAGATCGCAAATGCCTGAGATTGTACTTCATGCAGATCGATGTTAAGAAAGGTGTCCAAGACGATATTCCATAGTAGTGGGCCAAGGACCGAACCTTGAGGGCAGCCCCGATGGACACACCAGGAGAATGTGCCGTAGGGGGCAGTGACTTTGATGGTTCTGTTGGTTAGCTAACTTTTTATGGTATCGTAGAGGTTTTCCAGCATGTTGGTTTTGCGCAGCCTCGCCAGGACGCTCAGCCACCAAAGTGAGTCGAATGCCCCAGCGAAGTCCACGGCTATCACTAGGAAGTACTTTGCATTTCATTTGTTGACCTTGGTCAGGAGGTGAGTTAGGGCATCCACAGCAGAGGTTCCCTGTCTGAAGCCAAACTGGTTTGTTGAGGCCAGGCCAGTCTCATCATAGTAATGTTGGATCCGTGTGTAGAGTAGTTCAAATAGCTTACTGATAACTGTCAAAAGTCACATGGTGACCATACAGTCTCGCAAACAAAGGAAAACAAAGAATAACACTAGTATCTGGTGTAAATCCCAATAGAATAGCAAAATTTTCACACCAAGGCACTCCAATAAGGTTAGTCTTCTTGTGGGAATACATTGTAGTGCTTACACTGCTGATTAAACACATTTTTTTAAACTAATTTCTGCAGAGCATTGCACAACACGTATGCCACTAAACGCCATATTGGCATCCTCACGTGAAGCAGTGAGCAGACACATTGCCGTTGAGTGATTAATGCATTGAAACATATGAATAGATCCATAATCCAAGAGACAAACCTCGCCACGTTGTTCTTCATACTTAAAAATCCAAGTTGAAAAAATCCAATCATAGTTAAAAATCCAAAAAGTTGTGCAGAAAATCCAAGCTGTAGCACAAGTTAAAATCACGAATTGTCTGCAATTAGTGATTAATTGCAGACAATGAAAGTGTCTGCAATTCTGCACAGACACGATAGGAGGGAGTATATGATGAGAACCTTGTCGATCAATTCGGCCCTAGAAAGATTGTGCAAGTCTCAAGGGGTAGAATTTTTTTCAGCCTGGTCTGTATTTGATAACAGAAGGGACTGCTTCTACAGGGTTGGGATACACTTAAATAGAAAGGGTGCAAGAATATTTGCTGATGCTATCGAGGCAGTGTTAGGTGGGTCGGAAAACTGCTAGCTTGGGGGGGATACAAGGGCTAATAGATTAACATTAGCCACTGGCAGGGGTGAAAGTGATTCTTGCACTGGTTCTATTCGAATGAGCAGAAGCCTGGAAAACAAGATGCAGGATATTTCAGAGACTGCTGGGAGTCATTGTGGTATAAGAAAACACATGGGTTGTGTTAGGGTAGCTAGGAATAGGAACAGGTGCATGTATACTTTCGTGTAGACCAGTGCTAGGAGTTTGGTAAATAAATTTGATGAATTTGAGGTATTGCTCAAAGCATCAAAGGCAGATATTGTTGGGATATCAGAGACGTGGTGTCACACAGATAAGGAATGCAGAACTGGAATTTGGGGAGTACAACATCTACAGAAAGGATAGGAAGGGAGGAGGGGTTATGCTATTAGTTAAGAAACACATAAAATCCAAGGAAGTGAAGTCAGTCGACAACACTGGACAGTGCAGTGTTGAGTCGGTTTGGTATGACATAAGCATTGGGAGATCAAAATTGAGAGTAGCAATGTGCTATAGGCCTAATGACTCTGATGAGTATAACAAGAAACTGTACAGGGAAATAGTGGGCCAGTAAATCAGAGAGTCTTATAATGGGGGATTGTAATTTCCCAGATATTGACTGGAATTTGTGGGTGGATCACTCGCACACTAGCAAGGCTTTTGTAGATTTATTGGATGATGGTTTTCTATATCAGCATGTTCAGAAGGCAACTAGAGGGAGTAATACTCTTGATTTCATTATCAATAGTGATTTTTCATTCATTAAAAATCTGCAGATAGAGGAACCACCAGGTGGCAGTGATCAGTGTGCTGAAGTGGGATTTACTCAAAGAGGTAACTACCATCAGGGGTAAAGGGATGGGTTATTGCTTTCGTAAAGGCGACTACGATGGTCGGAGACAGTATTTTAATTATATACAGTGGGACTAACTGATGATGTTACCAACAGCAAATTCAAAATGGGAAACATTCAAAAAACTTATCTTGGAAGCTACTAGGCTTTACATACCAATTAAGAAATATTGTTCAAGGTTTAAGCCTAAATGGATGTTAGATGAACTAATGAGACATATGGCAGAGAAGAAAAATGCATGGGATACATACAAATTAACACGTGACACAGAAGCCTATGATAGATATAAGTTGATCTGTAACCAAGTTACAAAGGAGGTTAGGCAGGCGAAGGCAGATTACGAGAAATCTTTGGCAAGGGATGCAAATAAAAACAGCAAAGAGTTCTTTACTTATGTAGACTCGAGAAGGAAGGGGATGAATCAGATTGGTCCACTTGATATCGATGGTTCAACTGTTGATGATCCTGCTCAGGTAGGTAACAAGCTAAATGAATATTTTGCATCGACATTCACACATGAGGATTTATTCAGCGAGGGGAATGCCAGAGGTGTAGTCAACTCTGGCAATAAGCTAGATAATCTTGTAATAACTAAGAGTAAAGTGGAGGAGAAATTGTTGAAGATAAACTCCAAAATTGTTGGAGGGATCTATCCAGTTATATTAAAGCAGGTAAGCAAACCCTTAGCCATAATCATGAGAACTTCCTTGGACTCGGGGGGGGAGAGGTACCCATAGACTGGAAATGTGCAAATGTGACTCCAATTCACAAAGGAGGATCAAAGGCTGACACAAGTAATTATAGACCCGTGAGTTTTTCTGTTCCAGGAAAATTAATGGAGGCACTGGTTAAAGAAGCACTGCAGGATCATCTAGACAAGACTTCAGTTATAGCTCAGATATAGCATGTTTTTGTTAAGGGGAAGTCTTGCCTGACCAATTTGATTGAATACTATGATGCGGTCACAAAAGAACTGGATGCAGGGAATAACTTTGATATTATATACTTGGATCTTAGAAAGGCTTTTGATACTGTTGCACATGGAAGACTGCTGTACAAATTAGAGCAGTGTGGCATTGGAGGCAAATTGCTGCTGTGGATAAAGGGGTGGTTGAGGAGGAGAAGTGGCGCACTATGGTCATAGTTGCCGATGCGCCCAATAAATCCCGAAACAAACAAACAAACAAACGAGGAGGAGAAGACAGAGAGTGGTAATCAATGGACACTGCTCATCATGGACTAATGTTATTAGTGGAGTCCCTCAGGGTTCAGTGTTGGGTCCATTATTGTTTTCTGTATTTATAAATAATATTGATGATGGTATATCAAGCTTAATGTCCAAGTTTGCAGATGATACAAAGGTTGGCAGGGTTGTTAAGGACACTACTGACGCCATGCTGCTGCAACAGGATCCCGAAAGGTTGAGCAGATGGGCTGAGAGTTGGCAAATGGAGTTTAACATTGACAAATGTTAAAGTACTACATATGGGAAACAGCAACCCCAGAGCAATGTATCAACTCTGTGGTACTACACTGACAATGGTAGAGAATGAAAAGGACCTGGTGGTAATTGTGCAGGCAGATATGAAGTTCTCTGAGCAGTGCAGATGGGCTGCAAAAGTAGCTCATGGTGTCTTATCAATGATATACAGGAATTTTTCTAGCAGGGATAAGGAGGTGATTATTCCCTTGTATAAGGCAATGGTCAGGCCACCCCTAGAGTACTGTATACAGGTCTGGAGGCCTAATTTCAAGAAGGATGTAGAGCTGCTGGAATGAGTACAGAGAAGGGCAACAAGATTAGTGAATGGAACAAAGGGTTGCTCTTATGAAGAAAGGCCTGAGTTTTGCAAATTACAGTGTCTGGAGACTAGGCACCAGCGAGGTGATCTGATAGAGGTGTATAAAGCCTTGAATGGTTTGAGCATGCTCAATGCTGATGGGATTCTGTCTCTTGCTCAGAATAATCACCTGAGAGGGCATAAATTCAAATTGAGGAAAGACAGATGCAGGATAGATGTGCGGAAATTTGACTTTAGCCAGCAGGTAGTTGGTTGGTGGAACAGACTTTCATGCCTTGTTGTGGAAGTTGATAACCTAAATAAATTTAAGGCTCAGCTGGATAGGTATTTCGACTGAACAGAGAGGTGAAGTGGAAGGTTTTTTTTTTTTTTTGGCTGATGCTGCATAAGCTTGCTTTCTTGCATCATATCCTCTACTAATGCTAATTTATATTGAAATTAATTAGCACGTGCACACTGAACTGCAGCCATATTGGCAATCCCTATATATATATATATATATATATATATATATATATATATATATATATAGTAGTAATATACATCTGTTAAGAAGCAAAATATCCTGAAAAAGGAAAATAACAAAAGAGTTATCTTATGTCTAATGCTCCAAACTGTTCCATACAGCAGTAAACGAAACAAAAGGTGTGGTTTGCAAAATGTATAAAGTGTCTGTGAAAATGGAAATGAAAAGTACACTTGGTGCCTGAACTAAGAGAAGTTTAAGGGATAGTCGAAAGTGGAAGTGATGTAGTGGTTAAACAGGTGAAAGAATTTGAAAAACCTAGTACAAAAATGAACTGGGACTGAGGAAGCAAAAAAAAAATAATAAAAATAAATAAATAATAACAAATAAATAAGTAAATAACACTATATTCAGATATGGGAGGGCAATTTTTGCAAGAGGTCGAATCAGGGGATGGCAAATATGCAAAATCTGAATATAGTAGATGAAAATATGATACATAGTCAGGAAATTCATCAGGGGGCTACTCCTGACTATGTATCAGGCACTGCGTTTCCAAACTTGTCTGTAGTATTAGAAAAAAAGGGGGGGAAGCAAATATGCAGCCTTTATCATAATACTAGTAGACAAGGTAGTCTCTACACAGTGTAAAAATAAAGTTAATAATGTAAATTAAAATAAATGCAAATTTACAAAAATGTAGTGTGAAATATAATACAAATGTATTTGTAAAATAATAAGAGGAGTTTACCTCAATATAGAACACTTCCGTATGATACCTTCCAGAAATTAAAATGAAAAAATCTAAAAACTTACATTACAGTAAAAAGTAATTAGATTTTTTCATTTTAATTTCTGCCCATTATATCAGCCCATACAGCAATGTATTGTGCAGAACCCAGTCATGTGCCCTACCAAAATTCAAATAAACAATGTTAAAATAATTTTCTACATCCAGCTCATTGCTTCCATTATTTTGGTAACTTCACAAACTTCCTTACAGCTACAACAAATCCATCACTGCTACATACTTGAACCATCCCATCCTGTAATTAATACTTATTTAATTGACATTTGTTTTTCATTCTGTATATATATCAGTTATTCCATCTTACAGTATTACTATTAACCCTCTGATGGGCATGTACAACCAAAATGTGGCAGTCATTAAATGTAAATAAAAAATTAACTATCAGTGTGACATTTGTCAGTTTTAGTGTTCTTTAATTATTGCAATACCTTCTGATTTGCATCATTGTTTTGTTAATGGAGAATTAATTGTTTTGTTAATGGCCATAAATAAATAAAATAATACTTTTTTCATTAAACATATATGCAATCATTAAAATTATGGATTTAAAATTAGCATGGTGTTTCTAGCCAATTCTGACAGCATACTCGTGTGCTCTAGGAGCAGCTCAGATAATTGATGTGCAGAAACTTGTAATCATTTTAGGGTACAATTAATGAAGAATGCAGGATTCTTTTTCATAAGTGTAAACATATTGAGCACCAGTAATGAGGGAATGCAGGATTTTGTTTTGACAAGTGTCACAATTTGTTTGCTGTTCTTGGTAGCATGAGCCTTAGCATTGCATTCTAATTCTCCTTGCAGAAAATTACATCACGGTCAAAGAACCAGTTTGAACATGAATAAACTTGCATGTTCCAAGGGTTTTATTTTAAAAAATAAATTTAAAAATATGTTTTCATTATAAAAAAAATGATTGTGTTCACATTCGTAATAGATTGAAAATGTAGAGTGACATTAAAAACTTAATTTTGAATTATTTCTTACTGATAAAGGTTTTAAAAATTTAACAGTTGTGGGAAAAGTGCTCTGATGCAACAGGGGGATAATTGCCTATTGGAGGCTCAAGTATACTTTTCTGCTCGAATCTACTGTAAACTTCACTAGTATCATTAATGAATATTGTCATAAATGTATATTTTGGCAATACGCTGAGGTGCAGGCATACATGCACGCTAGATGGCTGTATATCTTTTTTGTTAGTTGCATATTCTAGGTGGTAGATTACTATGATAAACTGGTGCAATACCACCACTTTGCTTATTGGAATAGCACTGCTTTGCTGAGCTCCAACAGCTCCTCCATCTCTTCCATCCTGCAGTATGATTGGTATCTTTTAGAGTTATGTTGGGCAACATCGCTAGATCCAATCTTCCTTACAAGGATACAACTCTAAAGTTGCTTTGCTAGATGGTCCACTGAACCAGTGTCTATTAGTTCAGGCTCTGTATGAGGCATCCAGATCAGCTAAATTGTAATCTCATGGCCTCTACTCTATTCTGCCAGATTGTGACTCAAGGGACTCTGATTAATGTGTATAGGGGGGTTGACATTGTCGAGGCCACATTATGACAAGGGTACCTTGATATATTCTTGCCATGTGCACGCCATAGCCAAAAAATTTCATTACTTCAAACAGTGTCTGCTCCAACTTTTCTTACTACTGCATACAATATGAACAGTCAAACTAATAGAAGAAACTTAATTTAAAAGAATCTGAACCTCCCAAACACTTCATTCATTTCACAAATATATGTGGTCTCAGTTGCAGTCTCAAGTTGCCATTTCCATTTACAGTCTGCCAAGCCTCGCTTTTCAGTTGATTCAACCACTCATCTCAGTTGTCCTAATTATTTTTTTGTTATACAATTCTTTTCACTTCAAAGGTGGTATCTGTGCATATGTCTGTTAACATTTGTAAAATAATAAGAGGAGTTTACCTCAATATAGTTAAGAGATTTAGTAATTTGGAATCTCCTCATTTTGATCTTCTCTAGCTTAAAATCTCTCTCTCTCTCTCTCTCTCTCTCTCTCTCTACCCCCTTCTGTCAAATTCATCTGTTGCCTTTATTGTTCTCCCCACTCCACTAATCACTTGGAACTATATGAAACTTGACTTTCTTCAGTCCAACTTACTTCATGGTGAATAAATTTCCCTTTGTGATTTTAACATTCACAACTCCAGCTGGCTTCCATCACATGGACCCAGCTAGTCATTTTTCTTTTTTTCTTTTTTCTTTTTTATTTATTGAGTAAAGTGGCCCCTAGCCAAAAAAAAAATCTGGCAAATCTGCCATACATATAGTATAGTACAGTATACAATTATTAACAATACAAATTTCACATTCACATTGCAAATCAACTATACTGTGCAATGGTCATCCCCTAGTAGTAGTGGCATGTGATGCAAGTAAGCATGTGTATGAGCTTATGTAGCATCAACCAAAAAAAAAAAAACACACCATTCCTCCAAATGCCTGTCCAGTTCCTCCTTAAATTTATTCAACCTATCAACTTCCACAATGACAGATGGAAGTTTGTTCCAGCAATTAACTACCCGCTGGCTAAAGGCAAATTTCCACACATCTGTCTTTTCTTAATTTGAATTTATGCCCCCTTAGGTTCGTAATCTGAACAAGTGGAAGGATCCCATCAGAATTCAGCGTGCTTCAAGGCCTTATACACCTCAATCAGATCACCACACAGGTGCCTAGTCTCCATCCACTGCAATTTGCAGAACTTAAGCCTCTCTTGGGAAGAGGATCCCTTCATTCCCCTCGCCAATCTCACCTCACTAGTCAAGAAGCTGAGGCTTTCGCAATTACTAATGATCTTGCACAGATTGTTCACTTACTTACTAGAATACTAGACCACACAGCTAGCACTTTTGATCTGTTCACAAACAACCTTTTCAAGTACATGGTCAAGGTGAGTGGTCATCCCAGTACCTCAGATCACAATTTGGTGATGGTGTTTTCTCCAATGGAGCCTTTCTCTCATAGCCATTCTCAACCTCATGTTGTTTGGCATTAAAATAATGCAAAATGGGATTATCTGCAAGTTTTCTGTTCTTTTCCTTGGCTGGATTACTATTCTAAATCTTCTGATGTCAGCATTTGCAAACATTTCATGTCAGTGAAATTATTCTTGTGAAATCTTTTATTCCCCATTCCACCTTAAAATTTCATTATTTATTTAAGCCTTGGTTTCTCAATAAATGTGCTAAGGCTGTTGTTGCAAATTAAATGTTGCAAATTACAATTGGCTTGCATCGAAATGTCCAGGTTCATTCTCTGCCTACACTGAAGTTTGCAAAAATTGTAAAGCAGTTATTAGTTGGTCCACACTAGACTTTGAACAGGGTACAAGTAGAAAACGTGCTTCTTGATCAAAGGTTAGTTAAGCATTCTGGTCTCTTGCCAAAGCTGTTGGTCACAACTTTTACCCATCTTTACTCGTTATCTGTTAAAATCAAATTTTTTTTTTTTTTTTTTTTTTTTTTTTATTGCCACCTTAGCTAAAGATAAAGCAAACCTGCTAGTATCCTACTTTTCTCTTAACTCTTGCATTGATTGTCTTGGTAAACCACCTCCTACCATTCCAGTACACTCCATTCAATGCCTCCTGTGGTCTTTAGTAAAAATGTCAGAACAATTTTGAACAGTCTTAATGCCAAGAAAGTTCCTGATATTTCTCCACTTGTTCTCAAAACCTGTGCTCCATAGCTATTCCTGTTCTGTGTCACTTTGTGTCACTTTCTTATTCCAAAGGTGTTTTCCCTTCTGCTTGGAAATTTGCCCAAGCAAGCCAGTTCCTAAAAGGGCGACAAATCCCTCTCATCCAATTATCTTCTCATTACACTTACTTCTACTCTTTCTAAAATAATGGAAAAATTAATTAACCCCCCAACTGTCTAGAAACCTGTGCTTCATCTGATCAAAGATGAGCAGTATGGATTCTGTCAGTGTCAACCCACTAGTGATATTCTGCCTTATATTACCCTTTGTGGACAAATTTGATGGAAAAGTTTGGTGAAACTCAAGCAGTTGCTCTTGACATTTCAAAGGCGTTTGATCGTGTTTGACATAAAGTTTTTCTACATAAGCTCCCATCTTATGGTTTTCCAACTGTTTTTTTGTAATTGATTATCTAGTTTTCTCGCAGACCACTCACACTGCGGGTGATGGTCGATGGCTCTCTTGTCTTATAACTTCTCCACTAATGCTGGTGAATCCCAAGGTTCAGTTCTTTCTCCCACTCTTTTCCTCTTGTATCTTAATGATCTTCCACTGAATGGAAATCCTATCCATAGCACATTGCATTCTATCATCCATTTTAAGAAATCTTGCCCCACAAAAACAGCTTCTCACATAACCACTACAAATTCCTTAAATGCTGCTCTGCAGGTAATTCTCTAGTGAGCCAAAGATAACTTAGTTGATTTCAATTCTTCTAAAACTTAGTCCAGTTTTATATCTTGCAAAAAGGATTCTTCTGCTTTGATGACATTCAGATTTCTAGACTAAATCACATATCTCTATTAGGGATTACCCCAACTTCTGATCTTTCTTGGCACAAACACATCACATACAGTCAATTCTGCTATAACGCAGTACATGTGTTCCTTAAAATCTCCATGTTATGGTATTTTGTGCATTAAAAACAACAGGGGTTATGGGGAAAATAGGAATAGGGCTGAGCACTCAAAAAAAAAAAAAATTATTTTTTTTTTAATGTTCAGTCTGGTAAGTAAAACACTAAAAAAAGTTAAAACTTGATAAAATTGCTAACACAGCATTAGCAAGAAAGCAAGCTTATACAGCATCACCCAAAAAAAAAAAAAAAAAACCTTTCAATTTTACTGATCAATTCATTCCAGATGTTTGTCTAGTTCTGCCTTGAATTTATTTAAGCTGTCAACTTCCACAACAACAGATGGAAGGTATTTCCAGCAAACAACTACCTGCTGGCTAAAGGCAAACTTCTGCACATCTATTCTACAACTGTCTTTCCTCAGTTTGAATCTATGTCCTCTCAGGTTTGTAAACTGAGCAAGAGGAAGAATCTCATCAGCATTGAGCCTGCTCAATCCATTCAAGGACTTATACACCACAATCAGATCACCTCACAGGCGCCTAGTCTCCAGAAGCTGCAATTTGCAGAACTTAAGCCTTTTTTCATAAGAGCACCCCTTTGTTCCCTTCACTAGTCTTGTTGCCCTTCTCTGTTCTTGTTTTAGAAACTCTACATCCTTCCTAAAATGAGGTTTCCAGACCTGTATTCAGTGCTCAAGGTGTGGCCTGACCGTTGCCTTATACAAAGGGATAATCACCTCCTATCCCTGCTTGCAAAATTCCTGTATATCAAGACCCCCTATTGACAAGGCCCCATGACCTACTCTGGCAACTTGTCTGCACTGCTCAGAAAACTTCACATCTGACTGCACAATTACCCCCAGGTCTCTTTCATTCTCCACTACCCTGAGTGTAACACCACATAATTGGTACATTTCTCTGTTTATTGCTATCCATATGCAGTACTTCGCATTCGTCAATGTTAAACTTCAGTTGCCACTTCTCAGTATTCTACCCAACTTTTCCAGATCCTGTTGCAGCAGCATACTGTCATTAACAATCCTGCCAACCTTTGTATCATCTGCAATTTTGACAAATTCTGGCTTGATATACCTTCATCAATATCATTGATAAATATACAAAACAACAATGGGCCCAACACCAAACCATGAGGGACACCACTAATAACATTAGTCCACATTTAAACATCTTAAATTTCTAATAAATAAATATTACAGTAAATACAGGCTGGCCTCGATTAACACGATTAATTCGTCCCGCGAGTGCATCGTGCAAAATGGAAATGCATTAATTGAATATAATAATCAATAGGAAAAATTATAATTGGTCCTTGACCTTCTGGAATATCCATAAAGAATTTTAAAAATACCTTTTTAAATAATTGTATACAATGTAAAAGATAATGAAAATAATTATGGAATTAAATATTTATTGCATAAAACAGCAGTTCCCAAACTGTGTGCTGCGGAATATTTTAAATTTTCGAGGGAAGCACAGCAATACTCAACATCTGTCAGACACCGCGCAAACTACTAGCTCGAGATAGTTCACAGTTTCAACATTTCTTATTAAGTTGTTCGGACCTAACTACTAAATGGAACTGTTAGATATTTCTTTTGGTCTAGGGGGGTGCTCCATGAAAAAATTACTGAGACACTAAGGGTGCCGTGAACCGAGAAAGTTTGGGAACCTCTGACAAAAATGCACGATGAAGAAATGACTGTTGCAGAAATTGAACAGCGTTGACTTTCTCTTTTCATCACTCAATTTCCAAGAGCCGACAACAATCTTCTCTGGGCCCTGGCAAAATAAATATCACAGAGAACCTCAAACCTTTTTGTTTGAGGTTCCCTGTAATACAAAAGATTTCATCTACTTCTTTTACCGTTATCTCCGCGAAGGAGTTAATGGTAAAAGAATTAGACGGCTCATTTAAAAATTTGACTTTCATCTGGCTCAATTAAAATTTTGAATTTTTAAATGCAAGTCTGCATTGACTTTATTAGCTGGCGACAAACAGTAACACTTCTTCCGATAGTTGATGGAACACACCGAAGCGGGCAGCAGGTAAACGTTTCTTTATTGCCTATCCGACGCGCGGTAAGCTTAACGCACGATTCAAATCTTTTTCAACTATTGCATAAAAAAAAAAAAAATCGCATTAACTGGACAGTTGCATCATGTAAAGTGGTACATTTTTTTCAAATAGCGGTAACTTAATCGAACTCGTGTCATGAGAGGCCTGGCTGTATAGCACTTTACAAAATATGAAGTTTGCTTGCTTGATATTTCTGTTCACTAACATTCCTCTTTATTTTTTTTTTTATTGGAAAATGTAAAAAAGATAAGCAATCAATAATGACGAACAATGAATGCACAAGTGAGACAAGTTTACGAAGCTTAAAAAATAGAAATGAAGAGAAGATTCTGAAAATTTATTTGTTTTTTATATGATTGAAGGGTAAACACATTTCATCATAATAAAGTGAAACCCACAGAATACCAGCTATCTGTATTATCGCAAATGCAATAAGATCGAGTTTACTACCCATTTATAATTAGATTGCACTAACTGAAAAGCCCAATAAACTGGGAACTGCAAATTGTTTTATGGTAGTGACCTCTAGAAATGTGCTCCTCTACTCACACTATCTTGCCTCACGAAATTGCTGTTCGAACAGAAAATTGTGAGCTCCTGAAAATGTGAGTGGGCCTATAGTATCACATGTTATCTTGTGAACACAGCAAATGACAACAGTGACCAATACAACTACAGTAAATGGGAAATGGTGCTGAGTTTTGCATCTACCTGTGTTACTCGCAGATGAAATCGCATGAGTTAACATGAAAATTGCCTTATATTTGCATTGTTCCCTAATATATCAGTTGTGTTGGAGCAAATTCGCTTTACAAAAATGCAGATTGTAGCAGAACTGACTGTATACTGCTTTCTCTGCATCTAGAAAACTGGGTTTTCTCTTTCATTTCAGCAATAACTTTTCTTCTAAACACAGTTACTCTATGCAAATCTCAAATCTGCCCTACCATGGAATATTGTTCCCACATCTGGGGCGGTGCTCCCATAATCTCTCTCCCCAACTTCTAGACTTCATTCAAAAGAAGGCAATTAGGTTAATTAATGACCCATTCTTACAAAATGTCTCCATTCTCTGGCTTGCAGTTCTTCTGCTACTGCATGCCTTTTCTATAGATAGCTCTATGGTCATTGTTCTTCTGAATTGGTTTCTATAATTTCTGCTCTCTCTCAAACCAGTCTGAACACATACCACAACCACTCGGTATCCTTTTGCTATCAAACTTCATACTCAGAGAACCATCTTTTCTTTCTCGTCATTTATTCTTTCAAATTCTGTTTTCTGGAAAAACTTCCCTTCACACATTATTTTCTTAAAATTACAGTTCACAGAAATTCAAGTCTAATGTCAACAAGTAACTTCCTTTATCTTCTCAACCTTCAACCCACACATGGTACTAGGTACTGTATGTTCCAATACCTTTCGTGTTTTGAGGTTTCATTTAAAAAAAAAAAAAAAAAAAAAAGTTGAACGCAGGCACTTCTTGAGGTTAAGAAATGTGTTCTATTGAGTTTATTCTTATTCTTCTTCACAGGTGAAGATGTGAATGTTTATTTTTTTTTATACTGTATGAGTTGTAATCGCAGGCTAGATTTGGACAAATAATCACCAGCTGGTTTTGAATCGTATATTCTTGATACTTAAATCATTTAAGTTTAAGAAATCCTGTGGACGTTGTTAGATTGCTTCTGGATTCTTGAAAGATCAGTGTATTTTTATTAACTGTCTGTGATGGGTCTCTGATACTGCTCATTGATGTTACTGGTTTTTTAATTTAAATGTCTAAGTAATATTAATTAAAAAGGGCACCTTTTTCTTGTTGAGATGGTGGTGAGTGAAAGCATTAAAATAGTATACAGGGTTATTCGGAAGGAATAGTAAATATTTTGTGAGGTTATAGTTTCGATTATTCTGAGTAAAAAAGTTCATATAAATATGTGTCCAATTCTTAATGGATATGGAAATACAGCTGTTTGAAACTGGTGTGTACAAAGCCATTATGAGAGGTATTAAAGAATCATAAATGTCTTATTGTTTGTATTTATTGACTTTTTGAATGATACAAAACAAATAATTGACAAATTTTTTTTATAGTTCACAATAAATGTTTGAAAATCCCACCACCAACCTCAATGAACTTTGCAACTCTTGTAGTAATATGAAGTGTTGTTCTTCTGAGGTTGTTGTGCCTTTATGAGGGCAACAGTATCCAAAATGCATCCGAGCAATTCATCGCTTGTATTCACTTTTTCTTTGTATACTGTGCTTTTCATCCATCCCCACAAACAAAAATCTAACGGAGTAAGGTCTGTTGACCTTGGTGGCCAATCCATCGTTCAGGAAAAGTTCAATTTAGATATTGTTATCACTAGACAGGTATAATGTGCAGAAGCTCCGTCGTGCTGAAAGTACATACCAATCGTTGTAGAAAAGGGAACATCCTCCATTAGTAGTGGAAATTTGTTTTGCAGACATTCTATGTAAATGGGCCCTGTAAGACTATTTTGTAACACAACAGGCCCAATCAACTTATTGTCTATGACACCGCATCACACGTTTACAGAGAGGCAATGTCGAAAATTTGTTTTTATAGTGGCATGTGGAATTTTGCCTGATTTCCACCTATGAGAGTTAAGGTGATGTTGATAATGTCATGGGTGAAAGTAGCTTCATCGCGGAACAGTATTAATGGAATTAATCTCTGATTAGCATTTACCCACCGACAAAATTCCAATCGCTGGCCTTTCTCCTAGTTGAAGGTGTTGCCCCCACTGTATGTGAAATGCATACATGCCATGCTCACATATTGTTCACCATACTTTTGTCTGTGGAACACCAATATATGTAGAAATTCTTCATTTGCTAATAGTAGAACTACATTCTACCGACTGAAGAGTGTTCTATTTCATGCACATTTTATTCATTTGCACGTTCAGAAGAAATATGAGTGCTGGGAACTGTACCAGTCTCACTCAGTTTGATGTAAACACTCTTGAATCTGCTATTCTGCAGTTAGGAAACTGTGGACCGTATCCTCTACAAGCAGCAGTAGCACTTCCACCACAAAAACTGTAGAAACACCATATCGGCATATTCAACATGTGTGAAGATGTGCGGCATTCTTAACAACACTTCTAACACCAAACAGCATCAGGTTATAACTGCTTCTTGGTCACATTTGATTCAGAGAGCTGTGTGTGCCAGTTTCAAACAGCTGTATCTCCGTATCCATTGAGAATTGGATACATGTTTATATAAACTTTTTCACTCGGAATAATCGATACTATAACCTCCCAAAATATTTACTATTCCTCCTGAATCACCCTGTATATCCATTTGAAAGCTCTTCTGTAGTATTGTGTGTCCGTAAGAGGAGAAATATGATTTGAAGTCCCAGAAAATATCACATTAGTGGGAATGCAAAGCTGTATTAGATTTTTTTAAACTGTGTTGTACATACATTACATTTTAGAATTTTAATGTGTCTGAATGTTGTCTTCAATAGGACCAGGGGCAGACTGACCCAGAAGCTAGGTGGAGATTGTTGCTGGGACCGCTAGCATTTATAGTGGGTTACCACTGCAAAAAAGTAAAATAGCCAGTCCACCCCTGTTATTGAACCTACAATTAAGATGATAAATGGAGCCTTTGAGATGGTTGATATTCATAATAGATGAATGAAACTTTGGGTCATCCATTCGATGAACTTGGTAATGTTCTGTTGTGAAATTTCTTCACTAACAACTAGATTAAAGAGGATTACTGCTCTAGATATAGGCCACTAATCTGTTCTTGTGTCCATGTAATAGATTTTCACTATAAATACCAGAAATTTTAGATGAGAAGGACATTTAATAGTAATACTACTAAGTTAGTTTAGATACCAGTACTGATTGGGTCAGAAATATAAAGAAACTTTGTACTGCTGTACCATTAAGTCTAGTTTAAAACTTGTGTAAAAGTGTATTGTCTTACCTAATATTAATTGAAAAATGTTGATTACTCCATGTTTATCTTAGTGAAAGATTATTAGTAGTTGTAAATGATGCAAGAAAGCAAGATTATACAGCATCAGCCAAAAAAAATTTCCATTTCACCTATCTGTCCCCGCCAACAGTTTGTCTAGATTTTCCTTGAATTTATTTTAGCAGTTCACACTAGCAGTTTTCCAATCCACCTAACACTGCCTCAGTAGCATCAACAAATATTCTTGCACCCTTTCTATTTATATATATCCCATCCCTGTAGAAGCAGTATCTCCTGTTAACAAACCAGACCGCACTGAGAAAAATTCTAACCCACGAGCCATGCATAATCTCTCCAGGGCTGAATGATTGACAGGGTATAATCACAGACACTTTCATATTTAACACTAACTGACAACTTATTTTTGCCATTGCTCTGTACTTAGTATTAGTAGTGGCAAATGATGCAAGAAAGAAAGCTTATACAGCATCAGCCAAAAAAAATTTTCATTTCACCTATCTGTCCCCGCCAACAGTTTGTCTAGATTTTCCTTGAATTTATTTTAGCAGTTCACACTAGCAGTTTTCCAATCCACCTAACACTGCCTCAGTAGCATCAACAAATATTCTTGCACCCTTTCTATTTATATATATCCCATCCCTGTAGAAGCAGTATCTCCTGTTAACAAACCAGACCGCACTGAGAAAAATTCTAACCCACGAGCCATGCATAATCTCTCCAGGGCTGAATGATTGACAGGGTATAATCACAGACACTTTCATATTTAACACTAACTGACAACTTATTTTTGCCATTGCTCTGTACTTAGTATTAGTAGTGGCAAATGATGCAAGAAAGAAAGCTTATACAGCGTCAGTCAAAAAAAAAAACTTTCCCATTTCACCTATCCATCACCTCCAACAGTATGTCTGATTTCTCCTTGAATTTGTAAAGCTATTCATTTCCACAACATCAGACGGAAGTTTGATTCTAGCAATCAATCATCCGTTGGCTAAAGGCGAAGTTCTACACATCTGTCATCTATTCTGCTTGTTTGTTTGTTATTTGGTTTTTAGGAGCATTAGCAACTAAAGCCATATTGCTCCGGGATATGTGGTGGTCATTCCCTGACCTTTCTGCATCGTCCGTATTTGTTGGCGACGGGCTCGCCAACAAATACAAGGTCTAATCAAGAAGCGTGTGCTATGCACTGTTGCTCCTTCCCACCTGGCTACGGAGGCACCTATCTATTCTGCAACCATCCTTCAATTTGAATTTATGCCCCCTTGTGTGCATATTCTGAGCAAGAGGAAGAATCCCATTAGCATTGAGCTTGCTCAATCCATTCAAAGCCTTAAACACCTCAATCAGATTGTCTCGAAGGTGCCTAGTCTCCAGATGCTGCAATTTGCAGAAATGAAGTCTTTCTTGGTAAGAGCACTTCTTTGTTCCCCTCACCAATCTTGTTGCCTTTCTCTGTACAAGCACTAGAAGCTCTATATCAGTCTTAAAATGAGGCCTCCAGTACTCAAGATGTGGCTTAACATGGCCTTGTACAAAGGGATAATCACCTCCTTATCCCCGCTAGCAAAGTTTCTGTACATCATTGGCTGAGCTGTCCTGGCAGTATATCTGCACTACTCAGAGAATTTCATATACGAGTGTGCAATTATCTTAGGTCTTTTTCATTTTTAACTACCCTGAGTGTAGTACCACACCGTTAATAAGTTACTCTAGGATTACTGCTACCCATATGCAATACACTGCATTTGTCAATGTTAAAATTCAACTGCCACATCTCAGTCCATTGACTCAGTTTTCTTAGATTTCATTGCAGTAGCTCACCCTGGTTGCTGTCATTGACCACCATGCCAACATATGTATTATCTGCAAGCTTGTTGACATTAGGTATACATTAAGTGTGTGTGTGTGTGTGTGTTATTTGACATTAAGAGTAGTGCACATTGATGGCCACTCTTATTACAATTAACCATCTCTTTATCCATAGCAGTAACTTTCCTTTAATGCCACATTGCTCCAGTTTGTTCAGCAGTCTTTTATGTGTAACAGCATCAAAAGCCTTCCTGAAATCTAAGATGATATCAAAATTGGTGTTTTTTGTTGTTTTTTTCATCCAGTTCCTTGGTCACACACATAGTAACATATCAGATTGGTTAGACAAGACCGCCCCTTAACAAATCCATGCTGTGACTGCAATATAATTGCATGCCTGTCCAAATTATCCTGCATTACTTCCTTAACCAATGATTCCATTATTTTCCCTGGAACAGATATTAAGCTAACAGATCTATAATTACTCATGTTGCCTTTTGATCCCCCCCCCTTATGATTTGGGGATGTATTCGCACTTCTCCAGTCCATAGGGACCTCCCCTGAATCCAAGGATGCTGTCATAATTATGGCTAAAGGTTTGCATTTGGCCTCTGCTGCCTCCCTTAATATAATTGGATAGATCCTATCTGCCTAGTTGCCTTTTTTATGTCCCTCAATTTCTCCTCCAATTTCCTTTCAGTTATCACAAAGTCATTTAGCTCCTCGTTTGAGTTTGATAAACTTCTGATATGTCTTTCCCTAAAGAATTCCTCATGTGAATGTAGATGCAAAATACCTATTCAATTTGTACCCAACACGAACAGGATCATCAACAGTTATAATCAAGTGGCCCAATGTGATTCAACCCCTTTCTTCTACTGTTAATATAAGGATAGAAGTCTTTGCTGCTTTTCTTTGCCAGAGACTGCTCATAATCTGCCTTAGCTTGCCTAACCTCCTTTGTGACTTGATTAATTGATATCTAGCATAGGCTTCTGTATGCATCACAAAAATTTTTCTTCTCTGCCACATGTCTCAGTAGTTCATATGACATCCATTTAGCTCTAGGCCTTGAACAATATTTCTTTGTTGGTAAGAACAGCCTAGTAGCTTCTATGATTACTTCCCTGAATGCATCTAATTTAGAATTTTGTTGTTGGTAACATCATTAGCTGGTCTCACTGAACACAATTTAAAAGCTGTCTGAGATCACTAGTCTCCTTTACAAAAGCAAAAATCTTTTCCTTTACCCTTAGTGGTAGTTACATCTTTAAGTAAGTCCCACATCAGTACACCGTGATCACTGCCACATAGTGGTTCTTTTATCTGCAGATTCTTAATTCATGAATGATCACTACTGATAATCAGATCAAGAGTATTGCTCTCTCTTGTTGCCTCTCTAACATGCTCCTGCAGAAAAATCATCCAATAAATCTACAAACGTCTTGCTAGTGTGTGAGTGACCAACCCACAAGTTCCAGTCTATATCTGGGAAGTTAAAATCCCCCATTATAAGACATTCTGAGTTACTGCCCCACTAAGTATCTCTGTATAGATGTTTGGTATACTCATCACAGTCAGTCATTAGTCCTATAACATGCTCCTATTGTCAGTTTTGTTTTCCCAGTGCTTATATCACACCAAAATGACTCAACATTACACTAGTCACATATTTCGACTTGATGCACTGCCTTAGATTTAATATACTTCTTAAATAAGAGCACGACCTCTACTGTCCCATCTGTCTTCATGTATACATTGTACTCCCCATATTCAAATTCAGCATTGTTTATGTCTGAGTGACACCATGTCTCCGCTAACCCTACAATGTCCACTTCTGATGACTTAGTCAGTACTTCAAATTTATTTACAATGCTTCTAGCCAGCTGATGATGTCAAACTCATTGCAGAATCCAAATTTGCCACCTGGAAGAAATTTTGTTCATCATGTTAGTAATCAAACTCCCTGGAACATTGTTTACAAAATTGCTAGAAACAAGCTATGTACATCTGTTATCTATAACACAGTTATAAGTACTAACACTGAATCCCTTTCTTGGACAGATACTGTAAATACAATTGTGGATGCTCTCTTCTTACCTGATGATCTCCTTTTAGATTTGCTCTGTCATACAGATATTCGATCACTTATTCTTAATTACTTTACTTCCTCAGTTGCTATTCCTTTTACCTCTGTTGGATTATCTTCTGCCATTGTTGTTATTCAACTGAATCAGTGTCTTAAGAATTCTTTTGAAACCTGGAAAGTCTTATAATCTTCCCTAGTGTTACAGACCTGTTGCTTTGCTATCTAATTTTGGTAAGATCCTAGAACGTTTGATCTCATATAGAATCCTGGATTTGATTCAGGACACAGCTATTCTATAATCAATATGGTTTTCATTCTGGAGTTGGCATTGACGATGCCCTTGTTACTCTTCTCAATTTCATTAACGAATTGCCTTCTAAATACGTCCTGGCAATTTTTATTAGCTTCAAGGGCACCTTGAAGTTAATTGACTCTTTGTTGGGAGAGTGCCCTCGAATGTCTTAGAAGTATGAACTGCCCTGCTAACCTATAGAATCTTATTAGGAATTATTTTTCAGATAGACCTGTTAAGGTTACATCAAATTTTCTCAGTTTAGCATTAGCATTAGCATTAGTAGAGGCATTTGATGCAAGAAAGCAAGCTTATGCAGCATCAGCCAAAAAAAAAAAAAAAAAACACTTCCACTTCACCCCTCTGTTCGTTCAAAATACCTGTCCAGCTGAGCCTTAAACTTATTTAGGCTATCAACCTCCACCACAAGGGATGGAAGTCTGTTCCACCAACCAACCACCCGCTGGCTAAAGGCAAATTTCCGCACGTCTATCCTACATCTGTCTTTCCTCAATTTGAATTTATGCCCTCTCAGGTGATTTTTCTGAGCTAGAGGAAGAATCCCATCAGCATTGAGCATGCTTAAACCATTCAAGGCTTTATACACCTCTATCAGATCACCTCGCTGGTGCCTAGTCTCCAGACACTGTAATTTGCAAAACTTAAGCCTTTCTTCGTAAGAGCACCCCTTTGTTCCATTCACTAATCTTGTTGCCCTTCTCTGTACTCGTTCCAGCAGCTCTACATCCTTCTTGAAATGAGGCCTCCAGACCTGTATACAGTACTCTAGGTGTGGCCTGACCATCGCCTTATACAATGGAATAATCACCTCCTTATCCCTGCTGGAAAAATTCCTGTATATCATTGACAATACTCCATGAGCTACTCTTGCAGCCCGTCTGCACTGCTCAGAGAACTTCATATCTGCCTGCACAACCACCCCCAAGTCCCTTTCATTCTCCACCACTGTCAGTGTTGTACCACAGAGTTGATACGTTGCTCTGGGGTTGCTGTTTCCCATGTGTAGTACTTTACATTTGTCAATGTTAAACTTCATTTGCCACCTCTCAGCCCATCTGCTCAACCTTTCCAGATCCTGTTGCAGCAGCATAGTGTCAGTAGTGTCCTTGACAACCCTGCCAACCTTTGTATCGTCTGCAAACTTGGACATTAAGCCCGATATACCATCATCAATATCATTTATAAATACAGAAAACAATAATGGACCCAACACTGAGCCCTGAGGGACTCCACTAATAACATCAGTCCACGATGAGCAGTGTCCATTGATTACCACTCTCTGTCTTCTCCCCCTCAACCACCCCTTTATCCATAGCAGCAATTTGCCTCCAATGTCACACTGCTCCAATTTGTGTAGCAGTCTTCCATGTGCAACAGTATCAAAAGCCTTTCTAAGATCCAAGTATATAATATCAAAGTTATTCCCTGCATCCAGTTCTTTTGTGACTGCATCATAGTATCCAATCAAGTTGGTCAGGCAAGACTTCCCCTTAACAAAACCATGCTGTGTCTGAGCTATAACTGAAGTCTTGTCTAAATGATCCTGCAGTGCTTCTTTAACCAGTGCCTCCATTAATTTTCCTGGAACAGAAGTTAAGCTCACAGGTCTATAATTACTTGTGTCAGCCTTTGATCCTCCTTTGTGAATTGGGGTCACATTTGCACATTTCCAGTCTATGGGTACCTCCCCTGAGTCCAAGGAAGCTCTCATAATTATGGCTAAGGGTTTGCTTACTTCCTTTGCTGCCTCCTTTAATATAACTGGATAGATCCCATCCACCCCGGGTGCCTTTCTTGTGTTTACCTTCAACAATTTCTCCTCCACTTTACTCCCAGTTATTTCAAGATTCTGTAGCTTACTGCTAGAGTTGAATACACCTCTGGCATTCCCCTCGCTGAATAACTCCTCATGTGTGAATGTCGATGCAAAATATTCATTTAGTTTGTTAGCTACCTGAGCAGGATCATCAACACTTGACCCATCAATATCAAGTGGACCAATCTGATTCATCCCCTTCCTTCTAGAGTTTACATAAGTAAAGAACTCTTTGCTGTTTTTCTTTGCATCCCTTGCCAAGGATTTCTCGTAATCTGCCTTCGCCTGCCTAACCTCCTTTGTAACTTGGTTGCATATCAACTTGTATCTATCATAGGCTTCTGTGTCATGTGTTAATTTGTATGTATCCCATGCATTTTTCTTCTCTGCCATATGCCTCATTAGTTCATCTGACATCCATTTTGGCCTAAACCTTGAACAATATTTCTTAGTTGGTATGTAAAGCCTAGTAGCTTCCAAGATAAGTTCTTTGAATGCTTCCCATTTTGAATTTGCTGTTGGTAACATCATCAGTTGGTCCCACTGTATAGAATTTAAATACTGTCTCAGTCCATCGTAGTCGCCTTTACGGAAGCAATAACCCTTCCCTTTACCCCTAATGGTAGTTACCTCTTTGAGTAAATCCCACTTCAGCACACTGTGATCACTGCCACCTAGTGGTTCATTTATCTGCAGATTCTTAATGCATGAAGAATCACTGCTGATAATCAAATCAAGAGTATTACTCCCTCTAGTTGCCTCCCGAACATGCTGATGTAGAAAACAATCATCCAATAAATCCACAAAAGCCCTGCTAGTGTGTGAGTAACCAGCGCCCAAAATCCAGTCAATATCTGGGAAATTAAAATCTCCCATTATAAGACACTCTGATTTACTGGCCCACTATTTCCCTGTACAGTTCCTTATTATACTCATCAGAGTCATTAGGCCTATAGCACACTCCTACTCTCAATTTTGATCTCCCAATGTTTATGTCACACCAAACTGACTCCACACTGCACTGTCCAGCGATGTCGACTGGCTTCACTTCCTTGGTTTTTATGTGTTTCTTAACTAATAGCATAACACCTCCCCCCTTCCTATCCTGTCTATCCTTTCTGTAGACGTTGTACTCCCCAAATTGCAGTTCCGCATCCCTTATATCTGTGTGACACCACGTCTCTGATATCCCAACAATATCTGCCTTCGATGTTTTGAGCAATACCTCAAATTCATCAAGTTTCTCAGAAAGTGTTACATGGATGTCCGCACGGGTCTATTCTTGGACCCTTGTTTTGGAATCTTGTTCTCAACCAATGGTTGCTAAAGGTTTTTCCAAATTATTCATCACTTGCATATGCAAATGATTTAGTTCTTATATTTTATGGAAATTCTTGCCATTCATTAGAACAAAACATTCTGTTCTTTAACAACTTTCTGATTGGTCAACGTTTAACAAACTTACTGTTTCTAACGGTAAAACTTGTATATACAAAGGCACCATTTCACTAGCTTGTCCTCCTCCTCTCATAAAAATTAATGGTAAATCTCTCCCTTTTGTAACTACCTCAAAATTCCTTGGATTATTGATTGATTGCCTCACCTTTCTTCCCCATTTGAATTATTTGTCTGACAAAGTGAGAAAATTTGTCTTTAAAATTGTTTGCATTTCCTGTCAGGACTGGGGTCTGAACCATAAGATTATGCATAAAATATACAAGGCTGTTGTTTTACCAATTACCACTTATGCTGCTGCAGCATGGTTTAGATGCACTAAATTGCTTAGAGTTCAATCCAAGTTTGGTTCAATCCAGCACAATTTCCTCCTAGTACTTGTTAGGGCATGTAGAACTGTCTCTACCTTTGCCTTACAAGTTCTATCTGGCTCACTACCTTTAGACTTATATTTAATTTATCGTGAACTTTATACTTCATTCGTAAGGACCTCCCTGCAGAATTCAATGGAATTCAAATTGATGTGTCCTCAGTCCTAAACAAGAAAAACAACAAATTTTAAATGTTCTTCATGACCATTGGCAACATCGCTGGTCTGATTCTCAAAAAGGCTTAATTACAAAATTATTTATTCCAGAAGTTACATTTGTTAATAAAAACACTTAAATGGTTTCTCCCAGCATGTTTTCTAGCTTTCTTTTAAAAGGACACAGCTCCTTAAATTTTAAATTTGCTTCCATCTTTCCATCTCCAAACTTTTTGTTTGCGGGTCTGTCGAGGATTGATCCCAAGTTCTGTTCTTTTGCCCTATTTACATTGAATTTCATTCACAGTTATTGTCTGTCACTGGTCCTATTACTCCTGGTCAGGAATCTGTCTTCATTTTCTCTCCTACTTGCTTTCAGTCCTTTCAGAATTTGTCACACTCTGTCTTTCTTAAAAGATGACAGTTATTGTTTGAATTATAAACCTGTTTTATATTATTAATTAATACCTATACTTAACTTAAATTCATTCATTTTAAACTCCAGATTCAGAACTTCACCAAGCTTCTCCCCTAAATTTGCTAAATTCGAAGTTTTAAGAAATGTATTCAGACATTTTCTTGTTGCTCAAATTGTATAAACTGTAACATCCATCTCAATGGTTTGCTTCATTTTTTAACATGTGTTAAAATTTAACAAATATGTTCATATTTTGTAAATATTGATTAAGTTTATATTTAAGTTACACCTTTGTTTTCTTTAGATTTTGTGGTAAAGTATGACAATAACATAATTTGTCATTATCTTATAAAATTTACTGTGCTGAACACGTGTTCACATCTTGAACTGATTGGACATTAATTGCTAGACATTTACATTTATCAACTGTAATGGTTAACTCATTTTTTTTTTTTTTTTTTTTGTATAATTATTTGTAAAATTATTTATTTTTAATTCTGTACATCTTTATACATTTTGTATCTGTATAATTTTGTATATTCTATTCTGCATCTGTATAACTATGTAAATTTTTTGTGTAATTATTTTTATGTAACTATTTGTTTAAAGATGTATAATTCCTTCTCTTGCAAACAGTTGAGTGGTTAACTATTTCAGGTTATCTGTCTCTAATTGGTTCCCCTGTTTTTAAAGAAAGTTTAACTCTAAACAAAATTTCCCTCAGTTTGAATTCCTAATTTAATCCGAAATACAGTACTTTGCATTTGTCAATGTTAAACCTCACTTTCCATTTCTCAGCCTTTCTGCCTAATTTTTCTGTAAACAGTGTGTGCATTAGTGTAAATTGTGAACTGTGCTTAAATTAGAAAGAAAAATCTACAATTTCTTAATTGTGTTCTTATGTGCACTTACCTCAACCATACATGAAATACCTCCTCATTCTTGCCAAAATAAGCTTGATAGCTTTTGCTACATTTGCAGAGAAGTGGTATTAAAATTGCAGTTTAACTATATAATATTGGTGTAGATACACCATAGTTCACCCATAAATTTGAACTACGTATGTAGTGTAAAAGTATCATTTTAATTGTATCTCTATTGTGGGTGCCTTCACAACGAGATAGCCAGTATTGCACTACTTCAAATAAATAACGCTACTCTAGTAGAGAAGACTACTGTTATTTATTTTCAGTGGATACACCACCCAGATTATCGTTTCGAAGCTAGTTGGCTTCATCATCAGTGAGTGGGCAGGTACCCTGGTAATGCAACATGCCATCACAGTTGCGAAATTATTTCCACAATATGAGAGATGCCAAATGGTGTATAAATTATAATGTACTAGAAGGCGAAATGCACAAGGCATAATTTTCTTATGGGTTTTGGTAATTAACCATATAATATCTGTGTAGATACACTATAGTTTACCCATAAATTTGAACTACATATGTAGTGTAAAAGGCATCGTTTTAATTGTATCTCATATTGTAGGTGCCTTCACAACGAGACAGCTGGTATTGCACTACTTCAAATAAATAACCCTACTCTAGTAGAGAAGACTACTGTTATTTATTTTCAGCGGATACCACCACCCAGACGATCATTTCGAAGCTAGTTCGCTTCGTTATCAGTGAGTGGGCAGGTATCCTGGTAATGCAACATGCCATCACAGCTGCGAAATTATTTCCACAATATGAGAGATGCCAAATGGTTATACAAATGATAATGCCAGGTGGGAAGAAGCAGCAGTGTGTAACACACGCTTCTTGATTAGACCGGGGTTCGATCCCGTCACCACCAAATACGGAGGATGCGGAAAGGTCAGGGAATGACCACTGCATATTCCCGGAGCAATATGGCATTAGTTGCTAATGCTCCTAAAAACCAAATAACAAACAAATGATAATGTACTAGAAGGCAAAATGCACAATGGATAATTTCTTATGGGTTTTGGTGATTAACTATATAATATCGGTGTAGATACACCATAGTTTACCCATAAATTTGAACTACGTATGTAGAGTAAAAGGCATCGTTTTAATAGTTAATTACCAAAACCCATATTTTGCATGACCAATATTTCTGCTTTGTTTTTTTGGAGAATCCAAGCATTAAGTAGAGTATCCCAACATGCCTTCTGCTGTAAGGCCGGTGCCTCATGATACAATGCCATTCCCAAAGCCACCAGACACTTACGGACTTGACTCTGATTCGGCATTGGAAAAGAAGTCATCCTGAAGATACAGAATCCAGAAAGAGTACAGATCCAGACTTTTAAACTCTTGGTACTGCAAAGCCAGATCTAATTACTAAGGCAGACTGGAACAATTTGATCAGAGATTTGGACCTCTCGAAGACCAAGGCTCAGTCACTAGGATCATGGTTTCAGCAGTGGAATATTCTTGAAAAGGGCATCAAGGTGTCTTTTTATAGAAAAAGGCAATCTAATCTAACCTATTACTCTATGGATGATGCTTTGGTTTATTGTAACAATGTTCAGCAATTAATGAAAGAGTTACATCTGGAAAAGGTCCCCGAGCAGTGGAGGCTTTTCATTGATTCATTCAAGATCAGTTTGAAAGTAGTTTTACTCCATAATGGAAATAAGTGTCCATCTATACCATTGGCCCATGCAGTTCATGCGAAGGAAACGTACAAGAACCTATGGGGTTTTTTGCAACAAAGTATGCTATCAAGAATACAAATGGAATATCTGTGCCAACTTAAAAGTGGTAGCTTTGCTGATTGTGTTGCAATGGTGAATACACAAAATACTGCTGCTTTTTATGCAAGTGAGAGTCAAGAAAACGATTGCCACTATAGGGTGAAAAACATAGCCAGACCATTCAGAAACTACACTAGGCCAGAAAAATTTAGCACATCCTCCTTTGGTCGATAAGTCAAAAATCTGTTTATTTCCATTGCACATCAAGCAAGGTTTGATAATAATATATGTATATATCTATGAAAGTGATGGACAAAAAAGAGAAGGATTTTCCTGTTTGAGGCAAAAAAAAAAAGAAGTTTCCTTGAATTGGTGAGGCTAAGATAAAAGTGGGAATTTTTGTATGTCCTCAAATCAAATTGCTATTACAAGATGAGGAATTCACTAAAAAATTAAATGCTACAGAAATAAAAGCCTGGAAGGCATTCAAAAACATCTGCCGGAACGTTTTAGGCAATGAGAAATCGCATGCAACACGTGTGTGAAATTACAGCAAAATTGTGGATGAGCTAAATTTAAGTGTACAGAGAGTTAGGATGCAACATATTGTTATAGTTTCATTTCTTACATTCCCATTTAGAATATTTTACTGGAAACTTGGGTGCAGTCTCCGATTAACACGGTGAAAGGTTTCACCAAGATATTTCTCAATTGGAAAAATATACCAGGGAAAATGGAGTCCAAATACGTTGGTATACTGTTGGAATTTCTTATGGGAGAAACCATTGGACAATTATAAAAGGCAAAAAACGACAAAATAAGTATCTCAGTTTTGTTATCAGATGAACATGTTTGTAAATAGAATAAGATTAATAGACCCATTGTTCAATATTTAGTACTGTAACATTTAACATTTTCTTAAAATATTGCATATGAAATCTTTTTTACTAGAAACTTAGTTTTTGATTTTAATCCCTTCTCCCTTAAAATTGGTGGCTGTTACAGCAATATGGCTGCCATGTTTGAATTCAGCAACATCAAATCTATTAAGAATCACCCTGTATTTTAACAGGGAGCAAAATGTTTTTTTTTTTGCCCACCAATGTAGTCTACTTTGAGATACGTAAATCTTGTTCCATCATCTTGTTTAATTATTTTTAATTGCATTGTCAATCCTATAGTCATAATCATTTTATCATGGTATAAACAATAAATAGTTTTAATTTGTTTTTTATATATGCATTTAATGCAGTTTTTATATCTCTCCCCCCCCCCCCAAATCCCTTATTTTTTATGTAACCTTGGTCTTTTCAACTGCGGTTGGCAAAACTGCAGTACTTTTCAAAAACATAACCTCTGTGGTTGATGAGGGATTGCTGTATTGTCATTTCACAGAAAGATGATAAAATCTGGTTTGTGAATGCAATTTTTTTTTGTAGACTTCTGTGAATTAATTGGTTTGTGGAGGTAATAAAAATATTCTCTAATTTTGGGCTATTATTTTTAATTCATTGAGTAGGTTATTAAATTTTATAATTTAATGTTAAGAAAATGTTAAATTTTATAATTTAATAAGCACAAAGCATGCTGAGTTTTTTTTTTTTTTTTTTTTTTGAGGTATTATTTTCTGTTTAGCTGTAAGGTACAACTAAGAAAGAATCTGGAATCATAGCCAAAAAACTATCTAAGTACCTAGCCTCTCTTTACAAAATATATATTTCACTGTTATTGAAACAATTTTTGAAAACATTTCTCACTTGCACTGGACACTTAATTGTTTTATTCTTTGCAGGTTCTTTTCATTCCATCCACAATGTAATGTTGTTGCTGTTTTTCTTATTTGTATTTAATAAATTTGGAGAAGCTAGAAAATGTCTTTTATGTTAAAGAAGAAAAAGTATAAGTTTCAAGTTGATCTTCTACTTGATGAGCTATCTTCTGTTCCATTTGTCAATGCAGTCCTATTTGCCAAAGTTAGGTTACTTGATGGAGGAAGTTTCACAGAAATGTCTCAAAGGTAACTTCTATTTCAGCCTTTTTTCCATATCTATAAATTGTGAAATTTTTTGTATGTAGAAATTATAGACCAAGTCTCTAGGTTTAAAATAGTAAAAGTGTTTTAATTGAATTAAATGGTGTGTTGTTTTTTTTTTTTTTTTTATTTGTGTGCAGGGGGTGGGGGTGACTCTTTACAGAGTGATTCAAAACTCACATAACCCAAATATTAATAATTAAAATTTGTTAATTCCTTTTCTATCAGATTATGAAATCAATTATTTACAAAAAGTAATTATAGAAAATTATAAAAGCTGAAAATATCTTTTTTTTTTTTAAATTATATGAAAACCTCAAAAACAAAAGGTATTAGAGCCCATAGTACTTAGCATTCTTCTTTCATTATCCCAACCTTCAACCTATACACTGTAAGTACCTATAGTACTTATAATGCATGGGTTGAAAGTTGGGAAGATGAAAGAAGATACTTATTAACATTAGACTTGAATTTTTGTATATTATAATTTTCAGGAAATATATATTAAGAGAGTTTGTTCCAGAAAATGGAAGTTGAATAAATAAATAAAGAAAAGAAAAGTCAGTTCTGTAAGTTTGAAGTCGGATGTTAAAAGGTTGCTAACTGGTTGATGCATGTATTTGGACTGGTTTTAAAGAGAGAGAGAGCTGGAATTATAGAAGACAGTTCAGAAGCACAGTGACTATGGAAGTATCTATGGAAAAGGCATGCAGAAACAGAACATCTGTGAGACAGAGTGGAGAGACTCTGTAAGAAGTGGATCATTAATGATCCTAACTGCCCCTTCTTTTGAATGGCATCGAGAAGCCAGAGAGAGGTTATGTAGTCACCACCCCAGATGTTGAACAATATTCTGTGGTAGGGCAGAGTTGAGATTTGTACAGAGTGAGCAACATCAACATCAAAAGAGAATCCAATTTTTTTAGCTGCAGAGGACAATATTTGTAATGTGCTTATGCAAAAAGAGATTAGAAGTCAGGCCCCTAATAGAGATATATGATCTCGTCTAGAAATCTGAGCATCCTCAAAGATAAGCATAAGAGCAGAAGAATGCTTTTTATGAGATATAAGACAGGACTGACTTTTATAAGAATTGAACTTGATTAAGTTATCTTTTCCCCACTGGAGAATTACGTACGGAGCAGCATTTAAGGAATTGGTAGTGAATGTTCGAGAAGTTGAGGCTGTTTGTGTAGGCAAAGGTTATTGAAACAATGCAAGGAAGCAACCAAGCTTATACAGCATCTGTGTTTGTCCATCTCTTCTGATGCTCTGTTTAATTCTTACTTAAATTTATTCGAGCTACCCACTACCACAATCAGTTGCCCTCCAGCTGGAAGCAAATTTTCAGACATCTATCCTGCAGCCATTCTTTTTAAATTTATGTTCCCTTCTATGTGTTGTCTAAGAAATAGAATACCACCATCATCATTAAGTTTACCCAATCCATTTAAAACCTTACTCTCTTCAATAAGGAGTTCTTGGAAGTGCCGAGTTTCCAAGGGGTGTAGTTTCAACAGCCAAAGTCATCCAGATTAGTTAGAACCTCTTTGTGTTCTTTACTAATCTGGTTGCTCTTTTCTAAACCTGTTTTCCAAGTGATCCACTTATTTTTAAATGAGGTTTTCAGGCTTGTTTGCAGTACTCAAGCTGTGGCCTAACCATAGTTATACAGTAGGATGATTACCTCCTTGACCCTTTTTGAGAAAGTTCCTGCACATATCACTGACAGAACCCTATAAACTGTTCTATTAGCCTGTTTGCACTGCTCAGAGAACTTTGTGTTAGAATGTACAATTATCCCTGGGTCTCTCATTGTTCACCACCTTGAGTGTGGTACCGCCTGATTGGTTTGTTATTCTGGGATTACCGCTGCCTATATGCAGTACCTTGCATATACTAATGTTAAACCTCAGTTGCCACTTCTCAGCATGTCTGTCTAATTTTTAGGTCTTGTGAAATGGGTTGCTTATTCTTATCATTAACATTACCACCCTGCAATTCTTTGTATCATCTACAAATTTAAACAGTATAATCAATATGCGGTTCAGTATCGTTAATAAATACCAAAAACAATAAGGGGCCCAGCACTGAACCCCCAAGGGATTTCACTTATAGCGTGGGTCCAAGAAGAGCAGTGCCAGTTTATAATGACCTATCTTCTGCTGCTCAATTATTCCTTTTTCCACAGCAGTAATTTTCCCCTAATGCTACATCGCTCCAATTTGTATAGCAGTTTTTTTTTTTTTTTCCTTCATGTGGAACAGTCAAAAGTTTTACTGAAATCTAAGTATATGACGTCAGTATTATTTGCATCCAGTTACTTTGTTAGTGCATCATGGTAACTAATCAGATTGGTTAGACAGGATCTCATCCTTAAAAATCCATGCTGTGATTTTTGTATAATACCATTCCTGTAAAGAGGATCCTGCAATATTTCTTTAACCACTGAATCCATTATATTTTCCCTGGAACAGAAGTCAAGCTTACAAGTCCGTAATTGCTTGTGTCACTCTTTGATTGCACATTTTAAGTAGGAGTTGCATTTGCACATCTCCAATCTATAGGAACTTTCCATGAAATAAAGGATGCTTTCAAAATTGTGACAAAGGGTTTGCTTACCTCTTTTGCTGCTTCTTTTAATATAACTGGATAGATCACATCAGCCTCAGGTGCTTTATTTACTTACCACTTCAGCAATTTCTCTTCCACTTTCTTCTCAGTTATAACAAAATCATATCACTCCTAGTTATGACTTGGTATATTTCTCGTATTCCCATCCCTAAAGCCTTTGTGCATGAACACAGATACAAAATATTTATTGGTTTGCCAGCAACCAAGCAGGATAATCTACTGTTATGCCATTTATATCTAGTGGGCCAATGTTTTTAATATCTTTCTTTGTAGTGGTAACATAAGCAAAGAATTCTTTCCTACTTTTCTTCATTCTTAGCCAATAACTTCTCATAATTTGCCTTATTTCCCTAAACCCCCTTGGTGACATAATTGTAGACTAGTTTGTGCTTGCTGTAGGTTTCCATGTCCAGTGCTGTAAAATCATCCCACACATTTTCCTGCTCTGCCATCAGTCTCATCAATTTGTCTAACATTCATTTAGGTCTAAAGCTTGAACTGTATCTCTTAGTTGTTGGTAGTAATGGCAAATGATGCAAGAAAGCAAGCTTATATAGCATCTGCCAAAAAATAATAATAATAAATAAATAAAACCAGTTCACCCATCCGTACCCTCCAAGAATTTGTCTAATTCTCCCTATCCTGCAACCATCCTTCCTCAACTTGAATTTACATCCTGCCTCATGTGTAGTCTTAGCAAGTGGAAGAATACCATTAACATTCAGCTTACTCAATCCAGTCAAGGCTTTAAACACCTCAATCAGATCTCCCATAGTTGCCTGGTCTCAGGATGTTGCAGTTTGCAGAACTGAAGCCTTTCTAAATAAGAGCACCATTTTGTTCCCTTCCCCAGTTTGTTTCCCTTCTCTGCCCCATTCTGGCATATCTACATCCTTCCTAAGGTGAGGCTTCCACACCTGTATACAGTACTCAAGATGCTGCTTAACAATAACCATATACAAAGGGATAATCACCTCCTCCTTATCTCTGCTAGTAAAAGTTCCTGTATATATCATTGACAAAATCCCATGAACTGTCCTGGCAACATGTCTGCACTGCTCAGAGAATTTCATGTCTGAATGCACAACCAACCCCAGGTCTTTTTCATTCTCCACTGCCCTGAGCTACCCTTAGTATAATATCACTCAGTTGATAAGTTATTCTGTGGTTACTGCTACCCATGTGCAATACCTTGCATTTGTCAGTGTTAAACTACAACTGCCATTTCTCAGCCCGCTGACCAAATTTTCCTAGATCTTGTTGCAGTAGCTCACCCTGATGACCGCTGTTAACTACCCTGCCAACCATTGTATCATCTGCAAACTTATACATTAAACCTGATATACCTTCATCAATATCATTGATAATTTTGAAAACAACGAGTCCGACACTGAACCTTGGGGAACTCTGCTAATGACATTAGTCCATGAAGAGCAGTGCCCATTGATAACCACTTTGTCTTTTTTCACTCAACCATCCATTTATTCATAGGAGTAACTTACCGTTAATACCACATTGCTCCAGTTTGTACAGCAGTCTTTTATGTGCAACAGTATTAAAAGCCTTCCTGAAATCTAAGTATGTGATGTCAAAATTATATTTTGCATCCAGTCACTGCATCATAGTAACCTATCAGATTGGTTAGACAAACCACTCCTTGACAGATTCATGCTGTGATTGCAGTATAATTGCATGTCCTCCCAAATTGTCCTGCATTACTTCTTTAACCAGTGATTCCATTATTCTCCCTGGAACAGACCTTAAGCTAACGGATGTCTAATTATTCGTGCCACCTTTTGATCCCCATTTATAAATGGGATATATTCACACTTCTCCAGTCCATAGGGACCTCCCCCAAATTCAAGGATATTCTCATAATTATGGCTAAGCATTTGCTGCCTCCCTAAATATAATTGGATAGATTCTGTCTGCGCCAGGTGCCTTTTTTTTTTTTTGTCTAATCTCAACAATTTCTCCTCCACTTTCCTTTCAGTTATCACAAAATCATTTAGCTCCTCATTAGCGTTTGATAAACTTCTGGCAACGCATTCCCTAAGAATTCCTCATGAGTGCATGTAGATGCAAAATACCTATACAATTTGTTCACAACTTGAGCAGGGTCATCAACAGTTAACTCACAGACATCAAAAGGTCCAGTGTGATTCAACCGCTTCCTTCTACTGTTAATATAAGCATAGAATTCTTTGCTATTTTTCTTTGCATTCTTTGCCAGTCTCATTATCTGCCTTAACTTGTCTAACCTCCTTTGTTGCTTGATTACAGACTAATTTATATCTACCATAGGCTTCTGTATCACCTAATAATTTATATGCATTCCATACACCTGTTGGTAACATCATCAGTTGGTCCCACTGCACGAAATTAAAAACTGTCTGAGACCTCTGTAGTCACCCTTATGAAAACAGAAGCTTTTCCCTTTACCTTGACAGTCTTTCATTAAATGCCACATTACTACACTGTGATCACTGCCACTCAGTGGGTCTTTTACCTGCAGATTCTTAATGCATGAAGAATCACTGCTGATAACCAAATCGAGTATTGCTTCCTTTTACTGCTTCTCTAACATGCTGCTATAGAAAATAGTTATCCAAGAAATCCACAAGTTTTGCTAGTGTGTTGAGTGACCAACCCACAAATTCCAGTCAACATCTGGAAAGTTAAAATCCTCCCATTATGGACATTCTGATTTGCAGGCCCACACTTTTTCCCTATATAGCTGTTTGGTATACTCATCACAGTCATTAGTCCTATAACACACTCCTACTCAATTTTGTTTTCCTTTTGTTTTCCAAAAGTCATCCTGTAAATCCAGAAAATTTCTGCTACTATATGAGTGACCATCCCACATGTTCAGTAAATAACTGGAAAGTTATTCCCCCATTATAAGATATTCCAATCTACTGGCTCCCCCTCTACCTGCCTGTATAGGCAGGTAGAGGGGAGCCTGGTCTGTGCTTATTGACAAAAGAGACTGCTTCTACAGGGATGGGGTACACTTAAATAGAAAGGGTGCTATCAAATAACAGTGTTGCATTGGAGATATATACTTTCTGATATCCTTACTATGTCTGTATGTGTTGACTTAACCATTACTTCAAATTCACCAAATTTGTTTACTGTAGTCCTAGCATTAGTGTACAAGCGAGTATACACACACCCTAACACAACCAAAGGCCTCAGCAGGCCTTGTAGTCTTGGACACCTCACTTTGCATGCTGCTGTATGTCCCACTAGAAGCAGTGAAAGAATCACTTTCATCTTTGCTTACAACTTGAATTTAACAAGAGATTTTTGGAAGTTACGACTCCCGATGTTGGCGCCTATATTGTTGAACTAGCCACCATATGTAGTCGATAAGAAATAGCTTAACGTATATATATATCTGAAACTGATAGAGTAAGCTATAAAGTAAAACTAAATAGTGTAATAAGAAGCACTGTATTAGGAATTTGTTAGCTTATTATAGTATTATCAATTAATCAAAAATAATATTAATCTTATTAAAATTCATTGTTAATTAAATTGTATTTAAACGGAAAACATGACCCACACTAGAGCTGCGAAGCCAAGATCACAGACTAGCGAGAGTGCTGTGACCCGGGGGAGAAACGAAGAGGCGATTCTCCAACGCATCAGTCTCAAAAAATGTGCGAAGTGTGAAATGTTTGCCAGCCTTTCTAAAACAGGACATGATCTAGCCAAGGAGGTTGCCTTTGTGTGTACTAGGTTAGGTCTCTAGAGTGTCAAGGAATTAGGTGCCAACTCACCATTCTGATGGGTGTCTAAGAGAGCTTGAGGTGTAGGGTAACTGCCCTCAAAGAAATTAATATGAAGAACCGATCAAGCTCTCAGCTGCACAGTTCAACGAAAGAGCTCACTCCTGTGCATCAGGCAAAACAGAGGCAATCTCCAAGGCAGAATGCACTGGTCTGAAAGGAACTAGTTATTGTTGGTGACTCTATTGTCAGGGAGACAAGGAATATACTATGCAAGAAGGATAGGTGGAACGTGACCAGGATATGTCTGTCAGGGGCAAAAGTTAATGACATTGTAGAGCAGATATCATCTTTTCAGGGCACAAAAGAAGATTTTGTTGTACACATTGGAACTAATGACATTAAGAGTAAGAGATCTGCAGATTTACCCAACAAGTACAGGTCAATGTTGAAAAAAAGTTGCGAGTTAGGGTTGAATGTCAAAGTGTCTGCAATACTTCCCAGATATGATAGGAGGGAGTATATGATGAAAGCCTTGTTGATAAATTCAGCCCTGGAGATATAGTGCAAGCCTCAGGGGGTAGAATTTTTTTCAGCCTGGTCTGTGTTTGTTGTCGCCTGCCTAACTTCCTTTGTGACCTGATTACAGCTAGTCTGTAATCAGGTCACAAAGGAGGTTAGGCAGGCGAAGGCAGATTACAAGAAATCCTTGGCAAAAGATGCTAAGAAAAACAGCAAGGATTTCTTTACTTATATAAACTCTAAAAGGAAGGGGATGAATCTGATTGGTCCACTTGACATCGATGGTTCGACTGTTGATGATCCTGCTGAGATAGCAAACAAACTGAATGAGTATTTTGCATCTATATTCACACATGAGGAATTATTAAGGTTTGAAAATGGCAGAAGGTTATCAAATTGTAGCAGGATACTTAATGATTTTGTAATAACTGAAAGCAAAGTGGAGGAGAAATTGTTGAAGTTAAACATAAGAAAAGTTCCTGGGGTGGATGAAATCCATCCAGTTATATTAAAGGAGGCGGAAAAGCAACTAATATAATTATGAGAGCTTCCTTGGACTCAGGGGAGGTCCCCACGGACTGGAGATGTGTAAATGTATCCCCAATTCACAAAGGGGGATCGAAGGGTGACACGAGTAATTACCGACCAGTTAGTCTAACTTCTGTTCTGGGTAAAATAATGGAGTCACTGATTAAAGATGCATTGCAGGATCATCTAGACAAGACTGCAGCAATAATTCAGACACAGCATGGGTTTGTTAAGGGAAAGTCTTGTCTGACAAATTTGATAGGATATTATGATGTGGTTACAAAGGAACTGGATGCAAAAAATAATTTTGATATCATATATTTGGATTTTAGGAAAGCTTTTGACACTGTTGCGCATGGAAGACTATTGTACAAATTGGAGCAGAATGGTATTAAGGGTAAGTTGCTACAATGGATAAAAGGATGGTTAAGTGGGAGAAGACAGAGGGTGGTAATCAATGGGTGCTGCTCTTCGTGGACTAATGTTATTAGTGGAGTCCCACAGGGTTCGGTGTTAGCTCCACTGTTGTTTTGTATATTTATCAATGATATTGATGAAGGTATATCAGGCTTAATGTCGAAGTTTGCAGATGATACAGAGGTTGGCAGGGTTGTTAATGATAGTAATGGCAGTGTGCTACTGCAACAGGATCTAGATAATTTGGGCAGATGGGCTAAGAAGTGGCAACTGAAGTTTAACCTTGACAAATGCAAAGTATTGCATATGGGTAGAAGTAACCCCAGAGAAACGTACCAACTGTGTGGTACTACACTTAAGGTGGTAGAAAATGAAAAAGACCTGGGAGTAATTGTGCAGTCAGATATAAAGTTTTCTGAGCAATGCAGACAGGCTGCCAGGGCAGGTCATGGGGTTTTGTCAATGATATATAGGAATTTTGCTAGCAGGGAGAAGGAGGTGATTGTCCCTCTGTATAAGGCAATGGTCAGACCACGCCTTGAGTACTGCATACAGGTCTGGAGGCCTCATTTTAGAAAGGATGTAGATTTACTTGAGCGTGTACAGAGAAGGGCAACAAAATTGGTGAGGGGAATGAAGGGATCCTCTTACCAAGAGAGGCTTAATTTCTGCAAATTGCAGTGGCTGGAGACTAGGCACCTGTGCAGTGATCAGATTGAGGTATATAAGGCCGTGAATGGGTTGAGCACGCTGAATTCTGATGGGATCCTTCCACTTGTTCAGATTACGAACCTAAGGGGGCATAAATTCAAATTAAGAAAAGACAGATGTAGAATAGATGTGCGCAAATTTTCCTTTAGCCAGTGGGTGGTTAATTGCTGGAACAAACTTCCATCTGTCGTTGTGGAAGTTGACAGGTTAAATAAATTTAAGGAGGAACTGGACAGGCATTTGGAGGGAATGGTGTGATTTTTTTTTATTTTATTTTATTTTATTTATTCGCTGATGCTGCATAAGCTCATACAGTTGCTTTCTTGCATCACATGCCACTACTACTACTACAGAAGAGACTGCTTCTACAGGGATGGGGTACACTTAAATAAATAGAAAGGGTACTGGAATATTTGCTGATGCTATCGAGGCAGTGTTAGGTGGGTTGGAAAACTGCTAGCTTAGCGGGATACACAGACCAAAAGGTTAACAGTGGCCGCAGGCAGAGGCAAAAGTGATTCTTGCACTGCTTCTATTAGAATGAACTTTTGTGAGTCATAGTGGAACAAGTAAATACATGGGCTGTGTTAGGGTAACGAAGAGTAGGAACGGGTGCATGTATACTTGCATGTACACCAATGTTAGGCGTATAATTAATAAATTTGATGAGCTTGAAGTGCTAGTTAAGACATCAAAGGCAGATATTGTTGGGATATCAGAGACATGGTGTCACACAAATATAAACAGTGCAGAATTGAAATTTGGGGAGTACAATGTGTACAGGAAGGATAGACAGGACAGGAAAGGAGGAGGGGTTATGCTGTTAGTTAAGAAACACAAATTCTAAGGGAGTGCATCCAATTGATGTTGGTGGACAATACAGTGTTTAGTCTGTTTGGTGTGAAATAAGCACTGGGAAAATAAAAATGAGAGGTGTGTGTGTTATAGGCCTAACGAACCTTATGATTATAATGAGCAATTATGCAGAGAAATAGTGCACCAGTAAGTCAGAGTTTCTTATAATGTGGGATTTTAACTTTCCAGATATTGACTGGAATTTGTTATTGTTTTGTTTTGTTTGTTATTTGGATTTTAGAAGCATTAGCAACTAAGGCCATATTGCTCCAGGGATATGCGGTGGTCATTCCCTGACCTTTCCGCATCCTCAGTATTTGGTGGTCAAGGGCTCGAACCCCAGTCTAATCAAGAAGCGTGTGCTACGCACTGCTGCTCCTGCCCACCTGGCTACGGAGGTGCCACTGGAATATGTGGGTTGGTCACTCACACACCAGTAAGGCGTTTGTGGATTTATTGGATGATAGTTTCCTACAGCAGCATGTTCAGGAGGCAACTAGAGGGAGTAATATTCTTGATCTGATTATCAGTAGTGATTCTTCATGCATCAAGAATCTGCAGATAAAGGAACCACTGGGTGACATAATCACAATGTACTGATGTGGGAATTACTTAAAGATGTAACTACCATGAAGGCTGAAGGGAGGGATTTTGCTTTCGTAAAGATGACTACAGAGGTAGTAGTAGTGGCATGTGATGCACGAAAGCAAGTTTATGAGCTTATGCAGCATCAGACAAAAAAAAAAAAGTCTCAGGCAGTTTTTAAATTCTGTACATGAGATCAACTGATGATGTTACCAATGTTGAATTCTAAATGGGAAGCCTTCGGGGACTTAATTTTGGAGGCTACTAGGCTTTTCATTTCAACTGAGAAATACTGTTCATGGTTTAGGCCTAAATGGATGTCAGATGAATTAATGAGGCTCATGGCAGAGAAGAAAAATGCACAGGATGCATATAAAGTATCAGGTGACACAGAAGCCTATGGCAGGTATAAACTAGTCTGTAATAAAGTCACAAAGGAGATTAGGCAGGCGAAGGCAAATTACGAGAAATCTTTGGCAAATGATACAAAGAAAAACAGCAAGGAGTTCTTTAATTATGTAAACTCTAGAAGGAAAGGGATGAATCAGATTGGACAACTTAACATAGATGGGTTGACTATTGATGATCATGCTCAGGTAGCTAATAAACTGATTGGGTATTTTGCATCTACATTCACACATGAGTTATTCAATGAGGGGAGTGCCAGAAGTTTATCACACGCTAACAGGGAGCTAAGTGATTTTGTAATAACTGAGAACACAGTAGAGGAGAAATTGTTGGGAAGGCACCTGGAGTGGACGGGATCTCTCAAGTTATATTAAAGGAGGTAGCAAAGGAAGTAAGCAAACCCTTAGCCATAATTATGAGAGCTTCCTTGGACTCAGAGGAGGTCCCCATGAACTGGAGGTGTGCAAATATATCACCAATTCACAAAGGGGGTTTAAAAGGTGACACAACTAACTACAGACCTGTTAGTTTAACTTGTGTTCTGGGGAAAATAATGGAATCACTGGTTAAAGAAGCTTTGCAGGATCATCTAGACAAGACTGCAGTAATAGTTAAGACACAGCATGAGGTTTGTTAAAGGGAAGTCTTTCTGACCAATTTAACTGGATACTATGATGTGGTCACAAAGTAACTGAAAGCCAAAAATAATTTTGATATCATATACTTGGATTTCAGGAAAGCTTTTGATACTGTTGCACATTGAAGGCTGCTGTACAAATTGGAGAACTAGAGCATTAAGGTTAAGTTGCTACAATGGATAAAGTGATGGTTGAGTGGGAGCATAGAGTGGTAATCAATGGACACTGCTCTTCATGGACAAATGTTATTAGTGGAGTTCCCCAGGGTTCAGTGTTGGGCACATTGTTGTTTTGTATATTTATTAACGATATTGATGATGGTATATCAGATTTAATGTCAAAGTTTTCAGAAGGATACAAAGGTTGGCTGGGTTGTTAAAGACAGTATGCTACTCCAACTGGATCTAGATAAGTTGGGAAAATGGGCTGAGAAGTGGCAACTGAAGTTTAACATTGACAAATGGAAAGTATTGCATATGGATAGTATTAACTGAAGAGAAATGTATCAACTGTGTGGTACTACACTCAGGGAAGTAGAAAGTGAAAAAGACCTGTGAATAATTGTGCAGTCAAATATGAAGTTTGCTGAGCAGTGCACATGGGCTGCCAGGGCAGGTCATGGAGTCTTGTTAATGATATATAGGAATTTTGCTATCAGGGACAGGGAGGTGATTATCTCGTTATAAAAGGCAATGGTCAGGCCACACCTAGAGTACTATGTACAGGTCTGGGAGCCTCATTTTAGGAAGGATGTAGAGTTGCTAGAACGAGTACAAAGAAGGGCAACAAGGTTGGTGAGGGGAACAAAAGTGCTCTTAGCAAGAAAGGCTTAAGTTCTGCAAATTGCAGTGCCTGGAGAGTAGGCACCGGTGAGGTGATCTGATCGAGGTGTATAAAGCCTTTAATGGGTTGAGCAAGCTGAATGTTGATGGGATTCTTTCTCTTGCTCAGACTAAGAGCCTGAGGGGGCATAGTTTCAAATTGAGGAAAGATAGTTGTAGAATAGATGTGCAGAAATTTGCTTTTAGTCAGCGGGTAGTTGATTGGTGGAACAGTCTTCCATATTTTGTCATGGAAGCTAATAGCCTAAATAAATTTAAGGCTGAGCTAGACAGGCATTTGGAACAAGTGGAGGGGTGAAATGGGGGAGGTTTTTTTTTTTTTTGGCTGATGCTGCATAAGCTTGCTTTCTTGCATTGTATGCCTTTACTAATGCTAACTATTGTTAATCTGCATCTCCCACATGCCAGCGTTTTTCCAATCGATCTAACTCTGACTCAGTAGCTTCAACAAATAATCTTGCGCCCCTTATATTTAAGTGTATACATCTCTGTTAAAATAGAGACAGCACAGCATAGCACAAATATCATGCTGAGAAAATTTCTACCTCATGAGCCTTGCTCAGTCTCTCTAGAGCAAAATTAATTGACAGGGCTCTCATCATGCACTTCCTCCTATCTTATCTGGGCAGAATTGCAAATTTGTTTAGTTTCAATGCTAACCGAACTTTTCCTCAACATTGCCCTATACTTGTTAAGTAAATACTCAGATCTCCAACTTTTAATATCTTTAGTCCCAACATGTACAAATGGTAACACATTTTATGTTGTTAAAAGATGATAGCTGCTCTTTGTCATAAACTTTAGCTCCCTAGCAGACATATCTTGGTCCTTTTCCACTTATCCTTTGTATACAATATATTTCCCATTTTTCAAACTAGTCAACTCGAGCCGACAGCAGCTACCTCCTGTGGAACCAGAAATCTCTACTGTTGAGGATGTAGTGTCTGTTGCTTGAGAGTGGGCTCTAGCATTGAACTGGACAACTGAGTCCTTATTTGGTTTCTCTCATTTATTCCTTCATGGGCATCATCCTGTTCATCAAGACCTTGTACAAAGCCCATCAGAAATTATGGAAGCATATATGAGGTATGGCTATTAAATAATGAGACTGTGTGCAGAGCCACTATACACCAAGTGCCACCTGTGAAAGTAAGGCACAGCAGTTGACCTTGAACCTTTCTCTAGTTGTCTGCCAAGTCACGTTACAACAACAAGCTTCTTTACTCTGCAGTGAGACAGATTTTCATTACCTTGTGTTTTTGTAGTTTGTATCCAGAACTCAGTTGTCCAGTTCAATGCTAGAGCCCACTCTCAAGCAACAGTCAAACCATTGATATCAAGTGAGGCAATCTGATTCATCCCCTTCCTTCTAAAGTTTACATAGGTAAAGAAGCCTTTGCTGTTTTTCTTGGCATCCTTTGCCAAAGATTTCTTGTAAATATTCCTTAAACTTTCTGTTCTGTAGTAATGTAGGTTTGTAAAAGGAATGTAAATTACTTCTTTTTCTGCTATCCTCACCCTTCTAGTACTTGGCACTTTGTGTATTTTTCACTTCCAGCTATGCAAACTTTATCAGAATTTTCAATTCTTACATACTTATAATACATATACAAGGGGGAATCAAAAGGTTCGTACCCTTACCTAGAAATAATAATAGCCCTAGAAAGGTGAAACTTCACAGGAACTTTAATCCTTTTCTATGTGCTCTCCATGTATAGTAACACATTTCTCCCATCTATGGATCAGTTGTTTAATGCCTTGATCATAGAAGTCTGCACTTTTTGCCTGAAACCACAATTCCACTTTATTGATGACTTCCTGCAGCAAACCAAAGCGCAGTCCATACAATGGTTTCTTCGATGTACACCCAGCATTCGTCATTTGTCATCACCCGATCAAAAAAGTACTCAACATCCGCATTACACAAATCCAACAGTTTGCGAGAACATTGCATTCGACACTGCTTCTGCGAAGGCGTCAGCAATCTTGGATCTCATCATGCGGAGACTTTAGACACGTGCAGATGGTCAAGTAAAATGCTGTGGGCAGACCCATAACTAATTCCCACTGCATTGTGATGAAATGAATTGTCACACATCTGTAACTCAGCAACAGCTGTTCAACCTTTCAACCCTCTTACTGTCTGCGGATGTTGGTGGTCCTCCTTCTCATGGCAGTGCCTCCGTAGCCAGATGGGTACGAGCAGCAGTGCGTAGCACACGCTTTTTGATTAGACCGAGGTTCGAGCCCATGCCCACCAAATACGGAGGATGCGGAAAGGTCGGAGAATGACCACCGCATATCCCTGGAGCAATATGGCCTTAGTTGCTAATGCTCCTAAAAACCAAAACAACAACCCCCTCCTTCTCTTGGCTCGTGAAAGACGTGCTTGGCCTTGATGTGCTGTAGAAACATCACCGAATGTTTCAACACAGAAAAAGGGAAACAAATGAAACAACTATCAAATGTGGAGTGGCTGTTTGATATTGCAATTCATACATACATTTCTCTGATTTGTTTGGTGACATCAAATCATTTCAGAATAAATTGTTATTATTTAAATCCCAGTTGAGCAAGACAATTTAGTTCACTTTGAATGTTGTACTGAGCTAAAGGTCAAACACATTTCTAAAGAATCGTTGCCTTTCGTTATTACAATTACTTTTTGACAAGTTTGAAAGTCGATTTTCTGATATAAAATCCCATGAAAAACATGAGCTTTTGTTTGAAAACTCATTTACTTCTATGGCTGAAAACTACAATCCCAGATTACAACTTCTTGAAATTATTGATCTTCAAGCCAAAATATGATTAAAAAATAAGTATATAGACTGCAAAAATAAACTATTTGAATTCTACAAGGCTTTCCCATCCGAAGATTTTCCACTAATAAAAGAAAATGCCATGAAAATGGCTACTTTGTTCGGATCAACGTATGTTTCCAAGCAAATTGGCGCCTCCCTAGCCAGGTGGGAAGGAGCAGCAGTGCATAGCACACGCTTCTTGATTATACCGGGGTTCGAGCCTGTCACCACCAAATACGGAGAATGCGGAAAGGTCAGGGAATGACCACTGCATATCCCGGAGCAATATGGCCTTAGTTGCTAATGCTCCTAAAAAAAAAAAAAAAAAAAACCAAGCAAACAAACAAGCAAGCAAGCAAATTGTTTCACACAAGAAATCAAATAAATATTTAAAAAGAAACAGAATAACAGATGAGTTTTTTTTTTTTTTTTTTTTTTTTTATGAAAACCCCAAACACGAGAGGTGTTAGAACCTATAGTACCACACATGGGTTGGAGGTTGAGAAAACGAAAGAAGATATTTGTTGACATTAGACTTGAATTTCTGTAGACTGTAATTTTCAGGAAATACGTATGAAGGAAGGTTGTTCCAGAAAACCGAAGTTGAATGAATAAACGAGGAAGATCAAAAGTTGGTTCTGTGAGTTTGAAGTTGGACAGTAAATGGCTGGTGGCGGCACGTGTTCAGACTGTTTTAAAAGAGGGAGTGGGAATTATAGACGCCAGTTCAGAAGAACAGTGCCCATTGAAGTATCTGTAGAAAAGGCATGCAGAAGAAACAGTATGTCTATGAGACAGCGAGTGGAGAGACTCTGTTAGAGATGAGTCATTAATTAACCTAACTGCCCTCTTCTAGAATGGAATCTAGAAACCTGAGAGGTTTTGGGGGCACCACCCCAGATGTGAGAACAGTATTCCATGGTAGGGTGGATTTGTGATTTATACAGAGTGAACAGCCGTTTGGAAGAAAAGTAATGCTGAGAGTGAAAGAGAAACCAAGTTTGTTAGATGCAGAGGATGCAATATTTGTAATGTAATTGTGCCAAGAGGGATTAGAAGTCAGGGTAATCCCCAACAGAGATATCAACTTGCCTAGAAATTGGAGTGTCACCAAAGATAAGTATAGGAGCAGAAGAATCCTTTTTGCGAAATATGTTTTGTTATTTGGTTTTTAGGAGCATTAGCAACTAAGGCCATGTTGCTCCGGGGATATGCGGTGATCATTCCCTGACCTTTCCGCAACCTCTGTATTTGGTGGTCATGGGCTCGAACCCTGGTCTAATCAAGAAGTGTGTGTGCTACGCACTGCTGCTCCTACCCACCTGGCTACGGAGGTGCCTTTTTGTGAGATATAAGACAGGACTGAGGTTTACGAGGATTGAAATGAAGTAGGTTATCTTTGCCCCACTGGAGAATTTACCTGGAGATCGGCATTTAAGGAAATGATTGCGGATATTCGAGAAGTTTAAGCTGATTGAACAGCGCAAGGTTTCTGAAACAGGAAAGTGGAATGCAATATGCTATCATCAGCAAAACTATGAATATGATTTCCGTTCAATGAACGAGGAATAAACTTAATATACAAGAGGAAAAGAATGGAGGGAAAGAACTGAACCTTGGGGGACACAAGCATTAATAGTGAAGTTAGAAGACAGAGCGCCATCTGCCATCACCTTCCGTGAGCAGTGAGAGAGAAAACTGGATAACCAATTACAAAGAACAGTTGGAAAACCATAAGATGGAAGCTTGTTTAGAAGATCTTTATGCCAAACACGATCGAAAGCCTTTGAGACGTCAAGAGCAACTGCTTGTGTTTCACCAAACTTTTCCATTGAATTTGTCCATAAATTGGTAACATAGGCCAGAATATCACATGTCGACCGACACTGACGGAATCCATACTGGCGATCATTGATCAGACGGAAGGTTTCTAGATAGTTTAAGAGTTTACGGTTAAGTGATTTCTCCATTACTTTAGAAAGAGTAGAAGTAATTTGATGGGAGGGATTTGTCGCCCTTTTTAGGAACTGGCTGGATATGAGCAAATTTCCAAGCAGAAGGAAAAACGCCTTTGGAATAAGAAAAGTGAATAAAGGTGGCATAGAACAGGAGTAAGTTCAGAAGCGCAGGTTTTGAGAACAAGTGGAGAAATACCATCAGGACCTGGTGCTCCATCAAGAAATACTATCAGGACACAATCTTCATTATGTATTGAGATTGGCATCACAAATTTGCAACCAAATTTTGAACAATTGTTTAAAAAT